>NC_090437.1:132621967-132927951 GCF_031143425.1 Pleurodeles waltl
GCAGAACTCCGCTGGTTAGGGTTTATGCTTCAGGGTCTCACAGCTGCTTGACTTCGGCACAGTCATCTCTTATGCAGAGGTCCCTTGCAGAAACATCACCTCTCAGGCTGCCCTTCAGAGAGATCCAGGTGCAGTCGAATCAGCCAGGACGGTGAGGCACTGTCCAGCAACAGCAGGTGCCCAGCAGACGGTGCCACCTCCTGCCTCTGCGGGTCCCCTTCGTCCACCCTGGGGCCACTGGTGTGATCAAGCCCAGGCCAGAAAAGTCACTGTGCCTGGGTTGCAACAGGCATAGTCCCAGCTCCCTGCCTTTAGGACAGCGGCTCAAGGGTTGCACCGATACCAGCCGCAATGTGGCAGTGGAGTTCATTGGGGCCACCAGGGATGTCCTCTCATAGGAGTTTAAGTCGGGCTCCCCAGGTCGGCTCTGGAGCAGCTCTAACTTGCGGCTGCCATGTTGCATGGTTTATCACTCCCACCTGTGCATCATATTTACGTTCATCTGAACACAGGATAGGTTTGTCGTTACCCCCAGATGTCAACATACCCATAACATTTTCCTCCCCTCATTTTCCTTTTGCTTCCACTAGCATAACCGACTTAAACCAAAAAGGGGCCACCCATCATGACCCTCTAGAGCCTTAGGTATCTATCTTTGAATTATATAAAATATTGGCCTTAGGGGTACAAATACATAGCCTTTCCACCAATAATATGTCATTTATTATTGAGGCACTTTTATTTTTGCTGTCTTTTATATTTTAATACATTCACTAAAAACATCATAGACACTATGCAGAGAGATTCAAACCACAATAATTTTCTACATGTATCAACCCAAACAAATGCTAAAAATCTTGTCCTTTTACACTCAATTCCTTATACTGTAATTTCAACATTGACAGCCAAATATGTGCAGTCCATCTTATTTGGTCCGTCTGTAAGGTAGTCCATATTCTCATGATCTTGTCACCATATACCCCACTTATCTCATACACACGCTGAGGGTACTAACTGGCTGTCTTGCAATTGTTTTATGTGGTCTTGGTTTTTCTGAGTGAGCTCCTTATGTTCAGAAAGGGGTCTACGCATTTCGGCCTAGTATCTAATAGTCTCTTTAGGACAATATAAGTTGCGTGTATACCTATAAATTAAAAATATATACACAACCAAATCTATCAACTTTACATATCTACTGTATGTAAGTAATCACTATCTAATTATCACCACGTGTTTTATCACACAAATCCATGTGTCTAAAACCAAGTTATTTACCTGATTTGTACATGTAACAGAGCATAGGCAAGTTCTAAATGCATTCATATGCATGCTATTAAACATCAAATATGTATCCAGTCCAAGATGTTCCTTATAGAAATATTGAGGAATCAGAGCTCCTTCTAACGTATATACCACCATTAGATCACAAGCTGAGAAAGGAAGTTTATGGTTCCCTCTTATTGCTTACACAAATCCTTACCTTGTCCCCATGTCTCCTGGGCACAGAAACGTGTCACCACATGACCTGCGTCTCTCACCGCGCAGGCTTCCTTTTTAGAAACATGTAGGCCCTCATTATGACATTGGCAGTAAATCCCACTTACAGCCACGGTGACGGCTGCCAACATACCGCCGCAGGGGTGGATATCGGTTTGCCATATTATGACACACACACACCAATTTGACAAAATACTGCCACATACACGAATCCGCCAGCCCAAAAGTCAGTGGTAAACTGTTGATACCAAAACCTATACCGTTACGCCAACAAAACATCACCTACCACATTATGACCCACGATTCACCATGGCGGACATTCAATGGTGCTAAACCATTGGCGGTACACACCAGCGTGCACAGAATGGACACCCAAATACAAAACAACAATACATTGGCCAAAACCGAAGTCACACACCTGAAACTGATACACACGCCACATCCATCCACCGGCAGCACAATAAAACACACACCCACATTACCCACAACCCTTTACAAACACCAATTATTGACACCAGACTGAAACCAAGATGACTGAGACAACTGAACACACACCCCACAAACACCCGTCATGCACCCCACATCCCACACCCCACCACCTTACTCAACACCCTCTCACCAACACACACCACACAACAGTCATGTCCTCACTAAGGCACCCCTGTTTCACTGATGAGGAGTTGCGGGTCATGGTGGAGGAAATAGTCAGGGTAGAGCCATAGCTGTTTGGAGCACAGGTACAGACAATATCCATTGCCAGGAAGATAGAGCTATGGCGGAGAATTGTGGCCAGGTTGAATACCGTGGGACAGCATCCAAGAACAAGGGACATCAGGAAGAGGTGGAACGACCTATGGGGGAAGGTACGTTCCATGGCAGCAAGGTACCAGCTCGCCATACAGAGGACTGGTGGTGGACCCTCACCTCCTACCTCACAGCTCACAGCACGGGAGAAGCAAATCTTGGCAATACTGCATCTTGAGGGACTTACATGGGTTGCCGGAGGACTGGACACTGGTGAGTCAATATTTACTACTTATCACCCCACATGCCATCACACCTCCTCACCCTCACTCCCATCACTCCACCCCATCCCATCCCATCCCATCCCACACATTGTACCTACACATTTGACTAACCCCAATGCCTAGCCCTGCATGTTATACCAATGCATGGACAAACCCTCCCAGCCCTGCATGGACACCCTTCACCAAAGCATGCACAACATGGAAAACTAACAAGCCCACATTACATCACCATACTCAAACAAATGTGGCAGGGCAACAGCAACGATAGAGGGGAAGCCAGGGATGTAGAATTTGTCACAGACATGCAGCATAATACATCAGTTACATCGCCACAGCTGTCCCAGCCAATCTTAGCAGAGAGGAGGTGCCACAGTAATTCTGGACTTCTGGATCAACTACCTGGCCCATGAGGGACCACTGGTTAGTCGGCCACCCCAGCTCACTCAGTCCCCCACAGAACCTCCCCCATCAGTTTCCAACACCACAGCACCCACCAACGTCCCCACACTTGTGTCCCCAGGACACGTCAATCAGCAGTGTGTTCACCTGTACAGGGGCCACAGTGCACACCTCACACCCACGACAATCAGGGTCCTGGGTCAGTGCCAGGGAGCACACCGTTCAGGGGACAGAGGCACAGGGGAACAGGGACACTGGAAGGACTGCTGTGCGCCAGGGGGAGGACAGGCCCAGGGAACCGACTCTCCAGAAGGCACTCACTAATGTCCTGGGGGCTTACCAACAATCCCAGGACAAGATGGGCCAGATCCTTACCAACATGCAGGAGAACAGGGGGCTGCAGGATGAACACCATCAGGAGATCAGGGAGGATTTGCAGGCCTTCAACACCACCATGATCTCCTTAGCAGGGGTGTTGGCAGACATGGTCAACATCATGAGGGAATGGACAGCACACAAGTGAGCCCCTACCACTAGCCAGCCTACTGACCAGCCCTCCACTTCCACTGCAGCTAGTGGGTAGGAGGCCCTGCCACAGGACCCACAGGCCACCAGCATCCCTCCCCTGCTGAAGGTGAACCATCCTGCAAACGTTCCCTGCGACCCAGACAGAAGCCAGAGACACTTGTCAAGACCAATACCAACCCCAGGAAATGAGACCCTCCTGAATGTCCCCCTTGTGTCCCACCCTGTCACCTTGTCCACTTTGAACTGCCTTTGCTCCCCTTCCTATGGCCCTTCAGACACTCCACCTGGGCTACAAACAGACTGGAACCATACCCTGGACTTTCCTCTACCATCACCCCATTCCAATGCACTTTCCCATCAATTCTTTGCACTACAATAAACACCCTTGAACACAACTTGACTGATAGTGTTTTATGTGATGAAAATGTGCATTTATGGAAGCATTCACATCATGTGCAAATGATCTGAAAACTGTGATAGCATACAATTAATGACCTGTAGCTGTCTGTAGTCATCACATCAGTACACTGTTGTAATATCACCAACATCTGCAAAAAGAGAAGCCATAGGTTACATTAAGTTGAGATGCAAAGGAAGTGAATGCCATCCTGCTACAACCACACAGATAAAACAATAGTCAGAGGAATGGTCAGTTACACTGTCTCACCTGTGTGTTATTGGAAATATTGACGTATAACTGATGTTCTGCTGTCTACATCCTCATCCTCTGCCTCCTCATTCTCACTGTCCTCAGGGTCCACTTCTGCCACAAGGGCATTTTGAGTCTTCTCCTCCTGCAGATAAGGCGCATGTCGTCTGAGGGCCCGGATGTGCAACATGCAGCATGCCACTGCTATGTGGCAGACCTTCCCGGGGGAGTAGCACAGGGATCCACCGGTTAGATGGAGGCATCTGAACCTGCCCTTCAGGAGGCCGAATGTCCCTTCGATAATTCTCCTGGTTCGAACATGTGCATCATTTTAACGATTCTCTGCCCCCGTCCTGGCATTCCTCACAGTGGTCAGGAACCATGATAGGTTTGGGTAGCCAGAGTCACCTGCAAGTATTGAGGGACAAACATTAGCCTTACACAATGGTAATCGGGTCAACACCAAAAGGCATACACTGACATACACTGGGCGAGGACTCAGCCTTGCCAATAAGCCACACCCTGTGCCTCTGTAGTTGTGCCATCACATGTAAAATGCTGCTATTCCTCAGGACGAAGGCGTCATGCACCGACCCAAGATACTTGGCAGTGACGTGGGAGATGTACTGGTCCGCCAGGCACACCATTTGCACATTCAGTGAGTGGAAACTCTTCCGATTCCTGAACACCTGTTCATTCTGGTGGGGGGGAAAACGCAATATATGTTCCGTCAGTCGCCCCAATAATATTGGGTATATGTCCCATTTCATAGATTCATGCCTTCACAGTGGCCAAATCATCCACCTGGGGGAAAGCAATGTAGGTGCACATGTGTTTGACCAAGGCAGACCGAACCCTTGCCAGCACGATTGATAACATTTGCTGTGACATTCTTGCTGCCAAGCCCACTGTCACTTGGAAAGAACCAGTTGCCAGGAAATGGAGCACTGATAGGACTTGCACAAGAGGGGGGATCCCAGTGGGATGACGGATAGCTGATATCAGATCAGGCTCCAATTGGACACACAGCTCTGTTATTGTGGACCTATCCAGTCTATAGGTGAGCATTATGTCCCTGTCCTCCAGTGTAGCCAAGTCCACAAGGGGTCTGTACACGTGGGTTTGTCTCCTCCTCCTATTGATCCACAGTGGTAGGTATCTAAAGGACACAAGAGTGAGTAGGCTGTCACAATTTGAACAATGGAACCGCCACCTCAGTGTACATAGAGCATTAATGTGATGGGACAGTGGGAATGGCAATGTACATGCAATCATCAGCAATGACGCAGTTATGGATTAGCTGAATGTTGTCCATCACCATTAAATGGCGACCGTCTGTCCTGTATCTAGGGACAGGTGGAAGTGAGGTAACTCCGCCAATGTTGGGCATCGTGGCGGAAGGCGGTCTTGCACCGCCACGCAATTCCTCATTGGCTAATATGGGGCTCTACGGAGTACAGTGGCCAATGGGGATCTGTGGTGACAGTGTACACCGCCACGGACGTGACTGCCATTTTCTATGTAAATCCTCACTTGATTCCTAACTTTCCACAGGACAACACCTACACTGCGTGTGCTGCTATGACCTGTGCCTGGAACCTACCATGGCCTGTGTGACCGAAGAAAGGGCCCCTGCCTTCACTTCGGAGGAGTTGGAGTGTTTGTTGAAAGGGGTCCTACCCCAGTATGGACTGCTGTATGGGCCTCCAGACCAACTGGTGAGTACACCTCAGGCACGATGCATGTGGCAAGGTTGCATGGAGATGTGTGTGCAACCATCGTATCATTTGGGGGGGTGGTAGGTCTGTTGGTAGTGTACATGGTGGGCGCCGGGTGATGTGTGTGCCAATGGAAATGGAAATGGGATTTGTGGGCCATATGTGTAACAGGCTGGAATGTATGTGTAATAGTGTCCTTTCGTCTGTATTACCTCTGCAGGTCAGCACCCATCAGAAGAAGGGATTGTGGCGTGCCATCGCCAAGGACGCGCGGACCCTGAGGGTCTACAGCAGGCGGAACACCCACTGTCGGAAAAGGTGGGAGGACCTGAGATGGTGGACATGGAAGACCGCTGAGGCCCAGCTGGGGATGGCCTTCCAACGAGGAAGAGATGCCCTTCGGAACCTGACCCACTGATGGCCCGCATACTGGCGGTGGCCTAACCAGAGCTGGATGGGCGCTTGAGGGCATCACAGCAGCCACAAGGGGGTGAGTAGAGTGGGCATAAGTACAATCATTGGTAGGTGGCATGGGATCCGGGTGGTGGGCGTGAGTCAGTAGGTATCCCTTAATGCCAGGTCAGACATTGCAGCGTTACGCAGCTCAAGGGTAATGGGTGTATAGCAAATTCAAGTAACCTAGCTAGGTTGTATTCCATGTCAGACAGGGCTTAGTGGGTCCCAGGAGGGCTGCAGTCTGCGGTGTTTAGCCAATTGATTGCCAGGGTGGTGCATAGTGCTCAATCCTGAACCCTGTGTGTGGTGGAAATGTGTATGCCAACTGTGGTGTTGGTGCTGTAATTGACCCAGTGTTCCCGTTCTCTCTCCCCCCCCCCCCTTTTTTCTTCTGTCATCCCGTCCATGTGTGCATCAGCATCATCTGGCAGAGGAACAGGGGCACCGGCAACTAAGGGAGCTGCATCCCACAGGACCCAAGAGCCAGAGTCCACCGATGCCGAGGGGACCAGTGGGACGGAGGGCGAGTAGAGCACCATGGCGGAGACAGGAGGTGACAACACTGACTCTGATTCCTCCTCCGATGGGAGCTCCCTGGTGGTGACGGACACCTCTGAACCACCCCAGCTCCAGGTACTGCTGCCACCCACGTACCAGCACTGCCCTCCCAGTTGCCCCTCACCGAGTTGCCAGTGCCCGCTCACCCAGGAGGGTGGGCATCTCCTGCGCCCTAGCACCTCAGGCCCTGCCCCAGTCAGCCCTGCTGCCCTGAGTGAGGAGGCTATTGACCTCCAGAGAACCATCTCTGTAGGGCAGTCAGACATAGTGAATGCCATCCAGGGGCTGGTATCCCAGAGGCAGCAATGCAATGCATTCCTGGAGGGCATCCAAGGTGGATTGGCGGCACAAACAGAGATCGTTCCAGGCTCTGGCCTCCTCTCTGATGGCAGCCATTGTCCCTGTTCCTACCGTCCCGACTCCAACTACAACTTCCTAGTCCCAGTCTCCTCAACCCCATCCCATCCCATGCACACGTAGAGACAAGCATGCACACAAAATATCACACAAGAGAAGCACACACAACAACATTCACTGCCCCATTGTCTCTCCCTCCTCCTCCCTCACAGTCACATTTGCACTCATACGTGCATGCACTGCTTCAACAGCCAGCACCACCATCACCACACCAAGCAGCACACACACCTCACTAGCAGACACTTCCACAACATCCATCCACACATCCCCTGTGTCCTCTTGCCACCCTGTCTGTCCCCTCCCTTACTAAGGGACACAAACGAAGGCACTCAGATGCCCAACAGCCATCCACCTCACATCAGCACACTGCCCATGTACCTGCACCCAAGTCCAGCAGACGTACTCCTCCAACAACCACTCCCTCAACCTCCACTCCCATCCCTACTCCCCCCCACCGTCCCTAAGAAGCTTTTACTTGCCCAACTTGACCTCTTCCCTCCCCCTTCACCCCCGTCCTGCCAGTAAGATCAGGGTCCCAACGACCCAGCCCAACACCTCAGCCAAACAGTCCACAGACACAGTTGAGGCACCTCCTAGTCGTGGAGGCAAGAAAGTGAAGGATCCCACTCCACCAGCCAGGAAAGGGAAGGATCCCACACCACCAGCCAGGAAAGGAAAGGATCCCACTCCATCAGCCAGGAAAGAGAAGGATCCCACTCCACCAGTCAGGAAAGGGAAGGATCCCACTCAACCAGCCAGGAAGGGAAAGGTTCCCACTCAACCACCAATGACTGGAGCGGTTCCCACTCAACCACCAATGACAGCAGCGGTTCCCACTCAACCACCAATCAAAGGCAAGAAGCCATCACCTCCAGCTGAGACACACCAGCCCTCACCTCCAGCTAAGACACACCAGCCCTCACCTCCAGCAGAGGTTGCCCAGGAGACACCTCCCCCAGCAGAGACAATGCAGCCCTCACCTCCAGCAGAGGCTGCCAAGGGGACACCTCCCCCAGCAGACATAATACAGCCCTCACCTCCAGCAGGGGGCATGTAGGCCACCCTCCAGGGAGTGTTGTACAAGGAGCCCCCTCCAGAAGCAGTGGGTGTGTTCCCCACCTCAGAAACTGTGACCTTGCACTCCCCAGCATTGGGAAATGGGCAAGTACCCCCCTCCAGAAGCAGTGGGCAAGTTCCTCACCTCAGAGACTGTGACCTTGCACTCCCCAGTATTGGGAAATGGGCACAGTGCCCCCTCCAGAACCAGTGGGTGAGTTCCCCACCTCAAAGATTGTGACCTTGTAATCCCCAGCATAGGAGAATGGGCATGGCGCCCCCTCCAGAACCAGTAGACAAATCCCCACCTCAGAGACTGTGACCTTGCACTCCCCAGCATAGGAACATGGGCAGTGGGCAAGTCTCCCACCTCAGAGACTGTGAGCTTGCACTCTCCAGCTAATTGTTATGGGCATGGAGCCCCCTCCAGAACCAATGGACAAGTCCCCAAACTCAGCTGAGGTGCCACCCACCCCCCTTCCCCTTGAGGTGCCTGGCCATTCCCACCATCATGCCCCTGCACATTTTAGTGCAGATTACGTCAGGGAAGGAGTTGGGGTTTGGACTGTGCCCTGTGGCCATATGAGCATTTTGTACTTTGGACTGGACATTAGGCTAAACTGCACAGTAACTCGTGTATTTTGTCACATTAACAATATGGTGGCTGTTTTCATCCAATTACACTTTCAGTTCTGGAATGCTGTAGTCCTTGCGCTATTATGATGTGTGTCCTGTGACATTGGTTTGACCCTGCAGCTGGTTGTGTGTATGGCGTGTGTGTGAATGGTGTGTGTTCTGCGTGTGTGTGTCACTCTCATTTTCCTTGCTCCCTCCTTTGTGTGCTAGGCAGCTGTACTCACCGTTGTCGTCAGCGTTGGTGCTCCAGGTGAAGCATGACGTAGAAGAGTATTGGGAAGAATTGCAGTTCCAGTTCCATAGTTGCCTTGTTCCTCTCTGTGTCTCCGAAGGGGAGTCTTTGGTCTTCTGTGTTGTGTTTCTGCCAGGCTTTTGATGGTGATGGCACTGCCCCGGAAATCCAGTGGTGTGTAGTGTCATACTATGGTGGGTGGTACCTTGTCTTCCGCCTGGCTGTTGATGGCTACTGCTGTGGTCAGTGGTGTTTACACCCTGGCAGTTGGTGTGGTACATTGGCTGTCTATGGGAGTTATCACCGCCATGGTCATAATTTGGCGGCAATTACCGCCAGCCTGATGGCGGTGTTACCGCCACTTTATCACTCACTGCCAATGTCAAAATGACCACCTGGGTCTATGCACTAGATGCTGGGTTACGCCACATTGTAAATATTGCCTTGGCCAAGGTGATACAACCAATTAAACAACACCTGTTTGGTTTTGCTGAACAACCGGGCTGGATTCCTGCCTCAACACCTCTCAGCAAGGAATCTTCGGATTGTAAGATTGATACAAATCCTCATGTGGCTGGTTTTGAAACATTTGTGCGATCTCTTGCGAAAGAGCATAACTATAATGCACCTCTTCCTAACTCCAAAACCAGTACTCGAGGGGATTCTGATTCTTCCTCATCCTCCCAGGAGGTAGTTCAAGATGAGGATTCTGGCCGTCGCAAACACCTGAAGAAATCTCACCATACTCAGGTGACCCCCTAGTTCCTTAAGGCCTCATGCTCGATCCGGAGGATATTATTCATCCTAGGTCAACCCCAATGGACCCCTCCGACTGAGGAGGCAGAATATGTCAAAGCCCACATATGACAGGGCTCCGAAAAAGATGTTAGATCTCGGCTGAGGACAAATTTCCCAGACCGGATTTCCCTACTAAGGTCACGAAACCCTCTGAGATTGACCCTACAATAGTCATCTACCGTAAAAATATTTCTAAAAACCCTAAGAAGGGCTTTGCGCAGATGCCAGGATAAACTATTGGATGTCTCTGGTCCTCTCAAATCCTAGAGATGGGCTTCCAAGCCAAGGAATCTGTGGCACCCCCAATCGATCCCGACATCCCAGTGAGCTGGACCCAACAAGCTTTGTGATTCCTGGGAAACGCCAACTGCACTATTTCCAGCTAAAGGCAACATTCTATCCTCATTTAGATGGACCTGAAGCTGGCCTATCTTGCCACTCAGAGTCTGGCTCAAGGTCTACTGTTTGGTATTTCCTTCCTTAAGAAACTGTCCAAATTCACAGCAACATACGTGAATTTAGATAAGGCTCAGGGCTCCATCAAGAAAGTTATTTGCCCACCTTTTGGCAGGGTCGGATGGTTTCGATGATGAGCCTTCGGCTGCAACTTTCAACAGGGTCCTTAAAGAGGCTACTACCAATAGTGTAGAGGAGGTTCCCAGGATTACTCCTCTTTCTTCACCTTCTACCCTTCCCGAGCAAGGACGGGTTGCAACTGTTTCCGGAGAGGAAAACCTAGAGGCTCCCAAACCTCTTATCAGGACTCCAGTACTACAAGTGAGCCTAATTCCTATATCCGATGTGATTTTGGGGGGCAGAACCGGGTTATTTATTCCCAACTAGCAGAAAGTTACTCAGGACCCCTGGGTTCTGGAATCTATACAGGGTTACAAGTTGAAGTTCTACGATTTTCCAGCTCAGAAGGGTCCTCCCCACAAGATGTATATTTCCTTACGAGATCAGGAATTCATCTCCTCAGAGGTAGTTGATCTCCTGGTCAAAAGTGCCATGGAGGAAACTCTTCCTCTTCCTTTTGGATTCCTCAGCCCTATTTTCCTAGTGTAAAAGAAGGTTGGCGGATCCCATTTGATCCTCAATCTGAAGGACTTTAATGGGTGGATCGTCTACCGCCATTTCAAGATGGAGGGCATCTGTTTGTTAAGGGACATCTTACAAGAAAAGGACTTGTTGGTCTGAGTAGATCTGAAAGATGCCCTTTTGACCATTCCTCCATTTCTGCCTCATCAACGTTTTCTGCAATTTCTTTCGCAGGGACGTTGCTGCTTGTACAAGGTCCTTCCTTTGGGCCTTTCATCGGCTCCTTGGTGCTTTACAAAAGTGAAGCGCCCAATGGCAGAGTCCCTGCAGACCAGAGGTGTTCGTCCGATTATTTATCTCAATGACATCATCATCATGGCTCAGTGCCCCTTAATGTTCCTTTCTCACTTGGAATGGACAATCTCTCTCCTTGAGGACTTTGGAATCATTGTGAACAGTCAGAAGTCCATTCTAGCTCCTTCCAGGCGAATCGAGTTTCTGGATTTTCAGGTATATTCTGTCTTGACCCAATTAATTCTTTCTCCTCTCAAAATCTGCAAGATCAAGAAAGAACTGAGATCGATGTTGGGCAAACAAATAGTATCTTTGAGATGCATAGCCCACATAGTGGGCCTGCTTTCTTTCTGGACACAGGCCATCTTCCCGGGGCCCCTTCATTATTGGGCCATTCAATATCTAAAGATCACACATCTCCAGAAGGGCCTCAGTTATTCAGACCGGATTCCCCCTATCTATGGAAGCAAGGACAGAGGTCCACTGGTGGCTGGCATTCATGAATGCCTGGAATCGCAGAGCGATCTGTGGATCATCTTTGGAGATCGTGATCAAGTCCAATGCCAGCTATTGGGGCTGGGGAGCCCAATGTAGACAGATATCCACAGGAGGTCAATGGTCCAGAGTGAAACTAGACCTTCATATCAATTGTTTGGAAGTGAGGTATCTCAACAGACTGGGTGGGATGAGATCCCGCATTCTGGTGGAGACTGCCAAAGATTTTTGGCACTTTTGCCTTCAACATTGGATATGCATGGAAGTGGAAAATCTTCTGGGTTGGAACAATTCAGTGGTGGACTGGCAATTCCACCACCTACGGGACTTCAGCAATTGGAGACGGCACCCAAGATCCAACATCATTGGGGCCCTTTCTCAGTAGGTCTTTTTGCCTTCCGTCTCAAGTGGCAGCTACGTCTGTTTTTTAGCTGGTGTCTGGATACAGAGGCATTAGCAACCAATACCTTTCTTCAGAATTGGTCTCCGTTCCTGGGTTATGTATCCCTCCATTCATGATGATCCCCAGGGTCTTGGCTCAATTTAATCGGCAGAGAGCAGAGCTGGTTCTTGTGACTCACCTTTGGAGAGTGCAGGCTTGGTTCCTAGTGGTCCTGAAAATGAGTTGTGCCTCTTCAATCCTTCTTCCATTGCCTTGGAATCTACTTTTGGATCCCTTGGGCCTTTCTCATCCTGTGGTTCAGTCAGAACGCCTCTCTCTAAAAGCGTGGAGAATTTCAGGGAGGGATGGAGTCTTGCAGGCCTTTCGTGAGAACCTACTTAATTTACCTCCAAGGCTTGGTCAGCAGGTTTGTGTTCTGGCCATGTGCTGCACTTCCGTTGGCGTTCGAATTTCATCCTTCAGGTTTGGTTCAGTTGTTACACGATAAAGAGACTGTATTCAGACTTACGTGAAGAAAGAGGAATCATTATGTCTCCCCCAGATCCCAAGGCGATGCAGGCAGGAGCCCTTCACGTACGGCCATTCACGTCGATCGTCACAGAAAATAATACGTTTTAGAGCAGTCCATCTTCAATGTTTATGTTTGTTTAGACAGTGATAAAATGTTGGACACCTGTTTCCCCTAGGTTCGGTGGTCTGGTGTTTATCGTGTGCTACAAGCGACATGACCCAAGCACAAATCCAAGTTTATCCATTTGAAATCATTGCGTGGCCCTGGACAAACGACTAATTCCCAAAGGCCACAACGTGATCATGTGGGGATCCTGCAAATAGGTAGCATCCACCGCTTTGAAATAGACTACTGCACTTTCACATATCTCCTCTGCTTGTTTTCGGGTTCGGCAGAAGTGTCTGCACACTTGTGCCAGGCCTTTAGAGACCCATGGAGGGCAGAATTGGGGTTTCCATCAGCCCTCTCCCGGGACACGCCTACTGGCTCTGGCCGGACTCCGTGGTTGTCCCCTTAGGAGCCCTGTCATAGGCTACAGCACAGTCCTGGAAAGTCAGATCGGCGGAAGCAGCGTGAGCCTTTTCATCTCACTGATAGCGTCAGTAGTGTGCCAATGTGGCCTTTACTTTATCACTCATTAACCAACCGGAATGGGAATGTACACAGACCCAAAAAACAGGCTACACTTTCCATCTGGAACTGGTATTTCTATGATCAGACCCTAGCAATGTTGGCTCTGGTACAGCGGAAATTGTGGAAGAATGCTACTCGGCATTTAAGTAGGAAGCAAAGCTTGCCAATGTCAGTTCAAGTAGCATGAGAGCAGATTATCTTGAGCACAAAACGGGTCTCATGCACAAATAGTACTTCGATCTTCCCCATTCTGAGTAGAAACGTTTCTTCTACATTAAGTTAAGATTGGGGTCCTTCCCACCCAAAAAATATTTTGTGACATGGGCAAGGCACCAAGGGGAGGACAATATTAGCCACCTATTGTTATTTTATACTAAGTACATAAGATCTTGCAAAAAGGTGGCTTTTGCCCTCTTTAGCTTTTAGGGCTCAAGATCAACCATGACTGAGTGCCATGACCCTCTGCTTTAGGACTGATGACGTAAACATTTTTAGTTTTATATCCTTTTATCTGTGGGCAGCGTGGCTATTAGTTAGATAAAACCAGAAATATGCAACTATTTATTGAGTACTATAGTCACGAACTGCACGTTGATTGACATAAATTGTTATTGTCTTAGCTTTTAATCACAACCTTTGTCAATCATTGCACCTTACTGAAATTAGATTGTGGCGTGGTGAGAAACGTGGATGCTGAACACGTGTGTGTGTGTGTGTGTGTGTGTGTATATATATATATATATGCACAAGAGCTCTCCAACCCCGACGCCGGAAACAATGACATCACTCCCTCGCAAGACCTCTGCGACTCCCTCGCAGCCTTCTTCCACGACAAGATCGCCAACATTCACAACAGCTTCGGCCCACCAACCACAAACCCCACCACCGAACCGATGCCCCCCACCGCCACCCTCCGCACCTGGACCCCAGTCAGCACCGAAGACACAACACGCACAATGAACACCATCCACTCCGGATCCCCTACGGACCCCTGCCCACACCACATCTTCAACACGGCTGACCACATCATCGCACCCCACCTCCGTGACATCGTCAACGCCTCCTTCAACACCGCCACCTTCCCGGAGTGCTGGAAACACGCCGAGATCAGTGCCCTGCTGAAGAAACCAACTGCAGACCCCTCCGACCTCAAGAACTACCGCCCCATCTCGCTCCTCCTGTTTCCTGCCAAAGTCATCGAGAAGACCGTCAACAGACAGCTAGCTGCCTTCCTCGAGACCAACGGATCCCTCGACCACTCGCAATCCGGCTTCCGAGCCAACCACAGCACGGAGACCGCCCTCATCGCAGCCACAGACGACATCAGATCCCTAATGGACAATGGGGAAACTGCGGCCCTCATCCTCCTGGACCTCTCCGCAGCGTTCGACACTGTCTGCCACCGCACCCTGGTACAGCGCCTGAACAACACCGGCATCCAGGGGAAGGCCCTGGAGTGGATCGCCTCATTCCTCGCCGGAAGAACCCAGAGAGTCCGCCTCCCCCCGTTCCGGTCAGCGGCCACCGAAGTCATCTGCGGAGTTCCACAAGGGTCATCGCTCAGCCCCACCCTCTTCAACGTCTATATGAGCCCCCTCGCAACCATTGCACGTCAACACAACCTCAAGATCATCACCTACGCCGACGACACCCAGCTGATCCTCTCCCTCACCAGCGACCCGGACGCCGCCAGAGCCAGCCTACACGAAGGGATGAAAGACGTCGCCGAATGGATGAAGAACAGCCGCCTGAAACTGAACTCAGACAAGACGGAGGTCCTCATCCTGGGATCATCACCATCCGCCTGGGACGACTCCTGGTGGCCCCCCGCCCTGGGAGCCACCCCCAAGCCAACGGACCACGCTCGCAACCTAGGCTTCATCCTGGACTCCTCCCTCTCGATGACCAGACAAGTCAACGCCGTCTCATCTTCATGCTTCAACACCCTGCGCATGCTTCGAAAGATCTTCCGGTGGATCCCCACCGAGACCAGGAAGACGGTCACCCAGGCCCTCGTCACCAGTCGGCTGGACTACGGGAACGCCCTCTACGCCGGCACCGCCGCCAAACTCCAGAAGAAACTCCAACGGATCCAGAACGCCTCAGCACGACTCATCCTGGACATCCCCCGACACAGCCACATCTCCGAACACCTGAGAGACCTGCACTGGCTCCCCGTCAACAAAAGAATCACGTTCCGACTCCTCACCCACGCACACAAGGCCCTCCACGACCTGGGCCCCAAGTTCCTCAACAGCCGCCTGACCTTCCACAAGCCCACCCGCCAGCTCCGCTCCGCCAGCCTCGCTCTCGCCACCGTCCCCCGCATCCGCAGAGCCACCGCCGGAGGAAGATCCTTCTCCTACCTGGCAGCCAAGACATGGAACTCCCTCCCCATCCACCTCCGGACAACGCAAGACCATCTCGCCTTCAGGAAGCAACTCAAGACCTGGCTGTTCGAGCAGTAGCGTTTCCCCCCCCCCCCCAGCGCCTTGAGACCCTCCGGGTGAGCAGTGCGCTATACAAATGCCTTTGATTGATTGATTGATTGACACACTACTGTGTTGGACTAGCATTCACATGTACTTGTATTTTATTGAATCGTGGGGAGGAATTTCAGCCTCTGAATTATATCCGAGCTTCATTGTGCACTCGTACAAACGGTGGGACTATGGATGTTGCACATCTGCATACATAATTGTATTTTACAGCACTCATTTGTAATAATGGTGCAGGTCTGAATTATTCCTTTTGTTACTGTATTATTATTACCATTTTATTTTCAATTGACTAAGCCGAGGGAATCTGGGGGAGGCAGACCATGGCAGGGAGGAGGAGTGGTGGGCAATGTAAGTGCGCATGTTGGTTTGGCCAGCTGTCTTAGGACAGACAAACCGACATGCACACTTCTGTTTTCCCAACTGGGTGGAGAAAATGTGCAGGCTTCTTGAACCTGAGCGAGCATCAGACCATCCTGCTCAAGCCAGACCTGGCACTGCTCTCATGTTGGTACAGCATGAGAGCAGCATCTGATTTGGGTGGGGAGCCTGTGCTTGTGGCCCATACCGGGAGGAGAGGAGCACTGAGGTGGCTGGCAGCAGCAGGTATGTCTTTTTTTTTTATAAATATTATTCCGCTAACCCCCAACCCCCCCCCCCACCACTCCGCCACTTTAAATTGGCAGCAGCGCTACAGCTGTCAACCTGTAATCTTTATAGACAACATCATTTGGTTATGAAACTACAGATGAGCATCTTCTCTATTTTCATCAGCCTCAATTTAATGCAGCTTCCCCAATTATAACTGCATATCTACTACATTTATGTACACAAGATTTCTGCAGGGTCAGAGACAATAGTCTGGAAACCTGCTCTGCCAAATCTACTTATAGCTCTCAAGGGAGACTTCTGATATTACTGTTGGGCAAAAGTATGGAAAAAGCCCTATTAGCATCCCTATAAATGTCCACCCTCTGCATGTTTATGGGTACTGCTCAACAAGCTGTCCGCAAAGTATTAGTGGCAGTACTGTCTGTGTAAGATAAATAAGGAGAAGAATATGTTTTTTCTGTCTGGACATGGCTCAAAAGCACGAAGGAAAGAGGTGGAATGGGGTCAATGCTTACAACTAAGCCCAGAAGAGTCTATGCTTCGGTCATCTTGCTAACCCCCTGTTGGACCTGGCCCTTTTTGCAGGGTCATCCCCAAACTTTATGCCTCCCTCCTCCTATTTTTTCTGACCAGTTTTTGTTGGTTTTAGGACCCTGGGCAGTTTATCCCTGCTAACCAGTGCTAACGTGTATATGCTTTCTGTGTAAATTGTATTTGTGATTGGTTGAGCCATGATTGGCATATTTGATTTACTAGTAAGTCCCTAGTTAAGTGCACTAGAGGGGCCCAGGATCTAAAAATCAAATGCTACTAGTGGGCCTGCAGCACAGATTGTGCCACCCACATGAGTAGCCCGGTAACCGTGGCTCAGACCTGCCACTGCAGTGTCTGTGTGCAGTTTGAAACTGCCAATTCGACTTCACAAGTGTACCCACTTTCCAGGGCCAAACCTTCGCTTTTATACTTGTAAGGCACACCTAAGGTAGGTGCTAGGTTAAAGGTACGACTGGTACCAATGTGTTTTGTGTGTCCTAACAGTGAAATACTGCCAAAATTGGCTTTCACTGTTGCAAGGCCTGTCTCTCCTATAGGTTAACATGGGGGGTGCCTTTAAATAACTTTTAAGTGCAGTTTCCCTTTGGGAGAAGATAGAGTTATGGGGTCTCTGAACTCACAGTTTAAAAATACATCTTTTGGCAACATTGGTTTTTAAATTGTCAGTTCGAAAATGCCACTTTTAGAACATGGGCATTTTCTTGCTTAAACAATTCTGGGACTCTGCCTGCTTGTGTATTCCCTGTCTGGGTCAGACTGACAGGTGGGCTGTGTGTGAATCTCCAATAGACAGTGACACAAAGAGAGCTGGGGTGTAACCTGTATATCCCGGTGAGCCATCTGAGCTACAGTGGAGGGAGAAGGTGTCATTTACACCTGAATGAGCTGAGCCTGCCCTCAAACAAAGCTGTCTCCAACCCCCTGGTTTGTGTCTGGGACCAGGCCTGGGCAAGGCAGGATCTTGTGAACAACAGAGACTTTCCCTTGAGATTTGCCTACTTGGACCCAAAACCCCAGAGATTTAGATTACTTCTGGAACCAAGAGGAACCATTGCCAAGTAGAAGAGCTGGAGGAGGAATACAGCCCCTTTGCCTGTGGCTGTGCTTTGCTGGGTTGGCCTGCAGTTGCTGCTTCTGCCTGAAAGAGGACAAAGACTGGATTTTGTGGTATATTTCTGCTTGTGAAGAACCTCCAAGGGCTTAGACTGAGCTTGCCTCTTGTTTTGAAGTCTCAGGGCCATCATTGAGATCCTCTGCTGCACTTGGACTATCTGCTGAGACTCCTGTCAAGTGGTGCCCTATCCAGTCCCTGGGCCCTTGAAAGGTGAAGCTGGTAGTACAAGGACAAAAATCCTAGCACAGGGAGCAGTGTGGAGAAAATGTTGGCGCACCACCTGCAACGCGGCTGTAAAAAAGATGCGCCACCCGCTTCATGGCTGATATCAACGCACCACCTACATTGCAGCTGTGAAATCGACACATCATCTGCATCGCTGCTGGAGAAACAATGCAACATCCGCTTGTAGCTTCTGATAACGTCGCAAACCCCACGCAGCGCAGTCTTCCATCAGCATGCGGCCGGATTTCTCACGCATTGCCGCTAGGCCTCAAAGTCATGATGAACCAGCGCGTGTCCAAGGTGCCCTGTCCGGAAATCGATGCATTGCTCTCTTGCAGGAGAGAAAAACGACACATCGCCAACCTGACTGGAGAACAAACGGCGCACGGTCTCACTTGCGAGTAAGAAATGCATGCATCGCTGACTTTCCTGACGCACGCTCGCCCCTGCGGCTTTATTTCTGACATAAACCAGGTACTTTGTGTAACAACAACGTATCCATTGTTTTCTATGGAGTAAGACTCTTTTTACTTTGAAAATTCACCTGTGTATGTTGGATTTTTGTAATTTCGGTCGTGTTTGATTTATATAAATATTCCCTATATTTCTAAACTGGCGTGGTCTCTATTTTGTACTGTATTACTGTGTGTGTTAATACAAATACTTTACACATTTCCTTTGAGATAAGCCTGACTGCTTGTGCCAAGCTACCAAGGGGGTAAGCAGGGGTTATCTAAGTGAGTATCTCCATTGCCCTGACTAGAGTGAGGGTCCCTGCTTGGTCAGAGTGCAAACTGACTGCCAACCAGAGACCCCATTTCTTACCCAACCCCCCTCATATTTGGCTGGGCTCTGAAAATACTGAGGAGGGCCCATTATAGTGCATGCTGCTCAGGTCTGTCAAGAAGAGGGAACAGAGAGGTAATTCTTCCCCATAACCTAACACAGCTACTCCAAAATAATTATATACATATTTTACAAACAAAGTTGCAGTTTCTATTGGTGATGAGGCTGCTATCAAGGCTGGTTCCACCCAATCGCGGCAGAAACTGATCTGTAGTGTTTTCTCTCTTCCTGCAGGGCATATTTGTACATTTTAATACAGATGTGCCTCCCTTGAAGTGCTCCCACTTAAATATGATGGCCCGGGCCTCACAGGGACTTCTAACATGGTGGCTGCAGCTTCTTGTTCATTTGAGCCTCATAATATAAGGAGGTGGATGCATTTGAGCCTTCCAGTATAGGGGGTGGAAAGGAAACAAGATGCCTCACCAGCCATGCAATACCGTAAAAACGTGCTGAGTGGAAGTTTCTAGGTATCAAAATCAAGTAGATATTAAAACTGGGAAGTGAGGAAGTGGTCACTTAGGTCTAATAAAAAAATCATCAGAAGCCTTGAAAAACAAAATGACAGAAAACCTATCAATGGTCAGACTTGACTGATACCTCCTTCTTTATCCCTCATAAATACACCCCAGATTCATACGCATATGCCCCCTGCTATAGAGGAGAAACAAGAGACACAACAGCAGCAGTGGCACAGAGAAATCGTAAATAAATACAAAATTGAGTACTTACCCTAAAAACAACATGATGCGAATCTCCAACTCACTAACATAACTAAACTTGAAATGTACAAGGAGTTCATAAAGAAAGCCTATCCTTGTTGCAAAAAACAGAACACGTCTAAAAAAAGCACTAAGAGCACACAAATGTTTCAAAAGCAGTCCACATATTTACTAGCCACTGATATAATGCAGCAATCATCTCCCAAACACAGAAGCTATGCAATTCAGTTAGCTGCTTCTTCCTTGAAACTGTACAAACACCCGTGGCTACATTTGACATTGGCAACCCCACATGCATCAAGAACACAGTCCCTTAGAAAAATTTCCCCCTAAACCTTTTCACATTCTCTAGCAGTTGGCCTGAAGTTATTTTTTCATCTGCCTCAGACATGGGAAAACCTCGGTGATCTCTGCACACACCTGTTGCTTCTAAACATGCAGAGACATGACCTGTAGTCACATTGGGAAAATTGGGAGAAATCTTCACCAAGTTAAAACTTTCTCTCATTACGCCCCCACTGACAGCCTACCTGCTGCAAAACCAACACTAATTCAACAATTTCACAAAAGGCAACAAGGGAATGGAAACGTGAAAGACCAATACATCCTCCATCGAAAAGTAAGATACTAGATCCATAAAGCCTATAGTCAAGAATCTAGGAGTAATGTGGGATGCTGAACGGAGGCTCAGCTGATTCTTTTCAGTATGCAAAAAGAACAGATGATGGACGGAATGCGGAACAAATCAAACATTCACTCCCAGTCACAGATCTGGGTTTAATCCATAATTCTTTTGCTTGCCATGTCATTTCAGTGTGAACCCAGCCATATACAAATCATTCTTGACCCTGATCCACATGGGAACAGTCCATCCCGAACTGCCTGGCCAGGTCCTCCCAGGACCAGAAACAAGCATCCTGGGGATGGTTTTGGAGCATCACCCCTCATCAGCCAGGGTAGCTTGAATCTGGTGACATAGCGAGCATGGGACCCACGTCTGGGCATAACCTTCCCACTTTAGGTGACAAATGCAGAAAGAACAGATAACGGACAGAATGCAGAACAAATTAAACATTTACCCCATCACAGATGAGGGTTTAATATATCAGTGATTTTGCTCGCCATGCCATTCTAGTTTGGACCCAGTCATATGCAAATCAGTCTTAAGTGGGACGGGTATGCCCAAACGTGGGTCCATTGCTCACTGTGCCACTGGATTCAAGATAGCCTGGCTGATGAGAGGTGATACCCCAAAACCGGGCCCAAGATGCTTGTTTCCATTCCAGGGAAGACCTGTCCCGGCAGTTCGGCTGGACAGTTTCCATGGGGAGCAGAGGTCAAAACTGATTTGCATATGGCAGGGTCGAAATTGGGGTGGTATGGTGAGCAGAAAAAATGCTTTTGATTTGTTCCGCAATCCATCCATCATCTGTTCTTTTTTGATTCTTGTCAGTAGTCAGGGCTATGCAACATCAACTTTAAGTCCTCAGAAAGATCACAATAACCTTCACTGCAGCATAACATGTTGTTTAGTATGCATCCTAGTCAATTCCTGCCTGGCTCTTTACACTGCCCTATGCACATATCAAATAAAATAAAGACCAAAACGTCAGAATCCATTTCATAAAATTCCTTGGCAACAAAGGTCTGGAAAGCTCAGCACCTGCCTAGCCTTTAAGGAAAAAATTATACACATCTAACCAGCACACCCACTGCTAAAGAGGCCATCATCATAATCATTACTGGAAATAAAGGCAAAGGAAGAGGAGACCAACACTGCTCAGTCATGGGTCCTAGCCCAAGTAAAGGCCTTCACCATTTGCATCCACAATGGAACACCCTTCATTGGTAAATCTCAGATCTCACCTACCCTCAAATAAAACTGATCCCCTCAGATAAACAGAAAAATGTATTGTAAATATGACAATTTCTATGAAGTTGATCAACAAATTGGCTTGCAGTTTTTAACTCAGAGCATTATGATAAATGTTAATCTGAAAGAGGGTAACCTTTTTCGCTAAACTTTATGCAGGTGAGTGAAACAGGTTACCCTCTTTCAGATGATATCTATCAGGATGCCTTGACTTGAGAGATCCGCACATGGGCTCTGGATTCCTCATTCAAAATCAGGGGCACAGCTGTTATTAATGCTGCAGGTGCATACCCAGACGTATAAAGGTACCACTGCATGCTCATTATGATTGTCATTACCACCCAATCAGAGACAGATGGTCAAAGTTCCTAGCTTGTAGTCAAGTCCACACCATTCCTGTAATGGAATAAAGAATTGGATGTGTTCTGAAGATTCACAGGTTTAGAATGCTTCCTGGCATCAGAGGATGGGGACATCTTAGAACAGCTGCTTAGCTTAGCCCTGAGTACATCAAAATATCTAACACAGCACAAATCATTTCTGTGTCCCATTAAAAAGAGACATAAAAGCATGCTCTACCTGTGCCAAAGGGACAATGAGGTAGCAGGGGCATTGCCTCGTCAGTAAGATGGGGGGAGGGGTATGTGACCTTTAGAGTTTCCAACAATCATGTGGGCATATTATTTTACAATACATTATGTGACAAGCATGGAGCATGAGAGGGTCTTAAGGGGCACTGAAAAGGGAGATAATGTGGATTGGTAGAAGTACTGAGAGAAAACACAATAATTTGAAAAATAACCAACATTTTTGAGGACTTTCAAAATAGGGAGAGGGAGGCTTGAAATCCCGGGTGAAATCCGACAGACACCTTACCATACCCTAATGAAAACACCTGTTCCCAATTATTCATCACAAAATACATTTATTAGGGAGGTGTAACACCCCAAACACCACCCATGAAGCTATGCTCCTGGGAGGAGGAGAATGACAGGATACGTTTTGGTGAGCCAGTGGTGTAACAAAACTTGAGGAGGGCAAAGTACACGAAGGTTACCCCTCTCCTCTCCGGCCCACCACCTACCAGTTTTTCTGAGGTGGCCCCTTGGAGCTCGGGCCCCCACACCGCAGGTGCTGTGGGGGCTTTTGTTATACCACTGTCTAGTTCTCCCTGATGAGATGTTCCAGCAGAGAGCTGTGATTGTGGTTACATAAGTACCAGTAATAAAAGTGGTGCAGTTAATAGAGAAGGTTGTGTTGTGGCTTCCTGCAGTGCAGTATTTGCAGGATTCACCTGCAAATGATGCTTTCTAATGTCAACATTCTTTCATTTCTATGTTTACAGAGGTCTACACCCAGGTCCAGGCTCTCCGATATATATATAGTAACAAGCATTGGCAAAGCCAATTGTTCTCAGCAATTCGAGAGCTATTGGCATTGCCAATGTCAATGTCTTTTAGCCATGAGTTATGGAGTGGATGTACTTGGTGTGGATTGGAATTATATGGGTTGGATTGGAATTCTTTTTTGTTTAATTGTGTGGCATGGAATTGTATGGTGTTGAGTAGAGTTATGTGTAGTCAAATTATGTGGTATTGAGTGTACTGGAATTATGTGGTGTGGGGTTGACGTTTGTGGCATGATATGGAATTCTGTGTTGTAGATTGGGTATATGTGGTGTGTAGTGGAATTGTGTTGTGGAGGGGGATTGTGTGGTTTGGTGTGGAATAGTGTGGTATAGAATGGAATTGTGTGAATCTGAATTGTGTGGCATGGAACTGTGTGGCAATGAGTGAAATTATGTTGAGTGGAATTATGTGGCATGGTGTGGAGTGTATTTATGTGGATTGCTGTTATGTGGCATAGAGTGGATTTATGAGGGGTGTATTTATGTGGTAGTGAGCCTACACACCCTGTTACTCGGTGAAACTAGCAGGGGACTCGAGTCAAATGAAGAGATGTCTAATGTGGAGGAAGGCAAAAGAGCAAAACTAGTGCCTACCTTTTAGGAGAAAGAATGAAAATCAGTAGCTGCTTTACTTTCTGCTGCAAAATTAAACATTCTTTTTCCTCAGAAAGATATATGTAATCCATTACACAATGTGATTCCTAATGCCATTAATGACATTACCAATTATATTGGGTGCACCAATGCTACATTTGTAAATAGAATGCCATTAAGAGCCCTGGCATTTCGGTTAGTTAATGTGAAATCGCTGTGATAATACGCAGGTAGTAACGTCTTAAACAGATGGAAATGATATGTGCCTTACCACTCAATCATAAGTGTATTTCAGAATGAACAATTCTTAACTTCATGCTATAAAACATACAAATGCATTACATTCAAGTATTGATCGCACTTTGACTTGCAGTTGACTACTGTTCATACTACAGCTTTCTTAAACTAAGTGCCCGCAGCTGATGAGCCGTTACTCCTTTGAGAGCTGCTGACTATGGAGTTCGGAAACAGTGTTCTAGTTTCTGCGTCAGCACAACATCCTGCGATCTTCGGCAAATCACATATCACCCCTGTGTAGGAAGCTGACATGGTGTGTGGTGAGCACCTATGGTGTTACCACCTTATACCAGGTCCAGGTATCCCCTATTAGTGAGGTGTTGACAGTTTCTAGGAAGCCAGAGCTCTCTAGGGGTAGCTGTGGATGAGCAGCCAAGACTTATCTAGGAGACTTGCAAAGCTATAGGAAATACCACTACAGTCACAGAGCACTTACACACATGAAAGAACCACACAGTTACAAAAATTATGGAAATTTATTATGGTAACCCATATACTAAAATACTGTACAGGCAATACTCCACTAGGAGGTGAGTAAACACACTATTATATATACACTTTAGAAGCTAGTGATTAGCAAAGAAAGCAGTAGCAAATAGTAAAACAATGGAAAATAGTGAAGGCCCTGGGGGAGACCAAACCATATACTAAGTAAGTGGAATATGAAAGGCATTCTCCCACCCAAGGAAGTGGAATCAGTAGAAGGAAGCTGGAGGAAATAGGAACCCCAAAAGGTAAGTACCAGGGTGCCCCCCAGTGACCAGGAGAGAGGAGGTAAGTACCTGTTTTTTCCCAAAACCCACAGGTGAATTTTGGAAAAGGACTGTGCAAGACCCAGTCATGGCTGGAAGAAACCAAAGGTGGATCCTGACAGAAGAGGACCTACAAAAGAAGGGGACCAAGTCTAGTTTGAGTAGGAGTGTCCTGCTGTGGCAGAAGCCACTACCCACCCTTCTGTGAATGCAGGAACGGGTCAACGGTGAATGAAGAAAGTCAGCAGTGCTGCACAGGAGCAGAAGAAAAGTTTCAGGAGAGGAGTGATCCAAGTGATGTCCCATGTCAACAGTCGTGATGCAGTCAGTCAGTGGTTCTGGAAACCACCAACAAGCCTTGGCAAATGCAAGAGTCGGTGAAGAAGGTTTTGCAAGGCTGAAGAGGATCAGCAAGGCCCGGGGGACCCGACCCAAGGACGGGAGTCCGAGGTGACGCTCAGCAGCTGGGAGAGTCACAAGAGGAGGTGGCAGCCCCCACAGGAGACCCACAGGCAGGAGGCACAGGAGTCGCTGTAAGGCCCACTCAGCACACCTGAAGAGGAGTCCCACGTCACTAGAGCAGCAGGCAGGAGACTGTGCTTTGCAGGGAAGAGTGCTGGAGGCTGGGGCTACATGGAGTCTAAAGATCCCGTGGAGGGCAAACAAACAAGCCTTGGTAGCTGCAAGAGTTGCTGTGCACAGGGGGACTGTCCTGCAAGGAGCGGCAAGGGTTTACCATCTCCCAAGTTAGACAGCTGGTAGAGAGGACCAAGTGGACCACTCCAGACCACCACCTGTGATGCAGGATCCATGCCGTTCCAGAGGAGAGAGGATCCACACAGCAGGTGACATTGCAGTTGGTGCCTGCGGATGCAGGGGAGTGACTCCTTTACTCCAAAGGAGATTCCTTATTGCGTTTTGTGCAGGGTGAAGACTCGTCACCCTCAGAGGATGCACAGCCAGGGAAATGTTGCAGTTGCTGGAAGGAGCCAAAGAAACAATGCCGCTAGAGTTGTAGACTGTCCATTTCTGGAGGGTCCAGAAGATGAAGTTGCAGTCCCAGTTGCCAGAAGATGAAGTAAACGATTCAGAGGAGTCCTGCTGGAATCTTGCTTGTCGAATCTGAAGACCCACCCTGGAGGGAGACTCTAAATAGTCAAGGAAGGGCGACTGATCATCTAGCAGGGTGGCCACCTATCAGGAGGGGGCTGTGACGTCAACTGCCTGACCTGGCCACTCAGATGCTTCCAAGGGCCTTTGCCCACCTTGGATTCAAGATGGCAGAATCAAGTGGTCACCTGGAGGAGTTCTGGGAACCACGCCTGGGGTTGTGATGGACAGAGGAGTGGTAACTCCCCTTTCAATTGTCCAGTTTTGCACCAGAGCAGGGACCAGGGGTCCCCAGACTGATGCAAACCAGTTTACTGCAAGGTGGGCACAAAATGTGCCCTTCAAAGCATACCGGTGGCTTGGGAAGGCAACCCCTCCAAGCCATGTAACACCTATTTCCAAAGGGAGAGGGTGTTGCCTCCCTCTCCCAAAGGAAATCCTTTGAGCTGGTAAAGCATCAGGACAAGCAGCAGGAGGAGGGCAGAAACCTGTCTGTGGGGTGGCAGCAGTGCGGGCTGCCCGGAAAACCCCAGAAGACTGGTAAGAGCAATGCTGGGGTTCCTCTAAGGAGCACACAGAGCGCATGGAATCATACAGCCAAAACTGGCAACCAGTATTGGGGTATGATTCCTCCATGTTTGATACTAAACATGTCCAGGTTTGGAGTTATCATTATGTAGCTACAGTGACAAGATGGCTTTCCACACTTACAAAGTCCAGGAAAATGGAGCTGGAGTTTGTAGGGGCACCTCTGCTCATGCAGGGGTGCCTGCACACACAGGTACCTGCCCCCTGCCCTCTGGTCTAGGAGGGCCTCCCTTAGGGGCGACTTACAGCGACCTGGTGCAGTGACCTGTAGTGAGAGGGTGCATGCACCTTTTCACGCAGGCTGCAATGGCAGGCCTGTAGACACATTTTGCAAGGGCTCTCATGGGTGGCACAATACATGCTGCAGCCCATGGGGAACCCCTGGTGCCCCAATTCCCTGGGTACCTAAGTACCATATACTAGGGACTTATATGGGGGCACCAGTATGCCAATTGAGGGGTGTGCTAAGTCCTAAGCAACCACATTTAGAGGGAGAGAGCACGGTCAATGGGGTCCTGGTTAGGAGGATCCCAGTGAACACAGTCAAAAACACACTGACAACAGGAAAAAAGTGGGGGTAGCCATGGCAAAAAGAGGGTGCTTTCCTACACCCTGTTCCTACAAAAACAAACGTTCTGTTCCTACAAAAACGAATGTTTCTGAAGGACTGCTACGGCATGACTTTTTATGCGTTAAGGGGGAAAAGAACAGATTATTCACATGAACGACTTTCAGAAAGTGGGGTAATCACATAGGCACACATGGCTCATTCTGCAGAGTTCAGCTGGTTTTCTTTTCTCTCACAGGTATGGCGGCTGCCTGCGTGCTGAGCATGACCAGGCAATTCCATAAACAGTTAAACGATAGGCAGGAGCATCCGCATTGTGGCTTTGCTTTGAAATACCAAGAACCGATCATCCATTTATAATGAAAACAAGCATACCTGGTATTTGTTGAGTTATCGTATTGGGAAAGTCTGCACCTCATTTTCAGGAATAAACACATACTGAAACCAATGTGGTTTAAAGCCTACATCTAATAGCAAAATTGGCACAACAGGGAAGAGGCGAGTGTTCAGACAGAGGGAACGTTGAAATGTGTTTCATGGACGGCAGATCATGACGGCGGGAGAGGTACGGGACAAGCAGCTATGGGGGTGCAGGAGGGAGCCAGCAAAGTGCGACGAGTCCGTGCAGTCGGAGGTTCAGGACAGGCGGAGAGGAAATAGCGTTACAGCCACAGTTGCAGATTATGGAGCGTGGAAACTGTGTTTCAGTTTCTGCGTTGGCACAACATCTTGTGATCTTGGACAAATCACATAATTTCCCTGTTAAAACAAAAACAAACAAACTGTTCCTACAAAAACTAAAATTATTGAAGGAATGCTATGGAATAGGAAATGTGTGAAGAGACTAATTAAAAGTAAAATTATCAGAACAGGACAGGGAGGATGGAGCGAGTGAACTGAGAACACGAGCACTTCTATTGAGTGTTCCAAGACAAAGGAAAAAAGTAGTTCCCAAAATGGGAGAGGTGGACATTTACAAGTACTTGGTCTCTGCTCTGGAGGGAGGGCCAAACACAGGAGAAGCATGATGCATTCATGCCATAGACAAATAATTTCAGAGCGATGACAGAGAAAGCAAACGGAAAGCCTATGGGTGGGCTGAAGCCCACATACAGAACACCACAGTTTTAGCCGAGACCTAAAAACTAAGCCTGACTCTTGTGGCGACTTCCGGAAGACAGCCTTGTGCATGGAATACTGTCTTCTGACTGGTCACCTCTCTTATTTTTGTTGATCTTGTTTTGCTGGCCTTAGGGCGCACACTTTACCACTGCTAACCCCATGCTAAAATGTTTGTACTCTCTCCCTAAAACACGTTATTATTGGCTTGTGCCAAATTTGGATATTTAATTTACTTGCAAGTTCCTAGTACATCGACACTACCTGTGCCCATGGCCTGTAAATTAAATGGTACTAGTAGGCCTGCAGCACTGACTGTTCCACCCACTTAAGTAACCTTTACTAACATGTCTCAGGTCTGCCATCACAGACTTTGTGGGCAGTGTTTTTTAATGATAATCTGTTTATTAGAACGTTTTTCCTAAGAAATGATACCGCAGAAAGTAACATGCCGGACAAAGACTAGCATACTGTTACAGATGACCAAGCAGTATTGAATTATATTCATGGCATGGAACATAGTGCATGGTGAAGTCATCCATAGTAAGGCTGTGTCGCTTCATGTCAAATAAAGGATAAGCAAGAACAACAGAACAAAATATAACAACTAATGGTCGAAGTCGTTCAGCACAGTTAAGAAATTAGACAGTTTAATAAATTTAGACAGCAGATGCTGTGCTTGGCAAAAAGGGAAGGGAGGGGCAAGTCAACATGAGGGATGTTGTGGGGGGTCCATCAAATAACTAACGCTCAGAGCCTCAGCAGACTTAAACAAGTAAACTCTAACTGTGTCATGTACTGGAGTAAGGGGCGTCAGATCCTTGGGAAATTGCATTCAGTGTGTGTGAAGTTGTGTGACAGTCGTTCCATCACCATCGCATATCATAAACGGGCAAACCATGGGGGATGGAAGGGGCAGTAGGTGTTTTCCAAGGCAAAGCCACAAGCTGCCTCACTGCATGCAGCACATGACTAATTAATGCCCAGTAAGCATGTGTCACTGCAGCCATGGCAAGAGGTTGCACTGCAAGAACAACCACAAGGTAGGAAACTGGGAGCAGATACCCTATTGTAGGTCTGATGTGTCCCAGTATTTCTTTTAAAAAAGTCGCTATGAGGGTATAAGACCACCATATGTAGTAAAAGTCCCTACCACTTGACCGCAGTGCCAGCAGAGATTGGCCGTGGCTCAAAACATGGAGGCAAGGCTGAACGGGGTATAATTCCATTGATACATGAGCTTGTATGCCGTCTCTTGGAGAGAGAAGTTTTGATAGGTTTTGGGTATGTCCCGCCAGTGTTCCATTGTTTAGGGGACACACCCTGAGTGTGTGATACGTGTTAGATATTAACTCCCTACAGCCATCAAAGGTCCTCAGCAGCTTTTCAAACGGGGTGTAGGGTGTGTCATGCCCAGGTAGATGAAGGGGTGCAGTGCCCAATGTTGCAGTTGACAGTATTGTGGCCTAGCTGTTTCAGGTAGATGATAATCAGCCTTACATTGTTATGTCCTATCACATATGTCAAGCACTGTTCTGATAGCTAAGTCGGCAGTACGTGGTTGTAAGTACCTGGTCACCCAAGGAAGATCCCACAAAGGCTGACAAACTACTGCTCGATCCATGTGGAACTAGTGCTCTTCGCAGGCCACCCATTCCAAAATATAGCAGAAGTGGGCGACCCAATAATACTCTAAGAGGTTAGGACACACCAGACCACCCCGATAATGTGGCAACATCAAAAGATAGTATAGATCCATGGGCACTTCCTGTTCCAAATGAAGGAATGACCGTCTCGTTGCAGGCAAAGGACATCATCCTGCAGAATTGGGGTAAGTAGGGTTTGGAAGAGGTAGAGGGTCTGTGGGAGGACACTAATTTTCAAAACATTAATACGCCACAGCCAGGAAATAGGAAGGGCTTTCCATCTCCGAAAGTCTGCCAAGATGTTCCTCCACATTTGCAGTGAGTTGGCCTGCATCCAGGATGACAGATCGGATGTCAAGTCCTGATTATACCAGAGGACTTCTGAAACTGGGCTAACTTGCGAAGGGCAGGAAGGTCTGGCTGCGGGATAGGTGGGTTCAATATGAATAATTTAGCCATAATTTTAAAGCCTGAAACTGCCTCAAATGCAGCTAGGTCTGTAACACTGGCTGGCAAGGAGGTGCTAGGCTGGGAAACATAAGGTGAGAGGTCATCCGCATGCAGACTAAGTTTGTGTTAGTGTCAGGGTCAGAAGGCACCTATACAGCAAGGATGCAGCCCATGCAGTCAGAGTCTCAAAGCTCAATGCAACAGCCCCAGTCCTGCGCTGCACCTCCAAGAAGGCTGCAGCTTGCACCGGCAGGTTTGGGTGGTGTCTGGAAGACATCCTCAACAACCAATCCGCAAGGTCGAGGGGGCTCAGTCGCTACTGCTGCGATCCCCGACCCCACAGCCCACAAGGGTCAGACTTGTGGAGCATGCCCAGGTCTGTTAAAATAAATGGTGATTGGGTATGGGAGAGCCAAGACATCCGCTATAGCGCTCGTGTGAGCAACAGGGCCAAAGTGTGTAAAAGTCTTCTGGGCTACTGTCGCAGTCCCCCACAGCAATCACTGGGACCATGTTGGCAGGTTCCTACTGGGCAGGGACCACAATCTCTCATCTGTTTCAGGCCACTGAGGGCTCAACTCAGCAAAATGTTGGCATCAGATCAGAGGAGCCTCACTCCAACGTCTGCAGTGCTGCTGCCGGGGCGCTGATGCGGTGCCCCCAATGCAGGAGAGGTTCATCAGTGCCCCCTGCATGAGGGCATGGAGGTCGTTGCACCAGTGCAAGATTGACCGTACAGAGAGCAGCAGGGACCTGGAGCCCAGACGGAGCACGTCTCACTCCAATCCCTGTAAAGCCATGTCCCAATATGCAGTTTTGAACAGCCATTTCGCCTGGTAAAATAAACCTTTTGCCAGGCCAAAATCTTCCTTTTTAACACATATAAGTTACCCCTTGGGTAGGCTCTGGACAGCTCAGAGGGCAGGTTCAAAGCATTTAAAAAGTTGGACATATACATCGACATTTTACAAGTCATGGTAGTGAAAAACCTTTACATTTCTTTTCACTTCTGCATGGCCTGCATCTCCCATAAGGTAACATTGGGGTTTCCCTGTTACATTTATTTTAAATTACAATTTTGAAAGTGCCGCTTTTAGAAAGTAGCCATTTTTCTGCCATTGCCATTTATTGCCTACAGCCTGCCTCTGGGTCCCATGACTGGAAGTAGCCAACAGCTAGAGTTTACGTTTTCCTCCTAGACAACCACACACAATAGAGAGCTTAGATTTGCCTATCACTGGCAGGATGGGCGGGCAGAGCTCGGCACATCCCTACTTACACGTGAATAGGCTGTGTCCTACCTCCCCAAAAAAGACTGCATACCGCTGTAGTTAGTGTGGAGTCGGAACAGGAAAGGCAGGAAGCCTGTGGACTCCAAAGGGAAACCTCTAGAAGCTTCTCTCCCTTCAAAGGAAGGCCCGGATATAAATATTGGACCTCAGACATTAACCCTTAAGTACACTTCCGGACCAGTGGAAACTCTGCTAGGAAGAAGGACTGCTTAAAGGGCTGCCACTCTGCTGGACTGCTGCCCTGTCAGAACCTTCTCACTAGCACAGCCCATCAACTTGAAGTTCAGCCTGGTCTTTGGCACTACATCATTGACCACTCACAGGGAGCGCCAGCGCGAAGCACCAACTCGACTGATTGCGATGACAACAGGATCTTCAAGCTACAGTGACGGCCATCTGTGACACAAGGCATGCTCTTTGTGTTACATTGACAACCGCCTGCAATGCTTCATGCTCCCCATGGCCTACTGCACTGCGAAGGGACTCTCTATTCTGGACTGGGAAAGGTAACTTTTCAGTGGGACTAACCTGGTCCCTGTATCTGACTCGTTCTCCATCATGGGCCGCCTGAACTTGTGACCTTTTCCCTGTATTTTATGACCACATAGCTGAGTAGCTCTTTGGGCTTTTTGACGTTATTGTCACTTACATTTTGAAAACTGCATATCTGTGGTTCTATTGATTGGATTATTGTTGCTTTAGTCTTGTTTTATTTATTAAAATTTACTCTGTGTTTCTAATCTAGTGTGGGATCCCTTTTGTGGTGTGTTTTCATTTTATTACGGTTTGAAGTGCTGCATAAACACTTTACACGTTGCCTCTATGTTAAGCCTGGCTGCTCTGTGCCAAGCGATTAGAGGGTTGCGCACAGGTTAATTTGGGGTTTGCTTGTGCCTCACCCTGACAAGGATTGTGGTTCCTGCCTGAGTAGGGCTTCAGCCCCCCTTAACCAGTAACCCAACTTATTACACTTTGATCCTAATGGCTGACTAGATGTATCCTTTCACTGCCACTGTAATACATGAGACTGTTTGAAAAGTGCACTCTGACATCAGATATGTAATTAATCTCATCCTGACACCACATATGTATTTAATCTCATCTGTGCATAGTGTAAGGCAGTATATTTTGTAGTTATTTTGGAATGCAGCTGTCATGTTTTATTGATTTGGCCAGTGTGAATGTCAGACCTACTGACTTTGCCAATGCTCCAGCAAGAGGTATCTGATCAAACATCCAACTTCAACAACATGTTCATCCATGTCCATTCTTATATATCAATGATAGTGACATCAATTTGCCTTTACAACAAAGAGATAGTTTTGAGGGTTAAAATGGGATTTGAAAAGTGGTGATCACGAAAAAGGGTGTGGTATAAGGAAGTATCTAGGAATAATTTTCAAGAGGTGTGGGCTGTAAAGATAAGGGTTTGGCTGAAAATGTAAATTATAATCCTGTGCTTCCCATGGCATACCACCTGACCAGTATTTGTGTGCCTCTATGTTATCGTTCCGTAATTGCATCTAGACATGTCACATAGTAACGGACATGCACCTAAAATAGGCTAGGCATTTTGGCTTTGCCAATGCTTGCTAGCAATATCAGATAAATAAGTAACAACAGTTGTAAATATGAAGCTTCTTCAGACTAACGTCAGAAGAAGGCACAGTAATATTCAGAGTCTTTTTTAATAACTCCTGTTTTCCTCTTTACTCATCTTATGTCTTATTTCTTCTCACATGTTTGTGAAATCCTCCATTTTCATATTTCGCACCTCGTCTCTTTCCTGTTCAGAACCCTCTTTTTAGTTCCACCTGCATTTCTTTCACTTCCCATCCACGCAGACACCACACATTCACTCATCTGTAAGCACTGGATTTTCTTTCACACTGTATTTTGACACCTACGTAACTCCTGTATACACTTCTGCACAGAACCGCAAATGCAACCGGCAAACATGACGGTTGTTCCATGCAGTCTGTAGAGGCCAAGGATAGGATAAAAAACTAGTTTACCTGCAATTGTGGGTTTGCAGCTTGAAACTCTTCTAAATTCACATTTGTTATAGAATTTCACCTTCTAGTGTATGGGTACAAAGTGTCCTTGTTTTCCTAAAACTTTTGTCTCTGAGCTTGTGGGTAGGAGTCGACATAAGCAGCAATGACGCCCAAATTTGCACCCACCATGTTAGATTCTTTCTATTTTAGCATTGAGCCTACGAGTGCATTTGCTAGCGCATGTGACTTCTATGCAAGATGATGTTGTGTTCAGTAAAGGGGTTCGAGCCTGCCTGTCGCTCACCATTTGTTGGTTTGCGTGCCACTCTTCTTTACAGCCTCGTAATTCGTCAAGGCATGTCTGGCATCATTTCCGTTCCTCGATATGGAGCAAGGATCAAGCACTAATTAATTTCAACTTAATTCCGCTGCTCCTGACATGATCGAGGAACTATTTTGTTCTAACTTCAGGTGCCCCACAGACAGAAAGCTTGTGACTGGCAAAGACGTGCCCAGCAGCACAAACAAAATTGCAAAGTTTTATTTTTTAAAGCTAACTTACATTTTTTTTGTTAAGTCATCTTTTCTCAGTTTCCACTCATGTTTTTTTGTTTTTGCTCGTGGGGGCTGTTGTCAAAAGGTGATAATTGACTTGTTCGAAATATGCAAGACCTATTGCATTGCAAATGCTTGTTTTCCTTCTACTCACCTCCTGCAGTAGGGAGGTGGGGGAGTCACAAGTGAATTCAAGAGTTACCAGTTGCAAAACCATAATTAAAGTTAAATTATTTTGTAGCATGAAGCCTCTGCACAGATTAAGTAACAGTATTACCTGCCTTGTGGCGGTGGACAGGAGAGGGAGTGGAAGCAAAAATCTTCAAGCTCCTTGCATGATTGTAAATCAATGAAGCAATGCTTTGTGAAAGTATGATTTGAGGCCCATGTGGGTGCCTTGCATATTTCTTGCACAGAGACGGTTGCCACGGTCAGACACCCCCCTCTACCTAGTAGAGCACGTCCTTGGCTTAGAGAGCATAGTTTGTTTGCTAATGTGTAACACAGCTAAATAGTCTGTACATCCATCATCTATCAACGGTATTCTTTGAAACAGCTGCCCCTAAGGTCCGAGCTGAATGGCTCACAAAGAGCTGTTGTGTTTTTCTGATACTTTGTGTTGCGTGAATGAAATACTTAACAGCCCTCCTAACTCCTGACATCCAGCATGCATGGGCTCTTATTGCTGCATTAGTAGGCTTTTGGAAGGGTGGTGTTGGAAATGGCCCTCTCTAAAGGGTCAGTCCCAATGCTTTGTCTTCCTCCTTCTACGTTTACTGGATTATTTTCTCCTGTTGGCCTTAGGACTCAGTGCACTTTAACATTGCTAACCAGTGCTAAAGTGCTTGTGTCTCTCAAGCATGGTTTAAATGGTTTATACCTAATTGGCTACTTCTAAGTCCCTTGTAGAGTAGTATACCATAAACCCAGGGCCTGTACATTACATGCTACCATCAGCCTGCAGCACCTATTATGCTACCCACCTAGGTAACACTCTAAAATGTGACCCAACCTGCCATTGAAACCTGAATGCAGTGTCACACTGCCATGTTGACTTGGAATTTAAAACCCCTTGGCAAGCCTTAAACGCCCCTTTTATTACACAAAGGTCATCCTTAAGGTAGGGCCTAGGTAGCCAATAGAGCAAGGTGCTACGTAATTATAAGGTTGGACATATAATTTTAAGTTTCACATGTCCCAATAGTGAAAAGCTCCCAAATTTGTTTTTCACTACTCTGAGCCTACCTCTCCCATATGATAACAGAGGGGATTCATTCTCACCTTTAATAAGCTGTAATTGAAAGGTGGAAGATATAATATGTTTGGTATCTATAGAATAGTAATGATAAACCCTCTTTAATGGTAAAGTTGGATTTTTCATTACAATTTTGAAAACGCCACTTTTAGAAAGTTGGCATTTTCCTGCCCTTGGCGCCTGCGGCCTATCTTGGATCACATGGCTGTGTGTAGCTGACAGTTAGACTTTGTGATTCTTCCCAGGCAGTCACACAATAGTGGGGTTGGGTGTGCCGCAATGGTCTGGTCATCGGCTTGATAGGGGGGAGGGGCAGCCTCACTTGCACCTGAATAGGCTGTGCCCTGTCTCCTCACGGTAGGCCTAACAACCCTTTATTGTCACTGCAGCCAACTTGGAGCCAGGGCAGGGAAGGCAGGAAACTTCCGGAACTTCACAGAATCTTTCCAGAAAGAAATCTTTCCAAACTCCCTCCTTCTAAAAGCAAGGTAATAGGGTATAAAAATAGGGCTCTCAGATCCACCCTTCAGTTCACTACTGGACCTGCAGAAGGACTCTCAGGGATTTTCCTCTTGCTGTGACCTGTTGTGCATTCTGCCAGACTGATGCTGTATCTTGAAGGAATGATTTGCTGGCTGGAACCTGCCTTGGACCCTCAAAGGCAAGTCTTGCTATTGAGCCCTATATCTACATCTGCACCCAGGACTTCCATAAGTGACTTCAAGGGCTCGTTTTGCTAGCCCCCCTGTTCAGAGCCACAGGGACATAACAGGTTCGGTATCAAATTATTTATTACAATCTACTGTGATAGTCTAAATTGGTTTGGGATTTTTCTGGTGTTATGTTTTCACTTTATTTCTGTTTGTGTGCTGCATAAATACTTGACACATTACCTCTAAGTTAAGCTTGACTGCTTTTTGTGCCAAGCCACCCAATGTTAAGCACAAGCTAATTTAGTGACTTTTTGTGGCTCACCCTGCAAGGGAGTGTGGCTGTTGCTTGACCAGGGCTCACGCCCCAGTCAACCAACAACCCAATTTCTCACTTATGATATTCTGGTTCATGTAAAAAGGAGAGATGCTCTTTGGTAGGCATTTTGGGTGTGTCCACATTATTACTTTATCCTTGTGTATGGAAATGTATGGCTCATGCAACCTTCAAGCTAGTATCTTGAACAATCTTCTTAGTGATGTGGGATAGCTACCAAGAACATGTTTTTTGTAATGTAAGATATCTGACCGTTGTCTTATGCAAGGGTTCAAATGGCGCTTTCATTCACCCTGCTAACACCCATTTAAGATTCCACTGCAGGGAATGTATCTCCCTGGAAGGAAAAAGCCTCTTTCCCCCTTCTGTGAAACCTTTGATCAGTGAAAGTGGAACACAATGTCTGTTTAGCCCTTTTATGTAAGCTGCAATGGTGGACAAACGTACCCTCAGCGAACCATAGGAAAGTTTACATTTCATGAGGTGCATTACGTATTGGACTATGGCCATGTCCAGATGGAGTATGCATTGGGTTTCCTTCTCATATGCCTCTTCCATTTAAAAGTGTAGCATTTTCTAGCTGATGGGTAAATGCTTGCCTACTGATAAATTGTATAAAGTCTATGCAGTAATCATAAAGAATAATATTTACAAGCCCCTCGTCTGTGGAAACGGCTTCCCAGTTTTCAAGACATCCTTTATTCTCACCCCTATCGCTGTGGTGTGTGTGGGGAGGGGTGTCTGAGTCACTTGGCGGAGTTAGAGGTAGATCCCCTGAAACTTCCTTCTTTTGTTTCTCCTATGCACCAAAAAATGCTTAGAAGTGTTTTAATTGTATTTTTGTGCACGATTAACAATGGCCAATATGTATTCACACTCATGATTTCATGTCTGCTGACTGATGTAATACAATTGCTCTAATGATGTGTAGGAGTGTATTTAATAATGTGCTTTACTTAGGCCACATTCCTATGTAAAACACCATCTTGAACAAGATGGAAGTCATCTCTGTTACTCATGTTTACCCTCCTGGGCACATACCCTCTCCACAGACTCTGCAGCCCACGATCAAGCTGAAGTCCTAATACTTTATTTTCATTGCTGTTATTGTTTTGCTCATGACAAACCTTCCACAGTTGGATGTAATATTGTTACAAGTAGCTATTTTTTCTATTTTTTCGCTGGATCTACTCATTCAAAGAAACTGTTATTGTCAGTGTTTCATATTTGTTTGACCATCTCCAGGTGACATTAGAATAGAGAGTGCTGAATACTTATGTAAGGAAATAAGATAGTGCTTAGGTGTTAAGGTAATTATGTTTATTTTTTCATGTACTCTGATTTGCTGACGAAGTTATACATTTGCTCACACCACAATGAATCTGCAGAAATATGATTTAATATGCACAAATTGTGTATAAATCCCACTTGTTTTTGGGGATGAGGCAGAAGAGTTTGTGCTTTCTGTGAAGCTGCTAGGGATGCTGTCCATTTTTCTGACTATTTTGCTGCGCATTGGGATTTAGTTTTTTGGGGGATTCTTACACACTCTGTATACTTTTGTTTAAAGAGCCTTCATGGCATTAACTTTGTCTCTGACCTTTGAATTTTTTATTAAAATCCTTTACCTTTTCATTGATCTAGAATGGACTCAAATTATCCTTTTAATGGATTTGACTAATTTTGATGTTTTGGTTGGTGATATAACTCTGGGACACATTGCCTCATGAAATTGAGGTTCAACACATTCTCTGATACAGCAAATCATGGGAGGTCTAGCATGTCTTTTTCCTACAAGGGTCCAGCTGTAGTTTTCAGACCTCTCTTTTCCCCAGTCTATAGAGATAGTGGATTTTCCCTTATGGACTTTCCGGGATTCAGACGTTGCCAGGAAACCAGACTTTCAGTGTTGTTCCTGAGTGATTTGGAGTGTCAGCATGAACAGCGTGGAATGATTTTGGTGACGGAGAGTGACTTACGTGTGTTTATGTCATGTTGCTGAAGTATGTTTGTAAGACAGATTGTTATGCTGTGTATGAGGCATTTGATTATGTAATAATGCTTATTTTGGATTCATTTGGTGGTGTGATTTCTGTGATTCTGGTGTTTTATTCATACTTGTGATTTATGGTGAAGAAGATTTTGTTTTGTTATTTTGTGGATTTGGTTATCAGATCTGTTAAAATCCAAGATCAATATATTCTTGTTTACTTGTCTGCTTGAGGTTGTGTGTTTTGCGAGGTGCTGCAAACACACTTATATGGATTTCTGAATTAATAAGTCTTTCGTTTATAATTTAGGTTAGTGTTTTTTGCTCCTTGGTGCATAGGAGAAATTGCGTTAGTTAGGGTAGCTTAGTGCTGGAGGGGGGTCTGCCTAGTGTGAACCAGATTGATTAGCAGCACCGTTATTGCTGCTGCTCTTGTTTCTATTGATGTGAGATTAAATATATTATAAATTGCAAAATTCCTTGCTGTGCCGGTTTGAGCAGACAAGGTTTATTTGGTTTTATTTAGTAGAAGTTCATTGAAAGAGGGCTTTGCAATTCTTTTCCTCATTCAAGGAGAAGACATACTGTGATTGGTTAGTCAGACTGGGAGCCACGCTGATTCTTGGTGAGATGTCACCACAATACTGTGCTGTCATTGGCTCGTTGCCGACAAAGCTGCGCTGTAAATAGAGTGACCTTTCATGGAGCCACACTGGGATTGGTTGTTGTTAAATGGTTTATTTTGTGTCATTTTCAAAATGTTTAGAGCAAAAATTATTGGTGCTGTGTTAATAAAGCCTAAAGTTTCTGAAGTACCTTCAACTGAGGGTGAAAAATTACCTGCCAAGGAAACTCATGCATATGAAATGATGACAAACGTTGAGGTTTATGACTACAACTGGATTTCTGACCGGTATGAATATACTGCTTCTGATAAAGATTCATAGTTTACTTTAGGCGGTTTCTTTAATATTACAAAGCTAGACTTGCTGAGACAAAATATGAATGATGGAAAGCTTTTACTAAAACCCACACAGTTTCAGGCATTGAACAAATCGGACAGCCACAGAGAAGAAAGGAAAGAAAATGACAAACCAAGTAAAAGGTTCATTTAGACAATGCTTAGAAAGCAAGTGGCATCACAGGAAAAATGCTGGAGGGAGGATATGCCGGAAGAAGTAATAGTTTCCCTGCAGTAGTCTAAGAAACTGATAACAAAAATAAATCAGAATCATGAGGCAGATGAGGAGGACACTTTTCTAAATGACCTTCTGAATTCCAGGCATCTTCCCTATATTGATGGGGGACAGGGAACTTGTCCTATTGCAATACCAGATACGGGTGCAGTAGGAGACAGCATGGGTGCCCAGACACAGGTACTTGACACATCTGTGGTTGTAAGTACAGTAGCAAGCACCCTACTTGAGACTTCAATGCAGCATTACCATGTACTAGCAGAGATACCCCAGATGTTTCACAAACTCAAATTGACCTAAATAATAATACAACTATGGGAAAGGAATCAATACAACTATGGGAGAGGAATATCCTTTAAAAAGGGTAAAAAATGTTGAACTGTTAAAAATTGAATTTGGCGAAATTTAGCAAGGGACAAATTATTTAAACAGATTATTAACATAAAACATTGATGAGATGAGGTACTTGATTAAACAAGCAGCCAGATGTACGAACAAAGCTCACGATCAATTGGAAGAATTGGCTGATGAATGTGAGGTTGGCATCAGTTAAATGAAAAATGTGAGAAAGAATTACAAAATGGATTGACACATGATGAAATAAAAAAACTGGGTTTAAGGAGTTTAAAAGCTCATATTAAAGACCTAATTGAAAAAAGGGAATAGAATAATCTAAAGCAACAAGAGGAGAGATGGTAGAGAGGGGCAGCAAACAAAAAGAAAGTTATTGAGATAGGAAGAAATGTGAAGGGGTCAGCTAGTGATTCAGAAGCAGGGGCAATTTTAGAGTTCTTATTGAGAGAGGTACATGTAGGAAATTTAGTGCATGTGCTTTGGACAAGAGCTGATCGGTATGCCTTTACTCCAAATTTTCCAAAATTGTGAGAGGAGCCTTAAAGATGGTACAAGGAAGTTCAAAGGTTGAATATGATTTTGGAGAAACTGTGGACCAATTTGAATTCACTGTTTGAAATAGTGGTTCCTGGTGATTTGTGGTGTGACAACTAGTTTCCTATTGCTAGGCCAACCCAGGAAACTAATAATGTTCCTTTTGATGAGGTAGCTAGTAAACATAGACAGGTGATTGAACATCTGAAAAAGAATGTACCTGAAAAGAATATTAATTGGGAAAGGTCTTGAGAGCTTCACAAGAGCTGAAAGAGCCAGTGTTTATGTATTATGAGAGGCCTATGCAGATCTTTAAGGATGACAGCAGAGTTGAAGATCCAGAGAAAAATGGTGTTAGTGATTTTGAAGCTTGCCAAGAACAGTAGTGATTGGTTTGATGCAAAGCAGAACAAATTCAAGCGGAAGCTGGTTGTTCCCCAGATGAAGCAACCTAAAAGGAATGCCTGGAAACAGTTGACTAGCTCAAATTTGGGTTATGTGCAATCTGTAAATGCTGGAATTAATGGGATGGCTTCAATGCAAGGACAGTAAATGTGAAATGGAGCAATGCAAATGCAAGGTTGTGGAAGAGGGATATTGAACAATTCTGAAATTCATGTAAATATTGAGATGTTGAAAAAGAACACTTCATGTCATTTCTGTGGTAGACTCGGGCATTGGAAGCAGGACTGCAGACTAAATGATAATGAGTTTAGAATTAATTTGTTGCACAGAGCAAAAAGACAATGCCAGTGGTCCCAGCTCAACCGACTTGTATGCATGGAATGCATGATCAGAAACAGTTTTGCATGACAATGCTTACAGTCTCAGTGTTGCAGCCAAAAAATGAAAAATAAAATGCCATGCAATCTAGGAAACCAGCTGAATCCAATGCATCTGTGTAGTGATTTTCCTGTTTCCTTCAGTAAGTAATTCACAATGATGATGCCTGAGAAGGGAGCAAGATTGTCTGCATGGAACAGTCCTAGTGGTAGACCAAAGTGGACCATACATTGATGGTTAAGTCAATGTCACTCTGTTTCTTTTTTTTTATATAGATATGGGAGCTACCAGTTCTACAGTTCATTCAGTGGAAGTCTCAAACCTACCTCTGTCATAAGTGAGTTCAAGTTGTAAGAGATCAGTAATAAACAAATTGTTAACCAGGTTAAAGCAGATGCCTCCTTTAAAACAGGGCCGATGGAAAATAAACATCAGTTTATTTTCTGTGATTCAAAAAGAATTGTGTGATTTACTGCACACCACAACTGAAATCCAAGATGTTGATCAGTGTTTACAATTAAGACACAATACATAAAAGTTCAATAGTTTCCAGTCTTGGCCAAAGGTGAACTACCTCTGGATTTAGGATATGGGGTCAAAGAGGAGGTGTAATATTTCTCTGGTAAAGAAATAGATCTAATAAAAGGTGCTGAGCCATTTATAATTAGAATTACACCTACTGCCATTTTCCCCAGAACTAAGCAGTATAAACCTTTTAGAGAGGCAGAAGAAGGAAAGAAACCTGTCACTGAGAAAATGATTTAGCAGGGAACTCTTCAGGAAGTTCTTGGTAGCCCTTGAACTCTCCCATAAAGGGGATAAAGAAACGGAGTGCCAAATGGAGACTTGTACAGGATTTAAGCACAAGAAATAATAAATTTGTAATCAGTGCTATCCAGTGGTTCCAGATCCAGCAGTAATTTTGTTTTAAATTCCATCTTAGGCCTAATGGTATTCGGTCACTGACTTATGCCAAGCGTCCTTTTCCATTGCTCTGCACTAAAAGAGTTGATTCCTTTTTGTGTTCATTCAATTTCAAATGAAGGTTCTCCTTTGGAGTAAAATGCCACAAGGGTATGGTATATTTAAAGTCCTTCAATTTTTGATTAAATGTTGACGCTAGATCTAGAGAATTTGAGATTACCCTATTCCTCAGTCTTGGCACAGTATACTGATGACTTAATGGTCACATCCAAGACAAAACAAGGCTGTAAATGTGACCCAATTGCTTTGATTAATCATTTAGCTGGCAATGACCATAAGGTTTCCCAATTAAGATGCAGAATTGTAAAAAAGAAGTAATGTTTCTTGGTTATCACATTGAAACAGGAGCAAATGATATGATATAGGCTGTTGATATTGTTTGTGTTGTGTTGTTGATTTACTGAAAACCCAATAACATCTCTTTGAAAGAAAAAGGATCAAGGAAAGTATTAAAAGAACACATTTCTGCAATTCTGAAAATTAACCCTCCAACCACCAGAAGGAAGCTATGAACAAGTCAGATTGTTAGCTGAGAACATCTTGATTAAGAGCTGCAATACGGTGAATCCAGCAACATTGCTTCCAATTCCAAACAAAACTGGTGAAGACAGGAACAATGGTAATGATAATGATGAAACTGAACATGACTACATAGAGGTAACCAAATTATCTACCAAACCAAGACCACATGTCAAGGAAACTCCTCTTGAAGTGGCTGATTTGACTTTGTTAATGGGTCTTATTTAAGAGCATTCAAGGCTGCCTATGTAGTACGTTCCATTTATGAAATTCTTGAAACATCCTATTTGCCAAATGTAACTTTAGCACAAATAGCAGATTTGGTTGCATTGAAAGAGCTTGTTGCTTATCAGAAAATTTGAATATGACAACTTATATGGACAACCTGTATGGTTTTGGTGTGGTCCATGATTTTAGTCAGCTGTGGTCACAAACGGGTTTGATGACATATTTTGGCGCTCCCATCAAAAACAGTCACTATATTCTTGATTTGCTGAAAGCAACATAGCAGCCAAAAGAGATTGTGGTCAAGTGTGCTACCCATAAGACTTGAAAGATTATGATCACTCTTGAAAACAATATATGCAGATCAAGAGGCCAGATACTGTGTATTTACAAATTAAACAGTGACCCAAGTAACTGAATCTGATAAATCGAGAAGAAATTCTAGAAATATTAGAGAAAATGTAATTGTTTCAAGTTCAGTTCAAGCTTCTCTAAGCAAGTTAAGAGACCTTCAGGAGAAGGCTACAGAAGATGAGAACAAGAACTGGGTAAAATTAGGTTACAAGGAAAATCATCACAATTTGCATGTTACTACTTTACAAAGGAATGTAGTACCTGATGCGATGTTTTACCCCATGGATTGATATTTCTATTGGTAATCTCACTCTGGGAGGAACTTAATGATCAGAACCTTTAAGAAATGTAGCAAAAATTAAAATTTTACAAACAATGCTGATGATTTATGTTCTCAATGTCTGGTCTATCAGAGAAATAATTAGGGAAAGAGAACCCCAACAATCCTGAATCATTGGCCAGCCAGAGGGCCCACTTACAAGACTCCACTCCATACATATTTTAAGGAGGTGCCAGTTTGAAAAGGTTTAAAATACATTCTTATAATTGTCTACTTGTTTTCTAAATGGGTCGTGGCTTATCCCACCTGGAGATTAGACAGCCTTACAGTTGTCAAGCTTTTATTGACGAAACTGATAACACAATTTGGGTTACCAATTTATTTTCTTTTTCTATTGAGACAGACCATGGCTACTATTTTAAAAACTATATTTTGCAATTGATTTGTACTATTCTTCAGACTGATCAGAGGTTCCATTGAGAGTATTGTTTTCAATCTTCTGGAGTGGTTTAGAAGATAATTGGGGCCCTTAAGATTAAACTCTCCACAGTCTGTGCTTCTACTGGTTTGAAGTGGCCAGATGCTCTTCCTCTTATCTTGATGAGAATTAGATGGAACCCTGTTCAAAAGGGTGGTCTTTCACTCGATGAGCACTGAGAATAGCTCCTTCAGCTGCACTTGCTTCAATTACTGATGTCATTATTCCAGATTAGTGCAATGGCCTGGATAAAATATTGAAATAAATATAGTACCATATTCTTAGTCCCGGTGATTGGATAGTTGTCAGAAGACTCATGAGAAAAGAGTTTCTTGAGAAGCTTTGGAAGGGACCATATCCTGTACAGTATGTTGGCATGCCATAGTGGATTCACAATGCACACATGAAAAAGGTTAAGACTGAAGATGAACAAGTGGTAAAAACAACCAATGATTCACAGAGTCAAGCTCAAGTTTGCAGTGTGGATCCAGAGGGGGTGGAAATATTGAAAATTGGCAAGCTGAAGGTGAAACTAGTGAAGAAAAGGAAGTCATAGACGTCAAGATCAGTGAAAATGCGAGTTCTAGTGAAGTTCCTGGTACGATACCAGTGGTACAGTCCAGTTTCAAGGTGAGGATCATAATGAAGAGTTGTTACAAATTCAAAGGCTTACGCGGTAGTGGTATCAAGAAGAATTAGGCCCTCATTCCAATGTTGGCGGGCGGCGGAGGCCGCCCGCCAGAATTCCCCCCTCCGAAATACCGCGCCGCGGTCAAAAGACCGCGGCGGGTATTACAAGTTTTCCCCTGGGCTGGCGGGCGGTTGCTGAAAAACCGCCCGCCAGCCCAGGGGAAAACGACCTTCCCACGAGGATGCCGGCTCGTAATCGAGCCGGCGGAGTGGGAAGGTGCGACGGGTGCAGTGGCACCCGTCGCGTATTTCAGTGTCTGCAAGGCAGACACTGAAATACTTTGCGGGGCCCTCTTACGGGGGCCCCTGCCGTGCCCATGCCATTGGCATGGGCACGGCAGGGGCCCCGCGACCCCCCCTACCACCATCCTGTTCATGGCGGCTTTCCCGCCATGAACAGGATGGCGGTAGGGGGGGTCGGAATCCTCATGGCTGCGGAGCGCGCTCCGCAGCCATGGAGGATTCACACGAGCAGCGGAAAGTCGGCGGGAGACCGCTGACTTTCCGCTTCTGACCGCGGCTGAACCGCCGCGGTCAGAATGCTCGTGGGAGCACCGCCAGCCTGTTGGCGGTGCTCCCGTGGTCGGTGGCCCTGGCGGCCACCGGCCGCCAGGGTCAGAATGACCCTCTTAGTCTCTTAACCAAACAACAAAAGACTTCCATCGAAAATTTGAGTCACAAGAACACCCACAGGAAGAAAGCGGTTCACAGTGAATCATGCAGTTGAAACTGATCAGGGTTCAAGTTAATCAGTGAGTGACAAAGAATTAACAGTGTTTCCAGGTGCAAAAGAAATAGCTGAAGAAAATAAGTCACTGGAAGGAACCTGTAAAAGAAACCAATTTAAACAAGAGATTAAAAATAATCAATAAAGAGTCTGAAGTAACTTGAATTAGATTCGGAAAACAGTGAAAGTGAATCATCAGTTGCTGAAAGACCAATGAGAAAGAGAACCCCAAACAGAAATTATGATCACCTGAATGGGTATATCTAGCAACAGTGTCTGAGGAAGAAGAATCAGAACCAGAAGTCTACAGTCCAATAAACTGCCATCAATACATTTTTGAAAGTGAACCTGAAATTGAATCAGAGGAAGAGCAGGAACCACCCTGAGAAGCTGAAAGACTGTTCAAGTCAGAGCTAAAAGGGAAAACACATAGCAAGCTCTGAAAGCAGAAAAATAGAATCTTTTTAGAGGGTGGACTGAAATGAACTTTTGAAAAGGGAAAATAAGATTTTTGAAGTTTTGTTTATTTTGATTATTGTTTCCAAAGAAAGAAATTAAATGTATTATAGTTTTAATGATCATTTTTGTTAACTTTGATTTTCGGAGTTACACAATATATTCTTGTTTTTATTTTCATAAGAAAACAGCAGACCCCAACACTCTCAGTGGCTACAAACCCATCTCGCTCCTGTCTTTTCCAGCTAAAGTCATGGAGAAAGCCATCAATACCCAACTCGTAGACCACGTACAACTCCATCAACTCTAGACAGCTCTCAATCAGGCTTTTTGCACCCACCACAGCACATAAACAGCCCTCAATTGAGCCACCGATACCATCAGCAGCATCCTCGACCAAGGAGAAATGGACGCACTCATCATCCTCGATGTCTCTGCAGCTTTTGTTACGGTCTCCCACAACTCATTCATCAAAAAGCTTTAGCACTTGGGTATCTCTGGACCAACCTTTAAATTTATATCCTCCTTCCTCACAGGCAGAACTAAATGAGTTAGCCTTTCCCCCTAAACCTCAGAACCCAAGAAACTCGTCTGTGGAGTCCGTCAAGGAGCCCAAAACTCTTCAATGTCTACATGACATCCCTCACGGACATTGTTAGGGCCCATGGCATTAACATAGTATCCTACTCTGATGGCGCACAGCTCATTCTTTCCCTTACCGACTCAACCAGCATTGCCAAAGCAAACTTCTCAAACTGCATGAGCAACGTCACTGCTTGGATAAAAAACAACTGCCTCAAGCTCATCAAAGACAAATCAAAGTCCTTATCTTTGGCAGCAACTCCCCCCCAGCCCCTCCAGATGCCTCTCTTTGAACTTGGCTCCCGGCCCATCCTTACAGACCATGCAAAGAACCTCAGGATCACCCTCGACACCAACATGTCCATGAACAGACAGATCAACGCTGTTGCCTCATCTTGCTCCCACATCCCGCAAATGCTATGCAAGATTTTCAGGTGGATCCCCCTTAACACAAGACGAACAGTCACCCAGGGTCTTATCACAAATAGACTTGACTATGGAAATATTCTCTACTTTGGAATCTGAACCCATGCTCTACGCCGAATCCAACCCATCCAGAACGGCAGTCAAACTCATCCTGAACATCGTGTGAAATAACCACATCCCTCCACACCACAACAATCTCCAAGGGCCCCCAGTCCAGGAAAGATGTAAGTTCAGCTACTCACCCACGCCAGCAAAGCTCTCCACAACACCAGACCAGCATACTTCAACCACCACGTCAACCAACCCATCAGATACCTTTGATGTGTTCCAGGTAAGAGCACACCTCCATCGATCAAGAAGTCCAGAAGCGGAGGATGCACCTTCTCATACCTTGCAGCCAAGACCTAGAACAATCTCCCATAACCCCTCAGAACCTCTTCCTCCCTCAGGGACTTCCAAAGGAACATCAAAGCATGGCTCTTCCAGTTGAAACAGGCATGATCTCCTCCTCCCCCCCTCACGCGTGCCATACACAGTGGTGATCAGCTGCCCTCTACAAATCAACACAACATCAACATCAACATAACATCTCAGCAGATGCTGTAATATCATTAGTTCAATTGTTTTATTAATTATATTAATAGTCTTAGTAGGCCTGTTGCTGTGCCTACTCTAAGGGGAGATACTTATCCAGAAGAGTTGAACTGACTACAGTATATAATGAAGTGAAACATAAGACATTAACACATAGGGAAAGTTAAGTTAGTGAGTTGTGATATTGGAGAGCTGAGAAATAAGAAAACACATTAAAGAAGAAGAATTTAGATTGCCACATTTACAGGGTGAGTTGATGTGCTGTGAAACTGAAGACTGATAAGGCTGAATATGTTGGAGAGAGTGTGTGTGTGAAAGAAGTTAAGTTATAAATTGAGATTTTCTGATTGGTGAGGAGCTGACCTTGAGAGTACTGTATTATATTATATATATGGTAAGGCTGCTTATTTTAATTTGCAATGTAACCAGGTTGGATCATGCTGTCTGGCTTTGCTGTTTCCTAGAGTCTATTATATAAGTGGGGGATGATGTAGTTGGTTTGAAGAGAGTGAAACTTAGATTTAAACAGATAGTATTAGTATTAGATATTTTAGGTGCTATTATTCCATCTACAGGTGTGTGCACAAGTGTTGTGAAAATTAGACATTTATCTATGCTTGTGGACAGGCTTGCTTCATGCACTGTTGGTGCCTTAACCCAAATTAATTATGAACTAATCGTGATAAATTCTATGTAATGGAAAACCGCTTAGCGCTAGATATCCTTCTTGCAAAGGTAGGCAGTGTTTGCTGTGTATGCTGTACCTTCATATCAGATAATTGCCCTATTAATAATCCTTATGTAAACAATGTAACTAAAATCTCTTGTTAACTTCAAGTTTTAGAAATCATGGCATATGGGAAATTTTCAACTTCTAGGTTAGTGAGGTAGGGAAGTGTTTTAGCAAGGTTGCTGAATGGATTGATAATTTGGGAGGAGAAACTTTACGTGTAATCCTATCTCCCGTAATAATTATAATGATTTGTGTAACTGCCCTGTTTTTTTTGCTAAACTTGAGCATCTGTTTCAAAATTGTAGGTGCAAGAATAAAAGGAAATCACTGAAAATAAAACGTGAGGACAAATTTGAGATGAAGAATGTCAAAGAGTTTGTCTACAACCATGTAATGTTGATGGACAATACCAGAAAGAAGCAACAAAAAATGCAGATTACATAATAGCTTTGATTAACAAGATTGTATTCATTATTTAGTGATTAAAGAAGAATCAGAGGGGGGATTTGTAGATGTGTTTACAAGATTTATGTTTAAGTGCAGAATTAACAAAGAGCAATATACATTTGCAGACTGATTTATTGGAATTGCTTTTGACATAAGGTCCTCTAATGTGTTCAAGTACATTTAATGAATTGTTTGAGAGTTCTTTAATGCTGCAAGGGATACTGTGCATTTTCCTGAGGATTTTGCTGACCACTGGGATTAAGAATGGTTTCTAATTCTTACATACTCTTAAACTTTTGAGAGCCTTCGTGGCATTAACTCGGTACTGCTTATTATTGGATTTTGTAATAATTCCCTTTAACTTTTCATTGATCTAGGACTCAGTTATTGATTGGACTCAAATTATCATTAAATTGGACATTTTTATGAAGTCTATTTTGATGGTTTATGAGATGCCTTAACGCAGGGGCACATCGCCTCATGAAGTACAAGTTACTTACCTTCGGTAACGAAATATCTGGTAGAGACATATTCTAGTTGCAGATTCCTTACCTTAGAATTTCCCCCAGGCATCAGACTGGATCCGGAGATTTTTCTTCAAGCAATAACCTTGAGCGTCGGTAGGTGGCATCCGTCGACTCTGCAGACTTGGTAGTCGCCGTGATGACGGGAGTAGTACATAGACGCCGCCCTTGCGCAGTGACATCAGTTTCTTTTAACGACTTTCCACGCCAGAGCGCAGAGCCGCTAAGAACACTGAGATTGGTGCGTCAGAGCTAAGGACCTGAAAGGGGGAATCCCTGTCCCTACAAATCAGTTTGCAAGCGAGGAGGATGGGTGGGCGGTAAGGAATCTGCAACTAGAATATGTCTCTACTAGATATTTTGTTACCGAAGGTAAGTAACTTGTACATCTGATAGAGACTTCTAGCTTCAGATTGCTTACCTTAGAATAGATACCCAAGCAATGCCATCCTCAGTGGTGGGCTGTGAACTAAGATCATTCTAGAATGTCCTGCAGGACAGAACGACCAAAGTAGCCGTCCCAACGGACCTGACTATCCAAGTAGTAATGCTTAGCAAACATGTGCAGGGATGCCCACGTAGCCGCCTGACAGATATCCAAGACAGGAACTCTGCGTGCTAATGCAGTGGAAGCAGCAGTGGCTCTGGTAGAATGAGCCCGCAAGACGTTAGAAGGTTGCTATTTTGCCAAAGCGTAACAAATTTGATGCAAAGAAGCACCCATCAAGACATGGTGCACTTCTGCACCGCCTTCCCTTTCTTCACACCCACATAGCCAACGAAGAGTTGATCATCCAACCGGAAGTCTTTAGTACGATTGAGATAGAACGCCAACACTCTTTTTGGGTCCAGACGGTGGAGTCTCTCCTCCTCATGGGAAGGATGCGGGGGGGTGTAGAAGGTAGGCAAAGTGATGGACTGGCCTACATGAAATGGTGTAACCACCTTAGGAAGGAAGGAAGCTCTAGTGCACAACACCACTTTGTCAGTGTGTACGGACAAGTATGGAGACTTTGAAGAAAGGGCCTGAAGCTCATTCACCCTGCGAGCAGAGGTGATAGCGATGTGACTGTGAGGAGCCGCAAGGGACAATTATGCATTGGCTCAAAAGGGGTGCAACTTCAAGTAAGTACAAGATTAAGATCCCACTGAGGCATGATGAAGGGAGTGGGAGGAAATAAGTGGGTGAGCCCCTTCAAGAACCTACTCACAAGAGGAGATTTAAAGAGAGTGAGGACTGATCAGGAAGCCTAAGAAAGGCAGAAATGGCAGACAGATACCCTTTAAGGGTGCCCAATGCAGAGCCCTGCTGTGCTAAAGAAAGAATGAACAGAAGAACCTATGAAAGAGGGGCAGAAACGGGTCAACAGATTTGTTGGTGCACTATACCACAAATTTATTCCAACGACAGGTGTATACAGTTTTAGTCGATGGACGCCTGGCTGCCAAGATAACATTGCAGACTTTGGGTGGAAGGGCAAATGCCGTCATGTATTGCCGCTCAATCTCCACGCATGAAGGCGGAGGTTGGACAGGTTTGGGTGGGGGACCGTCCCCTCCTGCTGTGACAGAGTGAAGGATCGATGGACATGCTCAATAGCTCCGGATCCCACACTCTTTGAGCCTATCATGGAGCCACCAAGATAACTTGGGCCCGGTCGTACTTGATTTTCTTGAGAACTCTGGGCAGAAGAGGGGTAGGTGGGAAGGCGTAAAGGAGGCCGGAGTTACACTTGAGACGAAAAGCGTCTCAGAGCGAGTGCTGCCTTGGAAACTACAATGCGCAAAATAGCTGACATTGTGCGTTCTCTGCGGAGGCGAACAGATCTAAACAAGGCTCTCCCCACTTAGGAAAGAGACCTTGCGCCACCTCCGGATGGAGATGCCATTCGTGATCGACAGTGCGCCGGTGGCTGAGTTCGTCTGCTCTGGCGTTTAGAGAGCCAGCCAGATGTCGAACCATCAGGGTAATGCCCTGATGTTCCAGCCATGTCCAGAGGCGTAGTGCCTCTGGACAAAGGGTCCAGGACCCAAACCCCACCTTGTTTGTTGGAGTACCATATGGCGGTAGTGTTGTCCATGAACACCTGCACCACTTTCCCTTTGAGAGAGGGAAGGAATGCTTTCAACGCAAGTCTGATAGCTCGAATCTCCAGCATATTTATGTGGAGTCCCGACTCCGCCGGAGACCAGAGGCCTCGGATCTCCACCTCTCCCATGTGGCCGCCCCAACCCAGAAGCAACGCAGCTGTCACTATAGAGAGATCTGGGTGGGGAAGGGAGAGGGATCTGCCATTGACTCAATTGGGATTCGAAAGCCACCACTGCAGGTCTTTGGCAGTCCCCTGCGAGATCTGGACCATGTCGGAGAGATTCCCCTGATGCTGCACCCACTGGAACTTCAAGTCCCACTGCAGAGCCCACATATGCCACCTGGCATGTGTTACTAGCAGGACGCAGGAGGCCATTAGGCCCAGCAGCCTCAGAGTCTGTCTCACCGAAACCCAAGACCAAGGCTGAAAAATCAGAATCATAGCCTGAATGTCTTGGACTCGCTTTTTGGGAGGATAAGCCTGAAACAGCACTGTGTCCAGAACAGCTCCGATGAAGGGGAGCGTCTGAGAGGGAGTCAGGTGTGACTTTGGCACATTGATAGTGAACCCCAGCTGGTGCAGGAGGTCCGTCGTAGTCGGAAGGTGGGAGACCACTGTCAGGGGTGAAGGCGCCTTCAACAGCCAGTCGTCTAGGTAGGGGAAGACTGAGACCCCTAACCTGCACAGATGAGCTGAAACCACCGCCATCACTTTTGTGAACACCTGAGGGGCACTGGTAAGGCCGAAAGGGAGCACGGTAAACAAAGTGCTCGTGACCTACCACGAATCGTAGGTAACGTCGGTGGGCAGGCAGGATGGGGATGTGGACATAAGCGTCCTGCAAGTCCAATGCTACCATCTAGTCTCCTAGGTCCAAGGCAGACAGAACCTGAGCCAGGGTGAGCATTTTGAACTTCTCCTTCTTGAGGAAGTAGTTCAGGTCCCGAAGATCTAGGATAGGACGCAAGCCTTTGTCCTTCTTTGGTATTAGAAAGTAGCGGGAGTAACAACCACAACCTACTTCTGGCACAGGGACCTTTTCTATAGCTCCCTTGGCAAAGAGAGCTGCAACTTCCTGGCGGAGAAGCACCAAATGATCCTCCGGAAGGTGATGGAAGGATGGTGGCATGTGTGGTGGTGCAGATTCGAAAGGGAAGGAGTAGCCCTTCCGAATTATTTGCAAAACCCACCCGTCTGTGGTTATATGTTTCCAGTGGGGCAGGTGATGGTGGATTCTGCCACCAACTGGGTGGGAGTGAGGGGACGGACTAGGAAGGTTTGGGCAGAGGTGGACTGGACAGACCTCTGGTTCCTGCCCGCGGCCATGTGGGATTCCACGCATAGGCGGTCCAGCGTGCATGGCCCAGTGGCTGGGTTGAGGATGCGACAGGGCGCCCCTTCCGTGGCCACGAAAGTGGACTGTGGGAAGCGTGTGACCAAGGAAAGGCCAAGGGACCGAGCCATAGCCCGGGAATCCTTGAACCTCTCCAAGGCCGAGTCCGCTTTGTCTCCGAAGAGACGGGTGCCATCAAAGGGCATGTCCATGAGTAACTGTTGGACATCCTCCGAGAAGCCAGAAGTACGTAACCAGGCATGGCGCCGTAAGGCCACTGTCGTCACAACCGATCTGCCCAGAGAGTCGGTTGTATCCAGCCCACAATGGATCGTGAACTTAGCCGCGTCTTTCCCATCTTTCACTGCTTGGGAGACGATAGCACGAGCTTCCTCCGGTATCTGCGGCAGGACATGCGCAACCGTATCCCACAGTGAGTGGGAATAACGGCCCAAAAGACATGCGGTGTTCACGGACTGCAGTGCGGGCTGGAGTAAGAAAACAACTTCTTACCAAATTGTTCCAGTCTTTTGGATTCACTATCCGGGGGTGCGGAAGGGAAGGCGCCATAAGAAAAGGACGCCTGGATTACAAAACTCTCAGGTGTAGGATGTTGGCACAGGAACTTTGGGTCGTTCGGCGCAGGCCGATGGCGGCGAGTGATAGTCCTGTTCACAGGAGCCCCTGTGTTGGGTTTGGACTATGTACCCAAAAGGACATCAGTGAGGGCCTCATTAAATGGGAGAAGGGGTTCTGACGTAGAAGCCCCAGGCTGAAGCACCTCCGTCAGGAGATTAGACCTGACTTCAACAGTAGGTAGCTCAAGGACCTCAGCCGCCCTACTAACCACCATACTATAGGTAGCTCACTCCGCCGTAGCCACGGTAGGAGGAGACAGCATGCCAGTGTCAGGAGAAGTATCCAGACCACTGGCTTTGCCCAAGTCCTGTGCCCAGTCCATAGAAGGGTCTTCCTGGTATTCATAAGGGTCCAGGGACCCCTCCAATTCCTCCCCGTGTTCGTACCCATAGGAAAATGGGTCAGAATCTGACCTCGGGTGAATAGGGCCCACCGAAGCCGATGGCGGCGTCGGCTGACTCCACTCCGACTCATCTGGTATGAGAATTGGGTCGACGTCGATAGTGGGCACTACCCACATCGGGAGCGTTGATAATCGACCCGGCGCCAGGGAAGGTCTCCATTGTGCGACCGGTGTCGGTGCGGATCTGTGCACGGATCCAGGGGCGACCTCGGTGGCCGGGGCCAAAGCCGCTGGCACGGAACCCGAAGGCCCCTCAGCCAAGCCCCTTGGGCCCGAAGGCACCGTATCGGGGTCGGCAAGCCCAAAGATGAGGCACATGGCCTCGTAAAACTCTTTAAATTGGATGGGGGTCGCTCCGGCAAACTCGGGGAAGCGCGGAGTCGACCCAGACGTAGGCTCCGAGGACGGAGGCCTAGTGCATGGACGCCCGTCCCGTGTCACGTCGGCCGAGCGACGGGTGAAGTCAGAGAGCGATGGGACTTCTTCGACTTCTTCTTCTTCTTACATTGACCCAAGAACTTTGAAGAAGACGAGTGGTGATGGCTCTGCAACCGATCTCAAAAGCTTCCTCTCGAGCGAGACCGGGACCTACCCGGAGTCGAGTGCCGGGCCGCCATCAGCTTTAGGGACCGCTCCCTCAAAGCCTTCTGATGTATTGCCCGACACTCTGAGCACGACTTCGGGTCGTGGTCGCGCTTGAGGCACCACAGGCAAACATGATGAGGATCTGTCACCGACATCATCTGATGGCAGTCCTCGCATTGCTTGAACCCAGTCTTCGGGCACATCCTCGACGCACCAAGTGTCGCACCAAAAAAGTTCCACAAAACGGTCAAATTCAGCCCAAAAATAGCCTAGGGTAGCTCTCTCTGGATCAGCGCGTGGCGCGGAAAGAAAAGAACTGACGTCACTGCGCGAGGGCGGCGTCTATGTACTACTCCCGACGTCATCACAGCGACCACGACGCCTGCAGAGTCAACCGACGTCACCTACTGACGCGCAAGGGTATTGCTCAAAGAAAAATCTCCGGATCCAGTCTGACGTCTGGGGGATATTCTAAGGTAAGGAATCTACAACTAGAAGTCTCTACCAGATTTTGAAGTTCAACACCGTCTCCGATCCAGTAAGTCAAGGGAGGTGCAGTTGAGGCAAATGTTGGGGTGTCTCAATTTCAGGGTACCATCAACTTGCTCCCACAGTTGTTGCCATTGTGTGAGACCTGGGAATTGGCTGGTCCCTGCATGTTTTCGATTCTGTGCTCTAAAACTATGCATACCCAGGCCTACTTTTCTCTGGAGGAATTCCTCTGCTGAATGTGACCCTGTAAATTTGGAGGACTGCCCTCCCTTCCACTGTCTCACTCTCCTTTTTCATCCCTTCCAGAATTTGGTATATGCCTAATCCAAAAAACGGATTCACTGTGAGGGGCTTGTCAATAATACTTGACTGATCCTCAGAGTTAAAACATAAGATATGCAACCATGCACTCCTCCTCATGATCAGCCCTAGCCAGTTCTGCTTGCTGTGGTAGCATCGTCAAAGGATAACTTCACGCAGAAATTGAAAATATTGTCCTGTCTTCAATTATACTTTTTGCTCTTTTGTAGTATTCCTCTGGGATGTGACAAAAGGTCTTCCAAGTCCTCCACGTATAAATGGGCATGCTAATTTGATTTGACGTTTGAGCTAGCAGTCGACCATTGCATGGCAGAGGCTCTCTACATTTTCCTTCCCGACCTCTTTCTACTGCATGTTTCTATGGTGTTGCGGACTTAACTTTGTGACTGTGCACGCTCGAAGAACCTTGTATGTCTTGAGCTCAGCATCTTGGGCATCTGTTTGGATGCCTTTTCCTTCACCAACTCAGGTGTATTATGGGCATGTGTCAGAAAACCCTAATTATTAGGTTTTGCAAAGGCGTAGGTTATTTTGCGGGTATCCACTTTTAAGAGTTTGTTTTCAGACCCTTTCTATCTACTTACAAATAAGACACTAAACAAGATGCTGTAGTGCTCTGCCTCTGGTAGAAAGTGATTCTAGGTGTGTGAGCCTGAACTCTGCTCTACCTTGATCATGCCAAACAGCATCCAAAGGCCAACGAGCTGGCGGATACTGGGGTAGAATGCGCATACCTCCAGAATCCTCATATGGTGATGGTATGACCAAAAGATCCAAGAGCCGGCCGGCACACTTCAATGAGCGGAGCCGTATCGTTGTGGGGGCTCTTCAGAAGAGCTGGACCTTACTTGGCAAATAGGTCACTCCTGCGGTGCCATCATGAAAAGTTCTTTTAACCTTTGTTGCAATGCGGTGAGTCACTACCAGAGTCAAACCACCAGATCTCTCGCTCATGGAATTTACACCTGGCATGGGTTTATACTACAATCAGCAGTGTGCCTGCTCTTCATTGGCTTGCAAATGTGAATGTTGTATGGTGGAGACCAGAAGCTCTTCTTTCGACGGCCTTCATGTTGTCTATAAATAAAAACATTCTAAGCGAGCAAAAGTAAATGCACTTACACAGCTCAGAGCCGAATCCCTGATGCAGTTACCCATGGATTTCAGCCGTGATTTAATAAAATAAAGAGTCCAATCAGCAGGCAATGCCGTTGTAAGATCAGGATAAGATGCAGGTACAGCAAACAGTTCTGAGGGAGAAAGCACCTATGCAATGATGGAAAGCTGAGGGTCCGCCCGAGGGAGAGAAATGTTAATTTGCTTTGACAAGTTTACCTTTCTCAAAAGAAAAATGTTTTTATATAGTTTCCCAGGAAGTTTACCAGATTATTTAATTGGGCTGTCGAGCATGAAAGAAAACACACTCAGGACACACAAAGTAAAACAAAATGACTCACAACGTGCATACAAACAAGATGTTTTATTCTACTACCGGGCACGTGAATAAGGGTTCCTCAATACACAGCACTCACTAGTGATTCATGACGTTTAATTTTAGACTTTAACATGAAATGTATTTGACCAATAATCAAAAACTTAACACATCATTTATATACATACATTACAATAATACTACATTGCCACCTTGCCTACATTACAAATGGCTTCAAAATAATACTGTCAAGGTATTAGCTCACGTACAAGTTAAAGCAGCTGGTATATAAAAAAGCATACAAATGACATTATTCCTGCTGCTGTTTACAGCTCTATATTCTGTAATTAATAAAAAAGAGTTCATGGCATAGCATCTCCATGTAATAGCGTTCTATATGAGCACGTACAGACCCAGATGTACCAGTGGTCCTTTTTTAAAAGCAATAGGTAAGAATGGAGCTTTTCTTTCATTTATGTAAATGGTGGAAAGCTAAAAGATGATGAGATGATGATGGGCAATGAGGTAATTCAGATAAATCAACAAAAAACACAAAACCAGTGGATGAATGTGGTAACAAAAGTGGATTCAACTTGAAACAAACATTAATAATAAGGAACATTTGCAGTAGAGAAAATGCATATTAGTTCAAGGAGTTGCAGATAAATGAGGTTATATAGAAAGCAAGAGGGAGATTTTTGATGGTTGCACTTGCAAGTTAAGATACTGGCACAAGGATACAGAGACTTAACTCGACAATGCTGGTTTCGATCTCACCCCAGTTAAATTGATTACCGTAGATAACTACATGGCAGTGAATTCAGTAGCACTTGTGAGGGGGTGATGGGTTCCAGTGCATTTCCCAGGCAGCGGATATCCACTGCAAACCATCAGAGTGGGTATTCGGGCTGGGCATCAGGAAAACTGTATGAATGAATTATGGAGTGCGACCTAAACTCTCTGCCCACACAGGGATCCATGCCTAATGCTAAGCACTATGTGAAGCTCACATTCTGGTGAGGGCCCGCTGCAGGTGCTTTTTCTCATATTTTCTTCCAATAATGCAAATCACAACAACCAAAGTTTTCTAGAAGGATCAGTAAAATTGACTTTTCAGACTGCAATATTCCATATTAATCACTCACAAGAGAATGAAATGTGCTGATTTAAATAGAGCAAATGCTCGGAGATGGTCTAAGTGATCATCGGACACCATCCATGTGTTAAATAACACTACTTGGTAAATGAATGGCAGAGGCAAACTGTGATCAATACAATATTTCTCTTGAGCAGTTTTACTAGCCACAGTCCACGTGAGAGCCCACTTTCCCCAGTCCTGGACTAAGTCAAGTAGATGTCAGTTCTCTATTTGAAAGCACTAAGATATTACAAATTGCAGTTCATCATAAAAAGGACTACAAGATTTGCTTAAGCACCAGTATGCTGCTGGAACTCACCGATACAGTCAAATGTTTGAATTCCTATTACTGTGAAAGGTGCCACCGATCCCTGCCTGAACGCTAATCACTGATGCGTCAGCCAATGCCTCCTCTATTAAAAATGGCTATACATAATATAAGTGAAATCTGAGCTACTTATCATGATTTAGAGGTCATCTTAGGAGCCAGGCATAGCAACTATCAAAAATAATACTTGACAGCCAGAATCAATCTAAATTGTATTCGGTTGTGTCTTTTCTCCTTAGAGACCTCCTGTAAACTGTGTTCTTATGAAACAACTGTCAAAATGTGCTTAGTCTAGCTGCCAATGACGTTCAAGAAAGGAAAGTTAAAGTAAAAACAATTGTTTTTTTAAAGGAAAAATAAACAATACTTGGAAATATGAAGTACATGGCAATAAAAGTTGTGAGGTTATACCGTACTTACATGCAGCGGTGAAAGCACATCCGGATAGACTTGCCATTAGCATTTATTCCGTGCACAGCCAAGGACTACTGTGAAAAGAGGCAACAGATACAGAAAGAAAAGAGAGGTGTAGCAGTAACAAACACGACAAGGCCCGTGGGTTATACACAAAACACAACTTATTAGCTTTCAAATGTTATGGAGCTATTAGTTTTATGTAGTGTTTTATGTATTAACAAAGGACATAAATACATGTGCAATGCTCAAAATCGTATAGTTTAGTGGATCTGTGTGTGTTTTACCACCCACCTTAGGCGAACTAGATAGACTAGTTATTAAAATATGTTAAAACTAGACAAAAAGACAGCCATTAGTCATCATGCTGTTACTTGGCAAAGAAAAACACGTAAACAAATCGACGTACAAGACAAGGCACACTAAATAAAAGAAGCAGTAGGACCATAAGAAGGCAAAAGCAATGAGTGACCATATGCAGCTTAATTGTTAGGAAACTGTTTTCAAACTATGAGAAAACAAATTGTCAATCACACCTCTAACCAGAAAAGTGGAAAACAGAATTTGATTCTGCTTTCTAACACAGTGACTAGCATCTATGCAATAATCAATCTCCTTTTTCGCAGCTCCATGACAGAGGGAAGTTCAAAGCCCTGACCTGTAATTACTGTCTAGCAGGCTATATGGACGCCCTGTCCACTGTTTCCTGCATAATTCATCAGTGAGATTCAAGACTCTACGAAAAAGACTTTTTTATCCTTCCCACCCAGATCCAAGTTACGCTGTTTAAAAATGTGAGGTTCCTGCGCTAGAATCCTTTTAGAAATTATTTCTACAAAACCAAGTTTCACCATCGCAGTGTGAGGACGGAAGCAGGAAGTGCTGGTATGTGTGAGTTTAGTGAAACGAATAAATCATTTGTGAGCTACAAAGAAAAGAAACATGAAGCTACCTAAATATGAGCAGAGGGAAAGCTGGCAGAAGATCAGCAGGAGAGAAAGAAATCCGGAAGTCATAGTGTAAACATGGGCCGCCATCTCTTGGAATGTGTCAGAAAGGGAAAGACCCTGTCCGGAAAGGAAATGGCATTAAAAATATAGAAGGACACAAATTAACTCAATTTTCATTCAAGTACGTCAAAGGAAGCATGTCACGTTAAAAGTCCACTTGTAAACCTAAAGATAATAGGAAAAAAAGAGATGCCCATCTTGAATCAAGCAATTCATGGTCCAACTTCCCACCACCAGTGCTCCCTTTAGCCTCAGGTCAAGGAGACACCACCAGTTACCGTTGGACCTTGATAACAGAACGCAGCGCATTGCGTGCATGTGAAGGAGTGCGGGGATGATAAAAGTAGTGAAACAGGATTCTGAAGTGCAACCCCAGCCCCCACAAAAAAATGGTTCAGGCGAGCAGCTGGAGTCTTCTCCGAAAGTGAATCTGGTGATCTCATCCACAGTCCACTTATGTACAGTATGGAAGGTGTTACACAAACAGGTGTAAGGCAGAATAAGGAGGTAAGCATGAACTTTACAAACTCTTATTACAGATAGCCCTGAAGGTTCGATCATTCCGTGGTATCTTAGCAGTAATTAAGGAATGTCTCCTTTCTACAGCAGATTGGAGATTTAATTGACTCGGTGATCGAGTGTACATTTTGGGTTCTGGACACACTAGCAATATTGGTTTGCTGTACTCTGACAGTTCATAACAACAAAGTGGAAGAATCTTGTAGGTATTTTATTTCAGCCCTCTACGTTTATGATTTAGGCATAGGATATATATATATATGTATGTGTGTGTGAGTGTAAGGATAGTATATCGTGCTGTTCCTTGACGATTCAGAAAGGAGTTACAGCGAGTTCTGATTTGAAAGGCACGATTTTAAAAGTGAAATATAAGATTGGCCTGGGCTGTATAACTGTACTTTTTCTGCTTGGATCGAAAAGTATTTTTGACAACATTCAGTTGATATTTTTTTTTTACTCATTTGATTCATTCATAGAATGTTGCCGAACTGTACATTTAAAAAGAATCTTTGGTGCGATAAGAGGCTTTCAGGCATGATCCCTGTCTTTTACTCCTGGGTGAACTACATCATCCACTGTTTAAAAATGACTGAAAATATGCAAGAGTCTGCCCAGGTTGGACATATACCAACTCGTAAGAATTCAGCAATCTCAGCACGTGCACTGACGCAAACACCATCCATTGCCAATGGTACTAAATATTGTCAACACAATCTGTCCTTTTTGTACAGGTGTACAAACGAACCAAATACACACTCATGCGCAGTCTGCAGAAAAGACTTGTCAGCGTAAGCGTGTTTATCAACCAAGGCACAACTTACATTTTTTTTTTTTTTAACAGAAAAAAGACCTATAAATTTAGATAAACTCCCACTGGGGAATACAGGGAAGCTGAATTTTTAAGTGACACATAGAGCCAATATGACCTGAAGGGGGAAAAATGACCTAATTGTTAATACAAACTGAAGGTGTTTTCTTCCTCATTCATTCACCCCATCGCCAGCTCCCAAATAGATCAATTTATGAAATGAGTTAATTGTTATTTTGTTCAAATACACAGATGGCAGGGACACAGAATTGCTAAAGCAGGTGAATGCGGGACCATCCTTGGCTTGCCAGGCTTTATGTGAAGCTTGCACTGTAAGTTGAAGAAAACAAAACAAAAACAAACACAAAATAATTAGAAACAGAAATTGCCTGTCCTCAATGCCCCCATTAGCCCAAGTCTACACCTTAAAAATTGAAAATGCTGCCAAAACAATGATTAGAGCCGAACTCCAGCATACACCTTCGGCAGATGCTCATGCACTAATTAAGACTTCAAACCAACAAACATTTTTATTATCTCATACTCTACGTTCTAGAAGCACACATGACAAGTCAGTACACACTGTTAGTTAAAGTTGGCATCTAGTTTCTTTCTCTTTTTCAACTTACCAACTGTTACCTTTTCCAATATATTGCACTGGTGCATTGAAAGTTAATTTGTGCGGATGTGTCCGTATTCAATTTCAGTCCATAAAATAAATCATTATAAATAGCTTGCTCCACAAATTGAAAAAAAAAAAAAAAGAAGTATGTTTTGACTAAAATGAAGCGGCTAGATTTGAGTTGCAGTCTACATGCCTTTATTTCTTTTAACTGTGTAAAAGACCCCAGTGCAATTGTCAGGTACAGAGTATGCCTGGGAGTGTCAGAAGTGGTGAAAAGCTAAATACACAGTAGTTTCAGGGCATTATCGCATTATCTCTGAATTCCTTAACTACTAAACCTAGCCCTCGGGTTGCCTGCCGTCTGTACTACCAGAGATGTAGGATATTGTTTTCTTCCCCTGACTGCACCGCTTGACAGAACAGTTAAATAATGGACATTGAAAACATGCACAGGATGAAAATGTCCAGCCTTGTGTGTATTTTACAATTTAACACCAAGACGGACCCCTCAGTAAGATAATAACTGATATCACGAACAATAAAACTGGGGACGAGGGCTGAGGGAAGCATGTAACACATCTTCACAGCAGAGGGAATACGGGAAAAGGAATAACAAAGCATGAATGGTTTCTCTTACCTAACTTTTTCAGAGGAAGAGGGTTAGGCAAAGCAACAAGGCCACAGAGCGGAGACTTTCTGGACCAGGACAAATACCATGGAGAAAACAAAATACATTTGGAACCCTCTCTTTACAGGAGCAGGAGCCACTTCAAAGGCCATCCTTTACAAGGAATGCGATGTTCCAACTTTAAACCCTTGGCCTCAGACAGCTGGTCTCCCCACCCACACACATCACAGGACACACACTGGACCCAATCTTCACCTCAAGCAGCGGGATCACCATCAAGACCATCTCCACCCTAGACTGGACCGACCACCGCCTCATACACTTCACAATCACCGCACCCAGTAGCTGTGCCCACACCACCAGGACCCCCCCACCCCTCCCCCACAGGACATGGAGGGAAATCACCAACGGGCAACTCACCTCATTGCTCACCAAATCCCTCCCTCCTCCCTCCGATGACGCCAACACAGCAGCACGCAATCTCAACACATGGATCACCAAATGTGCCGACACTCTAGCCCCCCTCCGGCTGACATCGGTATAGGAGGCTGGCCTGGTTTGTAGTGGGTACCTTGGGTACTTACACATTACACCAGGTCCAGTTATCCCTTGTTAGTGAATGTAGTAGTGTTCTAGCAGCTTAGGCTGATAGAGGTAGCTATAGCAGAGCAGCTTAGGCTGAACTAGGAAACATGCAAAGCTCATAAAATACCACTTATAGTTACACAGTACTTATACACAAGTAAAGACAATACTCAGTGTTACCAAAAATAAAGGTATTTATTTGGGTGACACAGTACCAAAAATATCTTAGAGACAATACTCCTTCTGGAGGTAAGTATTATACACACTAGACATCAAAATTAGACAAGTAAATAGTCATATAACAATGCAAACTGTAGGAAATCCTATAGAATGCAATAGGAGAAAATAGGCCTAGGGGCAACACAAACCATATACTAAAAAAGTGGCATGTGAATCACAAATTCCCACCTAGATAAGTGTAGTGTGTGCAGAGTCACTGGGAGAGTAAGAATACAGTAAAGGTAAGAAAACTACCCCACCCCAGAGCTCAGAAAAGCAGGAGTAAAGTACTGCAAGTTTCCTTAGGATACACTACACCTCGTTTTGGGGATTTTGCAGCAGCCAACCATGTCTGCAAAGAAGAACTGCTGGATTATTGGACCTGAAGACCTGCAAAGGAAGGGGACCAAGTCCAGAAGTCAAAAGAAGTTCCAGGAAGGACAGGAGCTCCTGCCAACCCAGAAGAGGGTGCAAAAGAAGAGTCCCCGGTTAGTTGAAGACTGCAGAAATGCACCCTAGGAAGATGCCAGCGGGTTCCTGCATGATGCAAAAGATGTCCCATGGCGTGAAGATCGTTGCAGATGAGATTTCATGTTGGAAGGAGCCAACAAGCCTTGGCTACGGGAAAAGTGTGTTTTTCATCAAAATGGCGCTGGAAGGACCCAGGCGGGACCTGGGGGCCTCAACTCTGTGTGAGGAGGAAAAGGGGGCTCTCAGCACTTTAGAGAGCCCTCAGGATGCCAGCCAGCACCCCCAGAAGCTGCAGGATCTGGGTTCAAAGGAGGTGCAAAACACGGTTGATGCAGCACAACATAAGAAGGTCCCACGCCGCCGGAGAACAACTCAGCGAGTTGAGCGTCACAGGGTGGAGTGCTGGGGACCTGGGTCAGGCTGTGCACAAAGGAATTTTGCAAAGAGTGCACAGAGGCCTCAGGAGGCAAAGAAGACACAAAACACAGGGGTACCATCGTTCTCGGGGAAAGGAAGGTCTTACCTCCTCCAAATTGCACCACCCGGACCTCAGGACAGTCTATGTTGATGATGTCCACCCTCTGTGTCCTTAGGAGCATGCTCGCCGCAGTGAGAGGAGTCCCAGGGTACTGGTCGTCGCCTTGGAAGGTGCCTGCTTGAAGAAGAGGAGTGACTTCATCACTCCACAGGAGATTTCTTCGGTCCTTCTGGTGCAGGATGAAGATAGGGAGTCCCGAGAGCATGAACACCGTGGAAACTGTTGCAGTTGCAGACTTGGAGCTGAGGTTGCTGAAGTAAAGTGTCTCTTGCAGACACTTTGTTGCAGTTACAGTGTTTCTTGGAGCAGGCTGCGGTTGATCCGAGGTCAGAGGATGCTGAAGTTGTTGCAGAGGATTCATGAAGGAAACTTGCAAGCAGAATCTGAAGAGAACCCACAGGAGAGACCCTAAATAGCCCTGAAAGGGGGATTGGCCACCTTATCAGGTATGGACCTATCAGGAGGGGTCTCTGACATCACCTACTGGCACTGGCCACTCAGAGCCCTCCAAAGTGCCCCCACACCTTGCAAAGCAAGATGGCTGAAGTCTGGGACACACTGGAGGAGCTCTGGGCACCACCCCTGGGGTGGTGATGGACAGGGGAGTGGTCACTCCCCTTTCCTTTGTCCAGTTTTCCGCCAGAGTATGGGAGGAAGGGTCCCTGAACCGGTGTAGACTGGTTTATGCAAGGAGGGCACCATATGTGCCCTTCAAAGCATTTTCAGAGGCTGGGGGAGGCTACCCCTCCCCAGCCTGTAACACCTATTTACAAAGGGAGAGAGTGTAACACCCTGCTCTCAGAGGAAATGCTTTGTTCTGCCTTCCTGGGACTGCGCTGCCCGGACCCCAGGAGGGCATAACCCTGTCTGTGAGGTGGCAGCAGCTGTAGCAGCAGTGCAAGCCTCAGAGAGCTGGTTTGGCAGTACTGGGGGTCCATGGCGGAGCCCCCAGGATGCATGGAATTGGCTCCCCAATACAAGATTTGGAATGGGGGACAATTCCATGATCTTAGACATGTTACATGGCCATATTTGGAGTTACCTTTGTGAAGCTACATATAGGTATTGACCTATATGTAGTGCACGTGTGCAATGGCGTCCCCGCACTCACAAAATCCGGGGAAATGGCCCTGAACTATGTTGGGGCACCTTTGCTAGTGCAAGGGTGTCCTCACACTTAGTAACTTTGCACCTAACCTTCAGCAAGTGAAGGTTAGACATATAGGTGACTTATAAGTTACTTAAGTGCAGTGAAATTGGCTGTGAAATAGTGTGCGCACTATTTCACGCAGGCTGCAGTGGCAGTCCTGTGTAAGGGTTTGTCTGAGTTCCCTATGGGTGGCAAAAGAAATGCTGCAGACCATATGGATCTCCTGGTACCCCAATGCCCTGGGTACCTAGGTACCATATACTAGGGACTTATAAGGGGGGTCCAATATGCCAATTGAAATTGGTAAACAAAGTCACTGGCCTACAGTGACAACTTTAAAAGCAGAGAGAGCATAAGCACTGAGGTTCTGTTAGCAGAGCCTCAGTGACACAGTTAGGCACTACACAGGCATACACATTAGGCCACAAACTATGAGCACTGGGGTCCTGACCAGCAGGATCCCAGTGAGACAGGCAAAAACATACTGACATACATGTGAAAAATGGAGGTAACATGCCAAGGAAGATGGTACTTTCCTACAATCGGCCAAATACATACCTAACAAAGCCAGCTGGTTCACCACCGAACTCCAAGAATCAAAGTGTACCCGCAGACGTTTAGAGAAAAAAATGGAGGAACAGCCAAACCAACAAAGACCTTGCCTCATTCAGAGCTGCAACTGCCGCCCACCGACGCAAAATCAAGAACGCAAGGAAAGACGCACTCCGGGAGCGCATCAACTCCTCCGCACACAACTCTAAGGAACTCTTCTCAGTCATCAATGAGTTCACAGATCCCCCCTCCGAAGACACCAGCATCCCTCTGTCACAGGACCTCTGCAACAAACTTGCCACCTTTTTCCACCACAAGATCCAAGACATCTACGACAGCTTCCTCCTGGAAACTCCTGGCACCAGAACCTGTGACCCACCCCCCAGAACCCACCCAGACCATCCACAGCTGAACCACACTCCAAAATGATCCATGCCTTTGTTGTAAGGAAGCATCATTGAGAGGATCGCAGAACATGCGCCTGCCAATGATAGTATAAGAAAAATACAAAAAAGTGAAGGGAAGAATGCTTGAATTATACTCGAACCCCAGTAATTTTTCCAAAGTTTATTACAGTCTAACTTTTGTGCTCATTGTGCTACTTCGGAGATCAACCTTACGCAATTCAGAATTAGTATTGTGAGTGATGCACCAGGTGACACCTGACTAGTAGGTTAAAGGATGTCTGGCGTTTTTAAGAGAATTTGGACATTCTGCTGTGAGCCCACTGTCTGTGTTGTCCCTGACACAGAGTTTTCTGGCTACGGAATGCTCTTGTGCTTTGGTGAGAAGCGGAGGCTGCAGATGGCGTGGAGATCATCCCAGGGGTATTAGGAATGGGAACTGTGGCCATCTTCTGAAGGGCTTCCTTTCTGCAACCTCAAGTGCTTCTTTGCTGTCGGAAGGTAGTTTAGAGAATGCAGTGGCCCGAAGGTTCTCGAAGGCCAATTTGTCTAATTGCTCGATGACAATGCACTCAAAGAGTGGAGCAGGTGCTTTAAGAAGCAAAATATGTTGAAGAGTCTTCTCGCAATGTGGTGAAAGGCAACAACATTGGACCACAACAAGAAAGGAAAAACGCACTGAGACAGCGAGCAACGCTGATTCACATTAATGGCAGAGAAAACAAAATCTAATATTGGAGTCGGTGCCCATGCACGACCAGAGGAGGAGTCACTGAGAACCTCGTGACGCAAAAGACTTCTTCGAAGAAAAACAGGTAGCAATCAACTGAGCCCAACACTAGATAGCAGTAGTAAACACAGCATGTGTATCTACAGCCACACATGCTATGAACAAACAGGATTGGATTAATTTTCTATCGACACATGTCCTGGTTACATTACATCATAGCATGTATTGAAAGCAGATGCAACTTTAATAAACTTTGTGAGTAACCTTACTAAATCACTCCCTAGAAAGGGTACTGCTGGTGTGAAACATACTAAAGGTTTCCATTAGGATATTATTTCCTAGATACATTGTAACTGTTCAGAGTTAACAAATGTTTACGGAGCCTACACTGATGAAGCTATTAAGTTTCAGAAAGACCACATTTAATTACCACCCTACCAGGAGACATGTCGCACAGAAATACAGCTGTCCTTGTAATCAATACATCCACAGTGACAAACAGGATACCATGATCATTCTGAAATCTTGAGTAACACCAGGCACCAGCCATAATAAGTTGTTTTAGGGAGAGCAGCTGTCTCTGCATCAAGACTCTAGGCAGGTACCACCCTGTTGGCATCATAGGAAAAGGTGGAAATTAAAGCCAGAAAAGTAGATTTGGGTGCCACATGCACTCCAGCCATCCAGACTCAAAACCGGATGCAGACAAAACATCCAAAAACTTCTAGAATTCACTAAAGTTGCAGAGGACAGCTGGCAGGCTGAAAAGAGGCAATACAGAATACTGATGAGGGAGCACAAACGTTGTGCATAGACTGCTAACAGTACCACTCTGAGAAAACTACCAGGGGACTGTGCAGCACAGTTCAGTTTAAGCCCAACCAGGAAGCACTTTGTGGAGAGCAGAGGGCCCAGAAGCAGGTCAAGAGGAGTCACCTATGCACTTGTAGGCTGTAGGTGCATGAGGTGCGAACCACATTTCCAGAAAGTACAAAAAGCATACATAAAATGAACTAACTTTGTAGCCCTAAAGGCTGGAACGTCCTTAGGCCCTTGCAAGCATTATAAGAGGTCAGGCTCAGGTAAAGAGAGAGGACTCCCAATCCCAGAAACCTTGAAAAATGTGACAAATGCTGCAGGACATGCAAGAATGGACACTGATAGTCATTTGACCCACAAGGCAGCAACAAGAAATCAGAAATAGAGATAACCCTTAAGAGCATCTAATTGCCTTTGGCAGTGGTCCCCAGCCTTTAGATTTTTGTGGACCCTCACTTTATCATTACTGAAGCCCGGGACCCCCACTGAATCTTTACTGGAATATGGGGATGCCCCACTGAGTCATTATTGAAAGCTGGAGACCTAAGCTGCTAATATTATTTAATTTTCTCAGCAGTTACGGACCCCCTGAGGAGGCTTCACAGACCCCTAGGGGTCCCCACACCCCAGGTTGGGAACCACTGGCCTATGGGAAGAAAAGAATATTCAACTGAAGCTTCCCATTGAGGACGTGCCTCTTATTGGCTTGTCTCTTGCCTATAAGCAGATAAATCAGATATGGAAAAACATCTAAAGGATCTTTTGGTGTCAGCCTGTGCCACCAGGAATGAGACTAATCAGATGAACTGGCAGGCATAGTTTATATCTGAATGAGGCATGGTAAGACAGGTGTAAAGCTGTACTTCCATTCACCCAGTCAGAGAACCAAAACACAACCCTCAGCCTTAGGCCAGTATGCTGTGTAAAACAAAGCTGTAGGTGGCGTTGGACGTAACTCAGCATTTGAAACTGGTTCTGAGGCACCAGAATGGTTAGGTACCATGAAACTAACATGGTAAGCCTGATGTTAAGAAAAGGCGGAGAGCTGCAGGCGAGTGCAGGTACTGGCTGAAAGGCTCAAAGGAGCAGAACCTTCACAGAAGAAAATGTACTAATTACAGGACCCCAAGCTAGAGTGCTAAAGAAAACCCTACCATAAGAAAGACCACATGAGCCCAAGCAAACTGAGCACTAGATAGACAGCTCGTCTAGGTTCCTCAAGAAATCAGACAGCATAACTGTGGAGAATCAAGTGCAGCATCCCTCTGACTATGTGGTTGGGGTAGCCGCTGCAAAATCCCAGAACACCCCGAGACAGAGTAGTTGTGTGTTTGGTACTAAGTCCATCATGATTCAACAAGGGGAATATTGTCAGGAAGGTGACTTGAGACTCCAAAAGATATCACACATGCTTGTAAGCGCCCAAGTAAACACTCCAGAAGAAGCCTACATGGACAGCTCTGTTGAGAGTTTCATGCCCATTTTTGAAGTCCTGAGGGGGCCTACTAGACACCTTAGTAGTCTTCTTTTTATTCTATGTGATGAAGGACTACCTCCTTTCTGTGATCTGCCACACTTGGGAAAAAGGCTTCTTGCCACAACAGCCCCAGATGTTCCTAATCCTTTGTGAAGATGTGTCACATCAGGTTGACGTACTGTTTACATGATATTTATTGCATTTTGAGCCGTATTTCTGAATTGATCAATTATTCTTAAACAAAATCACAAATCTGAACAAAAAAAATATCAAACGTGGTATCTAGGTGAAGATAAAGGAAATGGCCTCTAAAACAAGTGGGGGTTGGTGAGGGTAAAGAAGACAATTCAGAGGACAAAATGGTGATAATGGATTATCAGAGATATGGAGAGAGAGGAGCCAGAAGCAGCATACTCAAGATACGAGAGGATAGATTGAGATGTTCAAAGATTCAGTCTGAGTTAGGAAGAGGGGTGTGACAAAGACATTACATTTTCCATTGAACAATGATTTGGTAAAGCTTAGACAGTGGAATGATGTAAAGTGAAAACAAAAAGGGAGGACAGGGAAAAGACACTGGCAAGCATCGGACATTAAAGAACGGAAAAATTGTAGATTTTAATTTAATAGATCGAAAGGTGGTGAACGAACAGAAAAGTAAACAGTTTACAGTGGCAAGCTTTATAGTAGATAAGATACCAGGTGACGAAAATAGTGACTATTCAACAATCTGCTAGCACGAAGGAAAAGAGGAAACTGAGCATAACTGTTCTGATTAAGTTAGACACACTCTAGATGCTGTCAATGGTGACGCACAGAAGAAAGAAAGATTTTAAAATGTAAAGAAGGACTTGACTTGATTGTCTCCATCAAGTACATTGCTAGTGAATTGCAAATTTACACCAGCATTTCGGGGCAGACTTACAAAGTTTTGCACACAGTTATACAGAAAGATTATCTGGTGAGAGGAAAGTCACCAGCATGGTACATCAGTTTGTTCGCAGTGATATCTGTAGGTGCACAGACAGGACAAGCGGCTTTTCAAAGCTGGTGAAAACCTATAAATTCAATCCTTTGTTGGTATTCGCAAATAGTTGGGTGCAAAATATTCTGGAGAAACCTGGAGAAAGTGAAATCAGCAGTTTAGTTCACCTGCAGAGCAAAATCATGATTGCTGTGAAAGTGGAAAACAATTGCCAAAGACCAGCACAGTTGCTTTCCGGATCAAGTATATCATCTATAAAGTAGGTAATAAATATATCTTTGAATTCAATATTACATTTCATTTTTGGGGTGGGAGAGCGCAAGCCAGCCCTTTTCCTAAAATTACTCCGAACCTTCCTTTAACCACTACCTACTCCCAAACCCTAAAAATATTAATAACTCTTTTTACCACTACCGACCCCTAAACCCTAAATGTAATATCTAATGTAATCATTTTTTGTTTTTTTTGTGTGTGTGGCGGGTGCAAGCGCCTCTCTTTTAATTTACTCATAACCTTCCTTTAGCACTACTTGCATCTAAACCCTAAACTTACCCATCCCTCCCTTTACCATTACCCACTTCCAAAACCCTAACAATAACTTGACCTCTCTTTACCACTACTCACCACTAAACCCTACAATTACCCATACCTCCTTTTACTTCTTTTCACCACTAAACCCTAAAATTACCCTTACCTTCCTTTACCACTACCCACCCCATAACCTTAAAATTACCCTAACTTCACTTTACCACTACCCACCCCAAACATATAGTCTCTGCTAACTGTAACTTGTGCTCCCTCCATGTACTGCTTATGACCTCACATGTTACATCACTCATGACATGTTCTATGACATCACTCATGATATCATCCCATGTGTGCGCTAGTTTGGTTTATAGTTTACATAGTTCTGGGTAGCTACTGTATTGCTCCACACAAGTTTTTTGGTTCTGTAGAAAAGGTTTGCAAAAGGAAAGATTCTACAGGGAGTGCAGAATTATTAGGCAAGTTGTATTTTTGAGGATTAATTTTATTATTGAACAACAACCATGTTCTCAATGAACCCAAAAAACTCATTAATATCAAAGCTGAATATTTTTGGAAGTAGTTTTTAGTTTGTTTTTAGTTTTAGCTATGTTAGGGGGATATCTGTGTGTGCAGGTGACTATTACTGTGCATAATTATTAGGCAACTTAACAAAAAAAAATATATACCCATTTCAATTATTTATTATTACCAGTGAAACCAATATAACATCTCAACATTCACAAATATACATTTCTGACATTCAAAAACAAAACAAAAACAAATCAGTGACCAATATAGCCACCTTTCTTTGCAAGGACACTCAAAAGCCTGCCATCCATGGATTCTGTCAGTGTTTTGATCTGTTCACCATCAACATTGCGTGCAGCAGCAACCACAGCCTCCCAGACACTGTTCAGAGAGGTGTACTGTTTTCCCTCCTTGTAAATCTCACATTTGATGATGGACCACAGGTTCTCAATGGGGTTCAGATCAGGTGAACAAGGAGGCCATGTCATTAGATTTCCTTCTTTTATACCCTTTCTTGCCAGCCACGCTGTGGAGTACTTGGACGCGTGTGATGGAGCATTGTCCTGCATGAGAATCATGTTTTTCTTGAAGGATGCAGACTTCTTCCTGTACCACTGCTTGAAGAAGGTGTCTTCCAGGAACTGGCAGTAGGACTGGGAGTTGAGCTTGACTCCATCCTCAACCCAAAAAGGCCCCACAAGCTCATCTTTGATGATACCAGCCCAAACCAGTACTCCACCTCCACCTTGCTGGCGTCTGAGTCGGACTGGAGCTCTCTGCCCTTTACCAATCCAGCCACGGGCCCATCCATCTGGCCCATCAAGACTCACTCTCATTTCATCAGTCCATAAAACCTTAGAAAAATCAGTCTTGAGATATTTCTTGGCCCAGTCTTGACGTTTCAGCTTGTGTGTCTTGTTCAGTGGTGGTCGTCTTTCAGCCTTTCTTACCTTGGCCATGTCTCTGAGTATTGCACACCTTGTGCTTTTGGGCACTCCAGTGATGTTGCAGCTCTGAAATATGGCCAAACTGGTGGCAAGTGGCATCGTGGCAGCTGCACGCTTGACTTTTCTCAGTTCATGGGCAGTTATTTTGCGCCTTGGTTTTTCCACACGCTTCTTGCGACCCTGTTGACTATTTTGAATGAAACGCTTGATTGTTCGATGATCACGCTTCAGAAGCTTTGCAATTTTAAGAGTGCTGCATCCCTCTGCAAGATATCTCACTATTTTTGACTTTTCTGAGCCTGTCAAGTCCTTCTTTTGACCCATTTTGCCAAAGGAAAGGAAGTTGCCTAATAATTATGCACACCTGATATAGGGTGTTGATGTCATTAGACCACACCCCTTCTCATTACAGAGATGCACATCACCTAATATGCTTAATTGGTAGTAGGCTTTCGAGCCTATACAGCTTGGAGTAAGACAACATGCATAAAGAGGATGATGTGGTCAAAATACTCATTTGCCTAATAATTCTGCACTCCCTGTATGTGGGAAACAGCCTTTGCTACGCGCTCATAACCACACAGGCCGTAACCATGTAAACGTTACCATGCGTGTCCGAACAACGGAAATGCGTGGTTAACGCACCATGCATATGCATGGCTCAGGCTGGGAGAGGAACGTGGCGGTCGGGTAAGTGGGACTGGGGCAGGTTGGGGGAATTTTTAATGGTGCTGAGTGGGGCTGCTTGGGGGAGATTTTTAATGACGGGGTAAGGGGTCGGAAGACTTGGGAGGGAAGGGATAGTTTTTTTTGGGGGGGGGGTAGCCTAGGGAATGTGAACTAGGCTACCTATGAAGTGTATGGTATAGAGACAATGTTGCACATAACCCATGCTTGCTACACCCAATGGAGTTGTATCTGTGATGGCATTAATTATGCTTCATATTATTCTGAGCTATTTTGCACTTACCTCCAGGCCTCTAATACCATACTAGTTTATAGAGCATGTGTGCAACAGAAGCTTGGATGCTTTAATCAGTGATGTCATAAATGATGTAATGAGTGAAGTAATATGCGAGACCATAAGCAGTGCATGGCAGGGGCACAAGTGTTTTGATAAACAATTTTTTATTGTTTTTTACAAGGGGAATTGGATTAACAATACATTACAAACAGGGTTAGTGCAAAGGGTAAAATCCACATGTATTATATATCGGTCCGTTAGTAGCAATGCATCAGAATTTGCAATCAACAATATCGTGACTTTTAGGCCCATCTGTAAAACCATCAATCTATCAATCCTCCCCATAATATCACGTGTTGTGAAATCTGCCTGGTTTATGTTAGTAGTTCCATCTATCTCCCCCATACCTTTCCAAATTTATTCGGACATCCTCTAGATTGAAATACTAGTTTTTCTTGGTTGGCACACCAGTCCACTCCTTTTGTCCACTTTTGGATCGATGGGCCCTCAGGGAGGGTCCAAGTTGCGGCAATGTCCCTCTTGGCGACCAATAGTGCTGTGGCTGTAAATGATCGTGTAGCAGGTGTCCCTCCCATTTCTTCCATTATCCCCAGTAGGATAATTTTTGCTGATTTTTGGATTTCTTGTCCTAGGGCCCTTCCTATCTTCCGGAGCACTCCCTCCCAATATTTCTGTATTGTGCTACAGTTCCATACCATATGGAAAAAGTCTGCTGGTTCAGTTGGGCATCTTGGGCATTTGGTAGATGGGCGTGCGCCCATTTTGTGCAGTTTGGATGGTGTCAGATAGGCTCCATGTAGATAATAGAATTGTATTGTACGGAGTCTTGCCGATATTGCCAGTACTTTGGGCGCCATTAGTGCCTACCCCCATTCTGCTTCTTCCAGGGGACCAACCCATGATTCCCATTTATTCCTAAGGATGGCTATGTTGTCAGGGGCATTGTTAATTAGTGTCTTGTAAATTTGAGAGACTCCTTTCCCTTCTAGACGTCCCATAAGTAATTTATTTTCCAATGGGTTAAAGTCCGGTATGCGGCCTGTGGTAGGTAAGTGGACCCTCAGTGCGTGTCTCAGCTAGAGGTATTTGAAGAATTGTGTCTGGTTTAGCTGGAATTCTGTTTGTAGGTCTTAAAACGATTTCATGGCCCTCCCTTCCCCTATCTCTCCCACTAGGGAGATACCGATCAGGTCCCAGTTAGTGAACCCCTCCAGTGTAGCCGAGGCATTTAGCCACTTTCCTCTCCATAATGGAGTTTGGCGAGTGATAACCATGTTCCAGTGAGTATAGCGTAGTGCTGCATGCCACGCCCAGAAGACCACCTTGGTTACTTCCTCCATGTCACGAGGGAGTGGTGATCCATATAGGAAGCTAAGGATCTGTGGGAGGCCTAGGAGTGTCAGTTCTGTCCTGTATGCCAGGTCTTCCCACCCCCCATAGAACCAGTCGTGGATCACTATCAGTTGGGTAGCCAAGTAATATAAATAGGGGTCTGATGCACCCAAACCCCCGTCGTAAGTCCTTCTTCTACATTGTTGTATCGCTACACAGTGTCTGTTACCCTTGCCACAGAAATTTTCCCGTAATAGTTTCAAGATTTTTGAACCAAGTGTGGAGTATGGGGGCTGGAAAGTTTTGGAATACATACAGAAGCCTTGGTACGATCATCATTTTGTATAAGGCCACCCGACCCATCACGTTTAGTGGTTTGCCATCTCTGCAGGTCTGTTTTGATTCATGTTAGTAGCGGGGAAATATTGTTCGCCCACAACAATTCAGGCAGGAGGGAGATCCATATGCCTAGATGTTTAAAACTGAGTCTGCGTAGAGGTATTGTGTTTTGCCAGTCAAAGCAATCCCGTGTGATCGTAAGTGGAACTAGAATTGATTTAGTAGGATTCATCCTGAGGCCCGAGATCTGTTCGTATTTCTTCAGAAGGCACAGAGTTCTAGGACCAGTTATATTCGGCTCCTCCATATACAGCAGAACATCGTCTGCGTATAGGGCTATCTTGTCTTCATGGGATGGGCTCCATTTCCAGCCTCGGTATATTGAGTCGGTCCTGACCATCTGGGCCAGAGGTTCAATGGCCATGGATAGGGGGCATCCCTGTCGCGTACCTCTGCGGATGTCAAATCTATGGGATATGGTGCCGTTCACTTGTACATATGCTGTAGGATTGGTGTATAGCACCTGAATAAGGCTGCAGAATTTTACCCCCATGCCTGCCCTGTGGAGCACCAAGAGAAGGAATCCCCAGTCAACTGAATCGAAAGCTTTCTCAAAATCTATTAACAAGAGGGCCAGGTTCCGGGGCAGTCGGAGTCTTTCGGCCTGGCCTACGTGTAGTCTACGGATGCAGTGTCGCGTACTGCGGGTTGCCATGAATTCACATTGGTCCAGATGTATCAATTGTGGTAGGATCCTTTTTATGCGGGTGGCGAGGATAGAGGCGAAGATTTTTATTTTGGTGTTGATTAGCGATATTGGTCTGTAATCTGCGCAGTGTGGTGAGGGAGGCTGGGTTTTGGGGATCACTACTATTGTGGCAGTGTCTAACTCCGTGGGAAAGGATCTGCCTTGTTCAACCTCTGCAAAGAGGCATAGCAGGCGTGGGGTCAGGTCTTTCCTAAATGTTTTATAGTATTCTGGTGTTTTACCAGTGCTCAATGCTGAGATCGCCGCTTCAATTTCCTCTTACTTAATGGGTTCTTCTAAGAGCTGTATCTCGATCTTGGGTAGTTTCGGGAGAGGAATCTCTTCCAGAAGTCGACGGGCTTGGCGTAGATCTATTTGTGTGGAAGCCTGATATAGCGAGTGATAATAATTGGCGAATGTGTTTGCAATCTCGGCATGTCCTGTCACCAAAATCCCCCTCTCTTCATAGATTTCGCGGACAATCTTAGAGGCCTGATTACGAGAGATCAGCCAATACAACATTTTCCCGGTTTTGTCCCCCCCCCAACCATATATCTTACCATTACTTGCTCTCCCTATGTGTTTCGTGGCCTCTAGGGATTGGTCCCGTATTTCTTCTCGGATTAAACGGATTTGTCGCGTCAGTTTCTCACTGGGGTTTATCATGTTATTTCTTTCGAGACTCAGCGCCTAGAGCTCTAGTCGCTCAATATGTTGGGTTTTGGCACGTTCCTGGGTACGTATTATGTTTTTGGCCATACCTCGGACCACTGCTTTCCCGGCCGCCCACACCGTGCCCCCGGAAGTGACCGAACCTTCGTTTAGGTGAAAGTACTCTTCCTGTATCTAGTGTAGTCTTTCACAAAATTGCTCATCTTGGAGGTACCATGTGTTCAGTCGTCATATTGGCCTAAGCTGGGTCTTCACCGGTCCCAATGTGAGTCAGATAGGGGCATGGTCAGAGATTCCTCTACTTAGAATCTCTACGTGTGAAAGGATCGTGCAGTCTGTGCTCGGAAGTAGCACCAGATCTATTCTAGATTGGGAGCCGTGAGCTGCTGAGGTGTGTGTAAATTGTTTCCGCCTCGGGTGCCAGATTCGCCAGGCATCGCAGAGCCCAACGGCCGACAACCATCCATTAATTTCCAGTGCTAGTGTGCGTCTATGTGTGGAGATTGGAACTTCCACATCCATGGTTGGGTCTGGCGTTGCATTGAAGTCGCTACCTATTATGGTGTGCCCGGGTGGTAGATCTGAGAGTTGTTTGGTGAGTTTCAGGAGGGTTGGGCCAATCAGAGAGGGGGGGGCGTAGACGCTGATTATGTTGAATGTGACCCCCTCTATACTACCCGTAATGGCTACATAACGCCCCTGTTGGTCTCTCCATATCTGGATATGTGTCATGGGGAGGGCACGATGTAGTAATATGGCTACCCCTCGTGATCCCCGTGTAAACCCTGCATGGTATACCCTGTCGAAACCCCGATGAGCTAAGAAGGGACATTTATACCCTAGGAGGTGGGTTTCTTGCAGTAGGAGTATGTCTGGGCAGTATCTGTGTATAAAAGTAAATACTGCGGTGCGTTTGATCTTGTCAAGAAGTCCATTAGTATTCCACGATATTATCTGTATTTATTTCATAGGTGATGAGTGTTTTGAGTTAGGCTTTCACCACCGTTGTTAGGGCTTTGGTCTTTGGTTACTTGGGTTGCGAGACTTAGGGGGATTTATTTTCACCTTTCTTTGTTGTTTGCCCTGAGTATGTGTGTTGTCTGTAATAGTGCTAAACCTCGTGCCCTGCGCATTAAAGAACAAATGTGGACTGTGCATTCGCATACAGTTTCTAACATTGGCCTTTAAAACGAAGCCTGAACTCCATTGCCCCCAAACTCCCTCCCCCTCCCCATACTTCCCCCCAGAAGCATCTGTCGCCCATATATAAATACTCCCTCACTACTAAAACTGGTGAGGTGTCTTTTCAATTGGTGAGGCTGTGGTAGTGGCGGTGGACCCCTCCATAGTATCGGATCATATATGAATATACAGCATTTGATATATGTTTAATTTAGGTTCATCGTTCCTGTTTTCCGGTGTCCCGAGGCTATCTCCCACACGGGTCCCCTTTGGTGTTGTATAGTCATAGGACCGGGCTGCGGGATAAGTCCGGGTCATCCCGTATCTCTAGTTGGCTTTGGGTTGTATCCTGCATGTTTTGACTTGGTTGATTGGTTTCCAGTCTTTCTATCAATTGTGTGTTTTGTGGCTCTGAGCGGTGCACTCCGGAGGGGGAGCCCGATCCGGATCCCCATCTCCCTTTCCTTCGCCGTGAGCGTGTACGCCGACTTCTCTCCGGTGGCTGCCCCTTCTGGCGCACCGGCATCGCCCCGAGGTGCGGCCGTGTTCCTGGTCTGTGTATATCCAGTGGGGTTTCTTCCATTAACCAGGTCCATGCCGTGGTCGGTTGGTCAAAGAAGTAGGTTTTGTTATTGTAGATCACCCGGAGTCTTGCTGGGAATAGGAGGTGGTATTGGATGTCCAATGATCTTAGTTTTTGCTTTACCTCCATAAATGAGCGGCGTTCTTGCTGTACTTCAAATGTATAGTCCGGGAATAGGAGAACTTTCGTCCCCTGGCAGAGGACGTCTCCTCTGGTGCAGGCTTCCTGTAGGATCCAGTCCCTGTCTTTGAAATTGAACATACGGATTATTACCGGTCTGGGTGGGGAACTCGGAGGTGGTCTTGCACGCAGTGACCTGTGAGCTCTTTCGATGGTGAACCACGGTGTGAGGCGTTCCTTCGGCATCCAGGATCTGAACCACTCTTCCAGGAGCGTGGCCAGCGAAGATTCCGCCATGGTTTCAGGTAATCCCACCATGTGCAGGTTATTACGTCTAGACCTGTTCTCAGCATCTTCTGCCCTTCTGTGCAGTTCTGAGGTGCGTGTGGTCAGCATTGAGACTTGAGCTTTGAGGGTGGTTATCTCGTCCTCTGCTGTGGAAATTCTGGATTCGGCTTCCTTGATTCTGGTCACTGCGTAACGGAGGTCCTGGCGGATCAGGCTGACATCCACTCCAACTTCTCCTATTTTGGTTTCAACTGCTGTCTGGGACGCTTGAATTGCCTGGAGTATTGCCGCCAGGTCTCCGGATGATGTCCGTGGGTCTCCATCGCCATGTGGGGTTGAATCGCCGTGCCGGGAGCCTGCCGTGCCTGTGGTGAACTGGTCCATGCGGGTCTGTGCTGTTGGGTGCTTGGCTGCCTTGTCTTTGCCCATGTCCTCCGAGTGTGGTTCTGGTTTCACTGGGGTCGCTGTGGACACTCAATTGTCCGGGGCAAGAACGTGCCGTCCTGATATGTGTCTGGCCGTGTGGGTTCAGGTGGTCTACTGTGTTTTGTTATAGTGTGTCATACCTTATGGGTTCGCCCGTTATCTCCAGGGTCTTGGGACACGCGATGTTACCCAGTCTGATTTTCTTTCTTTCTTTTGTTGTTTTTCCTTCTTCTCGCCGCTAATTTGTCCTGATAGTGTTTCTTTTGTCCTTTTGGGGTGGCCTCGGGGTCTCCGCTGCCCGGATGGTGAGGACACCCAGTGTTAGGGGATCAAGATGTCTGTCCAGAAAGGTGGGGTGCGGCTCGCTTCACATGACTCACAGTGTGCTGTCCCTTAGTCAGGCCAGATTCCTGTTACATGACCCAATATCTATCTGGCTCGGATATCGTTCCTGTGACTTGGGTTCAGTATCTTTCTTTGGTTCCGTCTTTCTTTATGGGCTCTCGGGGACAGCTTTGTCAGGAGCGGCCTCACCCGTTCCCCGGCCGGCTCATTCTCTTCCTTCTTGTAGTTTTATTTGTCCTGGGTCGCCGTTCCAGGCCCTCTCACCTTCTCTGGGTTCCGGTCCACCGGGCCTCTCCCCTGCCCACAGTGGGGTCCTGGCACCTCGGGAGGAGGAAGGCGACTGCCTCTCCCTCCAGGGTTTTATCTCTGCCACCGCGTGTCCCCCCTACGTGTGTGAGAGTGGCTTGCTGGACGTCTCCTTCGTGCCCCACTGTCTCCACCTTTCATTGGACCTCGCGCCTCCACAAATTCACCCTCGATCCGTCGATCATCCAAGTGGCTCCCGGCAGGTTTTCCCCCTCCGTCTCACCATCGGGAGCCGGGTCCGCCGGGCTCCGTCCGTCCCGGGCACCCCTCTCAGGCCCGGGGGAGCCACCCTGGTCTCCCCTCCGGTTTCCGCCACCCCAGGAGAGGGGGCAATAGAAAGGGACCCGGGTATAACTCAAGGGACATCAGAATCACACCGCCACCGGCTCGGGCTCATCAGAGTCTTTCTCGGTCTGCGCAGCTCCTCAGCCGTCACTCGGTGGACTCTCGCCTTGGAGTTTTGGGGCGTGTCACAGCCTTCCCGGCTGCCGCGGCTCCTCAGTGATGGATTCTGTCTCTCTCCCGCTTCGGAGCCCGGCGGCAGGCCCTCCGGCGCTTCTTGCCGTTTCAGTCTTCTCTCACCTTAGACGGGTCTCGTCCTGGGCCCACCTCTAAGTCGCCATTTCTGCCCGAGGCGGGCGTGCTCCGGCAGGACTCCGGCAGTTCCCCGGTCTCACGGGAGTGCAGATATCCAGCAATCCCACCTTTAGTTCCGAGGCGGAGCAGTGGGGCCCCAGAAGAACACCCGCGAGGTCGATGTGGTCGGATGGTGGCGGATGACGGAGGGGTCCTAAGCACTAAGAAAGTGCGACCGCCAGCTTGACGCCTTGGCCACTCCCAGGGGCACAAGTTACAGGTAGCTCTGCTAACCATAACTGGTAAATTTCTGTGGCTTTTTGTTTAGTTCAAAATGTTAATGTTGTCAGTGAGATATTCACATAACTATAACATTACTCTAACTTGTTTTTTTCCAGTGAATTTCTAAGTAAAAAAAAAACAAAAAACAAAAGCAGATCTTTTTATCACACCTAACTATAATGTTACCTTAACCCCTGTTTTTTCACAGGTTTTAATATAAAGTAGTATTTTATTACCATATGTAAAGCCAACCCACAGTGCACAATGCCTGCAATCCCCAGAAGGCAACCAAACCCACGATGCACACTGCCTTTGGGCCCTGGAGGCCCCATCCGGTACCAAATAAAAGAAAAGGGGAGAAGGCCGTGTCTGGTCCAATAATTTATGCAATTGATTTTCATATTTTCATAGTTCTTTTAATCCTTTGTTTCTTCATAATAGTCACCATTAGAGGAAGCATATACATACATCAGTGTAAGGTACAAGGAGATGTAGGCACACTTGGCATGAGAGCCATCTTACTCTCTCTTAGTAAGGATTAGGTTTATTTTTGTGTTTTGGTCCTGGAGAAATGCCACCAGATCCGTAGGGGCATATAAAAGGCGTGAAACATGTCGACCTTGATTCTGGTAGTGTAGGATTCATACACACAGACCATTTTTTGAGAATCATCGGATCATAGCCTCCGATTTTTTTACCCAGTTTTTTTAACCCTGGCATAGGTTCTACCGCTTATCGTAAAGTGACAGCATCAGCACCTATAGCCAATTTTAATTCACCTTTTTCCAATCCTTCACATTTTTTGTATACCAAAGTAGTATTCACTTGCTTGATATTTCTTGGCACCCACTGAGAAGATCTCTGGCAAGGAGCCTCCCTGCAGGGCCCGCCTGGCATTGCTGCACTGGCCCGATGAGGAGCAATGCCTGATGATGAAGAATGCCACCTAATGCTGGATGAGGGCACTTGCTCCTAAAAGCAATTGTTTTAGGTGACCTTTTTGTTATCTCTGAATGAGTATTGAGACATATTATGTGGAACAGTGTACCTTATTGTATTTTGTACACATCAAATGTGACCAGATAAGAACAAGATATCTACACTGTTTACAGAGGAGCTTGGAGCACTTGCCTGCATTGCTCACTTATTTCTGCCTGAGAAATGAACAAAGAAGCTCTGCGTCCTCGGCTACCATAACCTGAGAGCGAGACTGGTCACAACTGCTGATAATTTGAATCAACATAGTGGGGAAGAGAGCTGCATTTGTGGATGGAGAACGATTTGTGAAACGCAGATTATTATGTATAGCTTTTAAGAGAATGACATTTATTTAGGTATCATATTTGCAAACCACACTGATATCCAGGGGCTTCATGGAGCGAAGAACTAATAGAACTGGGAAAATACACTAGGCTCATCGAAAGAAAATTATGAAAATAAAACGTTTTCAAAGTTCTTCTGAATGCTAACCAATCACCTGTTTTCTAGGTTCCAGAGTAAGGCTGTGCCACAGTTTTAGGCATTAAGGAAGAAGGAAGGCTCTACTAGGGGTCTGTACCGTCTGTCGCACACAAAGAAAAATCTGATATGCAGATGGTGGAGGAGGAGCAGGTGGGAGCAAGGCCTCAGGACCAATGAAAGTTATGCTATTTTCTCTCCCATAGTAAATCCTGTGGCCATTTGAAATCTATTCAGTCTCCACTCAAGACAGCAATCCAAGCCAGAGACATGTTCACATATGGACTATAAAGGACCCGGCAACTCTTGAAAAAAAAAAAATCAGATCATGTTGAAGATTGGCAATAGGATGATTTACTAGACAAATGGTAACATACTTGGTATGAAGTTTGATACCTTGAACCTCGATAGGGAAGAACTAACACACCATTGTTGAGGTCTCTAGCAGAGCAGTGACATTTTTGGTCCTTCAAAAGAATGCCCTGAAGGCTTGAATTTCAAATGTTCCTTAGTTGATCAGTGTGCACTGTCTCTGATCAGAGAGGGAATATTTAAGGGCAGGCACAACAAAGGGAGTGATTACAAGAATTCAGTGACTGACTGCATAGTAACGAGCTGCTGAAGGGCTCTAAGGTCAGATATGTATATCTATATTGTTATTGTGTGTGAGGGGACCGTGGTAGTACGTATCTACTGTGTATTGCCAAACTCTTCTGTGTATTTATTTATGGGCTATTTGGGTATACAACACTAACACATGACAGCCACTCCTGTATATTTTTCTTGTTTCGCAGGAAGTGAGGCAAGGAAAGGTTTGTTGTATTGCATTTGCACAGTAAGTCGAACAAGGTAAGCACCTAAGGTCTACTCGATTCAATCTCCTAATTCAAGAATTCACACATCTCAATGCACTCATTTTGTCAACTTTTCAAGGATAGAAGACAAACCTGCGGTGCGCCAGGCACACACAGATGGCAGCAGGGAACACCACCAAATTGTTTTGTTCCATTGGACATTATGACTGGTAGATTGCACAGAGGTCCATGGTGCAGGACCCAGCCCTGCCCTCCCACCAGTGGTCCATATGCAACTGGAACCTGTCATGTGCAGTTGAACACTGATCTTGCAGTAGAAATATTAACATCCGGTGAATATTACCGTGAATGTTTGCCTTGCAGGCTACAGTCACCCAACTTTTTAACTGGTGCATTAACCCTTCTAGCTGTTTATTTGCACTAGAATCTTTGAGCTTCTGGTTACAGATTCATCTCTGTAGGAGACAATCAGTCCCACAAGCTATCTTTTTGAGCTTTACCTGTAACATACGTTTTTCGCTGGAAACAAATGTTTCAAAACACGTTGATCATTTTAAACTTATGCAGTGGCAGGGAAAGGCTCTATGCTGGAAGTTGGAGGCATCAACCATGGTGGTACCTTAAAATTTATTTTGGCCTGTGACTGTTTATTATAAACTAGCCTGCTCCATACACACAGACCCAGAGCAGAGAACAATTAATACACAATGTCATGGCCACTATTTTATTTAAGCATCTCACCAGAACCTTTGGCCTAGCAAGTGTCCCATGGGCCCCAGTGAAAGCAAAGAAAATGAGCCTTTTACTGATATATTGGTAGTAAAATATAGCAATAATCAGGGTTCGTTGGGCCCCTTAAGCCTCTGGTCCCTGGTGCTACTGCACCATGATCAGTACTTCTTCTACTATTAGCGTGCATGGATTCTATTGTACACTTGCAGACTTGCGTGGTCACGACTGTTGTGTGCTGTCCACTAGCCTGAATGAGTCACAGTATAAATAGTTGCTTCCAGTATTGGTGCCAGTAAACAAACATAATTGTCAAATCCTGCCTGTTACCCTGAAATCTGTCCTACACCCTCTCCTATGCACTTCTGAATTGTGCACCTCATAAATCAGAAAGAAGACAACAAATGCACGGGCCTCCCCAATCAGGGGGGCCCTGCTTATGGCGGTGGTGCCGGGCCCGAGAGCGTGGGGGTTGGGGGGGGTCAGGAAGCGGCAGGCTCCCCGGCCCCCACCCGCAACAAAATTGCAGCCGATTGGCTGAAAGAGTCCGCGGCCCCGGAAGCACTGTTTTCGCTTCCAGGGTCGCGCACAACAGTTAAGTCACGGGGTCGGCCTTAATAAGGCGGCTGCAGTCAGCGAGCGCATCTCTTACTCGCACTCGCCGACCAGACCAGGGGGTCCCAGTGACAGTGACCACAGAGCAGAGTCCTTTTGTTTCTTCTTTTTCCTTAATTTATTTTTTAGGTTAAGCATCGTGGAGGATGAGGACGACGCAAGTGGCCCAGCAAGCCTCACGGGGGACCATACAGGTTTGAGCTAAGCTCACCTGATCAGAGTTAATCTCGGTAGCGGCTCCTGTGGGGTTCCTGGGCTACTAGGTGAGCAGCCTCCTGGCGCATTTTGTGTGGGGAGCGCTACTGGCCCTGTTTTTTCTTGCTAAATAGGGCGGGGGTCCAGAAATGTGTGGTTGAGTGTAGGGGGGCCCTTAGATATACCTGTAGGGGGTTTAATTTGTAGTTGAAGGTAAGGGGGCCCTTAGGTTAAGTGCCAGGGGGAGTGGCATAGGGGCAGGAAGTTGAATACCTGTTTTAGGGGTTTCTTCTAGGGGCCTATTTTTTCAATTAAATCAATCAATCAAAGAAATATGTAGAGCGTGCTACTCGCCCGTGAGGGGCTCAAGGCGCTGGGGGGGAGGTGGGGGGAGGGGGGGGTGGGCCAGGGAAGGTCACTGGTCGAACAGCCAAGTCTTGAGGTTCTTTCTGAAGACTAGTAGGTCTTTGGTTTTGCGAAGGTCGGTGGGGAGGGAGTTCCAGGTTTTGGGGGCAAGGTAGGAGAAAGACCTTTGGAGTTTGAGTTTGAGTGTGGTGCCGGCGTAGAGGGCGTTGCCGGAATCCAGTCTGCTGCTGATGAGTGCGTGGGTGACTGTCTTTCTGGTCTCTGGGGGGATCCATTTGAAGGATTTTTTTAGGGTGCGAAGTGTGTGGAAGAAGGAGGAGGTTAGAGCATTGATTTGCTGTGTCATGGAGAGGGCGGGGTCGAGGATGATGCCGAGGTTGCATGCGTGGGTTGCAGGGGTGGGTGCGGGGCCTAGTGCCGTGGGCCACAAGGAGGCGTCCCATGTGTTTTGTTGGGGACGAAGATGATGACTTCGGTTTTGTTTGAGTTGAGCTTGAGATGGTTAGTGGTCATCCAGTTGGCGGTGTCTAGGAGAGCGGCGTGTAGGTTGGTTTTGGCACTGGCAGGGTTGCGGGTTAGGGAGAGGATGAGTTGGGTGTCATCTGCATATGAGAGGATGGTGATTCCTTGTGTTCCGAGAATGTTGGCTAGGGGGATCATGTAGATGTTGAAGAATGTGGGGCTGAGAGAGGACCCTTGGGGGACTCCGCAGGTGATCTTGGTAGTGTTGGAGTAGAAGGGCGGGAGGCGGACTTTCTGGGTTCGGTCGGTGAGGAAGGAGGAGAGCCAGTCTAAGGCTTTGTGGCAGATTCCTATGTTGTGGAGGCGTGTGCGGAGTGTGTGGTGGCAGACGGTGTCAAAAGCTGCTGAGAGGTCTAGGAGGATGAGTGCGACGGTCTTGCCTTTGTCGACTTTGGTCCTGATGTCGTCAGTGCATGCGATGAGGGCGGTTTCTGTGCTGTGGTTCTTGCGGAACCCAGATTGTGAGGGGTCAAGGGTGTTGGTTTCTTTGAGGAAGTGGGATAGGCGAGTGTTGACTAATTTCTCTGCAACCTTGGCGGGGAACAGGAAGAGGGAGATGGGGCGGAAGTTGGAGAGGATCTCCGGGTCGGCTTTGTTTATTTTTTTAGGAGAGCGGTAATTTCTGCGTGCTTCTAGGGGTCTCGGTAGGTGGCGGAGTCAAAAGATCAGTTGATTATGTTGTAGAGTATGGGGGCGATGGTAGGGCTAGCTTTGTTGTAGATGCGGTGTGGACAGGGGTCGGAGTGGGAACCGGAGTGGATGGAGTTCATGGTTTTTCCCGTTTCTTTGTGTGTGGTAGGGGTCCATGTGGATAGTGTGGTGGGGTCTTGAGGGGGGGTTGAGTTGGGTGGGAGAGGGGTATGTGTGGTGGGTGTATGTGATGTGAAGCTGTTGTGGATGTCCAGGATTTTGTGGAGGAAGTGGTTGGAAAGGGCGTCACATAGGGGCTGTGTGTGTGTGGGGTCTATGTTGCTGGCTTTGGGTTTGGCAAGTTCGTTGATGATGGTGAAGAGTTCTTTGCTGTTTTGGGAGTTGTTGTCAAGGTGTGTCTTGTAGTGAACTCTTTTAGCGGTGCGTATGAGTTGGTGATGGGTGCGAATGTTGGTTTTGAGTGTGGAGAAGTTGGTTGAGGAGGGTTCTGTTCTCCATATTTTCTCAGCTTGGCGGCATTTGCGCTTGGAGTCTTGGAGTTCAGGGGTGAACCATGGGGCGTTCTTGATGTTGCGGGTGGTGATGTGTCTTCTGAGGGGTGCTAGTGTGTCTGCGCAGGTAGTGATCCATTTGGAGAGGTTGTGTGCTCCTGCGTTGGGGTCGTTGGTGTGGGGGGGGTTATGGGCCAGTTGGGAGTTTAGACGTTCTGTGGGGATCTTGTCCCACAAGCGGTAGGGTGTGGTGTGTTGATGGTAGTGTGTGGGGGGTTTGGTGAAGGAGAAGTAGACGCAGCGGTGGTCTGTCCAGGGGAGTTCGGTGGTGTGGGTGTAGGCTATGTGTTGGCTTGAGGTGAAGATTGCGTCCAGCGTGTGTCCTGCTGAGTGGGTGGGTGCGGTGACCAGTTGTTTGAGTCCGAGGTTGTTGAGGTTGTCTATGAGGGAGGTAGTGTTGTGGTCTTGTGGCTTTTCTAAGTGAAAGTTGAAATCACCGAGGATGATGTAGTCTGTGGAGGTGAGGGCGTACGGGCTGATGCTGTCTGCGATGGTGTCGCAGAAGGTGGGGCGTGGTCTGGGTGGTCTGTAGACTAGTGTACCTCTGAGGGTGGAGTTGTTGTTGATGTGGACGAGGAAGTGCATGTGTTCAGTGTTGCCGATAGTGTCTTGGGAGCTGGTGGTGACTTTGATGGTGTCTCTGTGTAGGATGGCGATGCCTCCGCCTGGCTTGTTTAGGCGGTCTTTGCGTTGGAGTTTGTATCCATTGGGTGTGGCTATGGCTATGTCGGGTTCTGAGGAGAGGTCGGCCCAGGTTTCCGTGAGGAAGGCGATGTCAGGTGAGTGTGTAGTGATTAGGTCCCAGAGTTCTATGGCATGTTTGTGAAGGGAGTGGATGTTGAGTAGCAGGCAGTTCAGGTGGTTGTGGTGGGTGGCATTGGTGTGGTGCGTGAGGGTGTTGTTGCAGGGTGTGTTCTGGTTCTGGGCTGGTGTGCTGCGGGGTTGGTTGGTGGGGGCAGGGTGGGTGAGTTTTGTGTTGGGGTGTTGTATTTGTTGAGGGTGGGGTCACTATGGTTGGTGTGTGGTGTGAGGGATGACGAGCTGGAGAAGTGGCAGGTGTAGCAGGTGAAGGGGCCATGAGTGTGTGTGTGGGGCTAGATGTGGTGCATGTGGGGGCCTGGGTTGAGGGAGTGGAGGGTGAGGGAGGAGTAGGTGTGTCTGGGAGGGCCCGGGGTTCTGGCGCTGGGCGCGGTCCAGGCGTGGTCCAGGCGCAGGCGGGCATGCCTTTGGCACGCCAGCGGCGCGGCCGCGCCGCGGCTGCCATAAAAGGAGGGGAGGGTGGGAGTGGCAGCTGGGAGGCGGGAGGGCCTGTCCTATGAGAGGGTTGGGGCGTGGGGCCGCAGGGGATGCAGCAGCGGGGTTTGGGAGAGGGAAGAAAGGTGAGAGAAGAACGGAGAGTGAAGAAAGATGAGAGAACGGAGAGTGAAGAAAGGTGAGAGAAGAACAGAGAGAGAAAGGAGGGGGAGGCGGTAGGGGCCACAGGGGACGCAGCGGCGGGTTTGGGAGAGCGAAGAAAGGTGAGAGAAGAACGGAGAGAAATACGGTGAGAGAAAGGAGGGGGGAGGGGCCGCAGGGGACGCAGCGGCGGGGTTTGGGAGAGCGAAGAAAGGTGAGAGTAGAACGGAGAGTGAAGAAAGGTGAGAGAAGAAAGGTGAGAGAAGAACGGAGAGAGAAGAACGGTGAGAAAAGTGGGGGGAGGCGGGAGGGAGAGCAAGGAAAAGTGAGAGAAGAACGGAGAGTGAATAAAGGTGAGAGAAGAACGGAGAGAGAAGAACGGTGAGAGAAAGGAGGGGCCGCAGGGGATGCAGCGGTGGGGTTTGGGAGAGCGACGAAAGGTGAGAGAAGAACGGAGAGTGAAGAAAGGTGAGAGAAGAACGGTGAGAGAAAGGAGGGGGGAGGCGGGAGGGGCCGCAGGGGACGCAGCGGCGGGGTTTGGGAGAGTGAAGAAAGGTGAGAGAAGAACGGAGAGTGAAGAAAGGTGAGAGAAGAATGGAGAGTGAAGAAAGGTGAGAGAAGAAAGGAGAGAGAAGAACGGTGAGAGAAAGGAGGGGGAGGCGGGAGGGGCCACAGGGGATGCAGCGGTGGGGTTTTGGAGAGAGAGAGGACAGGAGAAGGAGGTGGCGCGGAGGGCAAGCCGGGGAGCGACCTACCTGCAAGCAGGGTCGAAGGTTTCTAATAGCTAGCGTGCTGCGGCTGCCATAAGAGGAGGGGAGGGGAGGGTGGGAGTGGCAGCTAGGAGGCGGAAGAACCTGTCCTATGAGAGGGCTGGGGGGTGGGGCCGCAGGGGACGCAGCAGCGGGGTTTGGGAGAGCTAAGAAAGGTGAGAGAAGAACGGAGAGTGAAGAAAGGTGAGAGAAGAACGGAAAGTGAAGAAAGGTGAGAGAAGAACGGAGAGTGAAGAAAGGTGAGAGAAGAATTGAGAGTGAAGAAAGGTGAGAGAAGAACGGAGAGAGAAGAACGGTGAGAGAAAGGAGGGGGGAGGCGGGAGGGGCCGCAGGGGACGCAGCGGCGGGCTTTGGGAGAGCGAAGAAAGGTGAGAGAAGAACGGAGAGTGAAGAAAGGTGAGAGAAGAATGGAGAGTGAAGAAAGGTGAGAGAAGAACGGAGAGAGAAGAACGGTGAGAGAAAGGAGGGGGGAGGCGGGAGGGGCCACAGGGGACGCAGCGGTGGGGTTTGAGAGAGCGAAGAAAGGTGTGAGAAGAACGGAGAGTGAAGAAACTTGAGAGAAGAACAGTGAGAGAAAGGAGGGGGAGGCAGGAGAGGCCGCAGGGGACGCAGCGGCGGGGTTTTGGAGAGAGAGAGAGGACGGGAGAAGGAGGTGGTGCAGAGGGCAAGCCGGGGAGCGACCTACCTGCAAGCAGGGTCGAAGGTTGCCCAATCTAGTGTTCCGTGGGGGGTTGCTGCGTGTGTTTTTTGCCCATGGCTGAGAAACGGTCACGAACGGAGGAGCTCCTTGAGGCCCTGATGCTTAGGATGGACCAGGCCATAGCATCCTTGAAGGCGCAGACATCTTCTTCAGGGGAGGGGGCGTGTATTAGCGAGGATGGGCCCAGGCGGGCGGGAATACCATCTACTGAGGCGTTCCCCCCCCCCCCAGCTCCGAAGAGGGTGCGCGGGCAGAGGAAGGGTAAGGGCACTGGGGGGAGGCAGACAGAGGCCACCCCTGCGCAGGTTGGGGACAGCATCAATCTAGCTTTGAGGTAGTGTGAGGTTAGTGCATCCCCGTTTGTGGGTGTGGGGCAACCCAGGAGTGGGGGCCTGGGTCAGACGACAGCGCAAACTGCGGGCGTTGCGGTCGGACCACAAAACACAGTTGCGGGTAGGGACACTGGGGCGTCTAGTGAGGGGGAGACCAGTCAGCGGGATCTTGTGGGGCATTTGGCATTGGTGTTGCCATGGCTGTCTGAAGTAGGGTTGCTGTCCACCCATTGTCAGGGGCAAATGAGTGAGACGTTAGGGAACAGCTCGACGTTTGGTTTACAGGTTGGGCACTGCAAAGAGTGACCAGGGGTCTCAGGGAAAAGGGCCAGAGTGAAACACTCGCAGAAGAACAGTTGACTCCTTCTATGGTGTCCACAGCACAACCGGTTACTTCTGTGTCAGGTGCGCCCGCAAACCAAGTAGTTAATTCCCCAGCAGTGGTGACCCCTATAGCAACATTTTTGGTGGCCCGGGGAACCCCAAATGCAGGTACTGGTCACGTTCACCCCTGGTGGATTCGGGGGATATTTGCTCAGAGCAGAAACAGTTAGGGCTACATGTACCAGATGAGGTGAGGGAGAAGATTTGGAAGGGGGCTTACATCGATATTTTTGATTTACTGGTCGACAAAGCTGAGAAGGAGGAGGTGAGGCGTTGCAAAGAGTGCCCGCATTCAAGAGTGTGGGCCTGGGCCCCAAAGGAGGAGGGTGGAGTTATCTTTGTCCAACTGGGTGAGAGCGTTCTCCATTTATAAGGCCATTCTAGTGGAAAATTTCAGTGACTTAAGTGCTCAGTTAGCTTGCTATCAGAACAGGACTGTGGGGGCGCACAATAAATATGGAGGCACGGCATTGAAAGAATACGATAAGGAATTCAGGAGAATCAAGGCATAAAAGCCTTCATTGGGATGGGATCAGATACACATAATCACTTGGTTGAGTTATTGTGACGGGTTCTTTATCCCGAGTTGAAGAGATATTGGAAGAAAGCGACAGACTCGGCTTTTATGGGGTTAGTTAGTTTATTTCTGTTCGTTTGCGCTAGACAACTATTTTACTTTTTCAAAGTTGTCTTGTGGTCAGACTCCAAAGAAATTAATATAAGTCCCTTTATTCTTTTTCAGGGTTCGGTGGTGCTCCGGGAATAGCCTGGTCCGGTTTGGAGAGAGGTCTCGTTCTCCCGACTCTCAGTGACACCGGGTTTCCCAAAACAAAGAATGAGAAAGGAACAGGTAAGTGGGGGAAAAAGTAATTAAACACAGTTAATTAAGGTTAGTAGGGCGTGGGGGGGGGGGGGTTGTGAGAGTGGAGGTAGGTGGGGGCCACTTTTCCTTCGTGGTTTATTCTTTGTGAACTCTTCGTGCTCCCCTTTTATTCTATCCCACTGTTTCTTGTTTGCGGCACTTTGTGCTATTATAGTCAGTTAGTCTCGGTCTTATTTACACCGTCTCCCCTTCTCTGCAGGATCTCAGCCCTTTCCCCTTAACGCCCCGTAATCCAGCTAGCCACCCGGAACCCCAGTCCCACTGTCGGTACGCGCGTACCTTAGTTGGCCACGCCCCTCCAGGGACGTGGCCGGCTTCCAGGTGATCTCCCGACTTCTCTCGAGCAGGGGCGGGAGGCTCCCTGAGCTTTCCGCTCCTCAGCAATGCCTCTTCCTTCGTGGCGGGGTTTCCCTTCTCGGTCGGCGGCTCGCGGCGTTCCTCCTCTCGGCTCCTCGTCGATCCAGCGTCTCTCTCTCTCCTCCTCGCGTTGTCGTCTCTTGGTCCGTTTTCTCTGTCGGGTATTTCTTCCTGACAGATGGCGTTGGACGTCATCACGTCCGGAGTTTCTCGGGTGCCCCCGGGGTATCCCTCGGCGGTTGTCCTATCTGCATATGAACCGGCGTCAGGAGGCGCCCGGTTACACATCCCCTCACATGAATGGGGCTGGTCGAGCCCCACAAGACCCGGAAACCGGGATAAATAGTCAGCCTGACCCATAAGGTCACCAGGGAGATGGCAAACCTGGAAGGAGAAAGGTTGGAGCTCTATAAACCATCTCAATATACGACTGTTGGTATTCTTATATCTTGATAGCCAGGTAAGGGGTGCATGGTCTGTATACAACAGGAAGGGCCTGCCCAAAAGGTAATATTGGAGACTTTCGATTGCCTACTTAATGGCAAGACACTCCCGCTCTATAATGGGATACTTCTGTTCTCTGGGAAACAGTTTACGACTGATGAAGACGATGGGATGGCTTATTTCGTTTTCATCTTTTTGAAAAAGGACGGCTCCCACTCCGACGTCGGAGGCATCAGTCTGGAGATGAAAGGGTTTTTCAAACTCAGGGCATTTTAAAATCGGTTGAGTAGTGAGACACCTTTGTAAGGTATGGTAACTATGGAGTTGAGTCGGGTTTAGTTTCGTGATATTGTTGGGCTGCCCTTTTCTTAAAAGGTCGGTTAGGGGGGCAGCCAAACTGGAATAGTGTGGGATGAACCTTCGATAGTAACCTACTAGGCCTAAAAAGGAACGAACCTCCTTTTTCGTGGTGGAAGCATTGGTGTGCAGGATGGCTTCGATTTTATTCATTTGGGGTCGAAGTATGCCTTTCCCAATGTGATATCCCAGGTAGGAGATCTCATTAAAGGCCAGTCGGCTCTTGGCGGGGTTGGCTGTCAGTCCAGCCTTCCGTAAAGCCGAAAAGATTTCGTCTAGGTGTACCAAATGGTCTTCCCAGGTGTCACTGAAAATAACGATGTCATCCAGATAGGCCGCCGCGTATCTGTTATGAGGTCGTAATATAGTGTCAATGAGACGTTGGAAGGTGGCGGGTGCCCCGTGTAACCCGAAAGGGAGAACATTAAAGTGATACAATCCTGAGGGAGTAGAGAAAGCCGTTTTTTCTTTGTCTTCGGGGGCCAGCGGGATCTGCCAGTATCCTTTGGTCAAGTCGAGGGTAGACATATATTTAGCCTTTCCCAACTTTTCTAGGAGTTCGTCTATCCTCGGAAGGGGATACGTATCAAATTGCGATATGGAATTGACCTGTCTAAAGTCAATACAAAAGCGTATAGACCCATCAGGTTTGGGCACCAATACTACTGGCGAGCACCAGGGACTTTGGGAAGGTTCTATGATGTCTAGGTCTAACATTTTCTCGATTTCGTTTTCTACCAGGGCTTTCCTAGCTTCAGGGATACGATAAGGTCTTAATCGTACTATCTTCCCAGGTGGTGTGCTGATTTGATGATGTACCAGTCATGTTCTACCGGGCATCGAGGAGAACACCCGGATATGGTTATCGAAGAGTTTGTTTAACCGTCTATTTTGGTGAATTGAGATATCTGTATTTATGGTAGGAACTTCCCTCCCGCCAGGGGGATCAGTGGGGCACCACCCTATCTCTAATTCCTTAACGGTGTTAACTAGACAGCCTTGTCTCTGGTCGCTCAGAGGTTCTTCCCATCGCTTTAATAAATTAACATGGAAGATCTGTGACCTATTGGGATTATCGTTGAGCTGAACTTTATAGGTCATGGGGGTTACAATTCCTATTACGGGGTATGGTCCCTGCCATTTTGCTAACAGTTTGTTGTCTGAACTGGGAAGAAGCACTAACACTTTATCTCCTATGGAAAAAGATCTTAATTGGGTATTCCGATCATAATTCCTCTTCTGTTTGTCTTGGGCCCTCTCCATGTGTTCCCTTACGCTTTCCCATACTGTGTGTAGGTGGGTTTTTAACTCACGGGCATATTTCAGAATGGTCTTTTCTCCTTCTTCCTCTTCCCATATTTCAGCGGCCATATCTAGTAGGGTCCGGGGTTGTCGCCCAAACAACAACTCAAACGGACTATGGCCCGTAGAGGCTTGTTCATGGGTCCTGATTGCGTATAATACGAAGGGAAGTTTCCTATCCCAGTCTTTACCTGTCTCAGAGACAGATTTCTTTAGTAGTGTCTTTAGGGTACGGTTGTACCTCTCCACCAAACCATCGGTTTGTGGATGATAAACCGACGTCCGCAATTGTTTAATCCCTAATAACTGACATATTTGTGTCATCAAGTTGGACATGAATTGGGTACCATGGTCAGTTAAGATTTCCCGAGGAAACCCGATTCGGGAGAAGAACCCTATCATGGCGTGGGCAACACTCTTGGTGTTAATACTAGAGAGGGGGATAGCCTCAGGGTATCTCGTGGCGTAATCAACTAATACTAATATATAACGATAGCCTCTAGAAGAGGGCAGAAGGGGCCCAACCAGATCCATCCCTATTCTGGAGAAGGGAACATCAATGATGGGAAGGGGTTGTAAAGGGGCCTTTCTCCGCGAGCCTGGATCAATCAATTGGCATTTAGGACACTGTTGACAGAATCTCCTAATCTGGGAAAAAAAACCCGGCCAATAGAATTTCCTCAACAAATACTCTTCTGTTTTCTCCCTTCCATAGTGGCCACCCCCTGGCTGGCTGTGCGCTAAGTGTAGGACTTGTTGCCTATAAGGTTCGGGAACTATCAATTGTTTCTTTTCTTCTTGGTCTTTGTTAGTGACTCGATATAATAGGTCCTTAACTATGGTGAATGAGGGACCCTTATCCTGGAGGGTCCGGGGTCGTGCACTCTTCCAGGCGTGAACCAAACTGGGGTCTTCTCTTTGGGAGGTCCGGAAAGGGGGAAGGGTAGTGAGGGCAAGACCCTTTGTAATTACCCTCGCGGGACTTGAGTTCTCTTGTGTGTAGGCTTTCTTAATTTTTCTTTTCTCATTCCGGGAGGGTTTAGGTCGTACCCTCGGAGGTGACAGAGGTATGTTGGAAAAGGGAGCGTCTTTCCACCAGGTATTTGTCTCTTCGACCTGTCGAACACTATCCAAGAGTTTCGAGAATCCCGAAAAGTCAGTTCCTATTATGGCTTCTTCAACTAGCCGTTCTACTAAACCCACCCTTATGGAGGTTTCTTTTCCTTCCCATGTGAGGGTTGTCCAGATTAGGGGATATTCTCTGGTTTCCCCATGGATACAACAGATTGATACCGTAAGTCCTGGAGTGAAGTGAGGTTTATCGAATAAACCAGCCCTGACTACAGATTGACTGCACCCTGAGTCGATGAGGGCCACTGTGGTTTTCCCATTGATAACCAGTCTCTTTTTATAAGGGGTTTCTCTTCTCCCAGTATAAAAGACTCTCCCCCTAGTAACTCCTATTTCCATGGGTTCTGTTTTTTCTGTTTTCAGGGGGCAACCGCGAGCTATGTGCCCCCATTCTCCGCAGCTAAAACACTGAGGTTGTTGTATGTATGGCCGTTCAAGTCCTCGTGTCTTCCCTATGTCCTCATTGATTCTTCGCCCCACTGACGAGGATGCCCCAGAACCCTGACGCAGGGGACTAGGTGCTGATCGAGGAGGTGGGATCTTGAATTCGAGGGAGCGATGAAAGGCACAGGCTAACTCGATGGTGGCATTGGTATCTGGGTTTGGATGTTGTTTGATCCAGTTGCGCGTATTAGGGGGTAGAGCGTCTAGGTATTGTTCCAAGAGCACGATCTCAATGATGTCTTCCCGGTTAGTCCCTATGGGACCTAACCATTTGAGACCCAGATCTTTAATCCGGAAGTATAGGGCCCGGGGATTTTCGGAGGGCCCCCACTTGGCTTTTCTAAACCGGACACGATAATGTTCAGAATCAAAACCCACCCGTTCTAAGATGCTCTTTTTAATATCCCTATACGGGGTTGTTCCGCCTGGGTTTACCGCTTGATAAGCAGATTGGAGAGTTCCCGTTAATAAGGGGGCGATATATTGGCCCCATCGCTCCAGAGGCCAGGTAGCGGAAGTAGCGACCCGTTCAAAATTGGTGAAAAAGGCATCAGGGTCTTCACCTTCTTGATATCGTTGTAAGACCGAACTGGGCACATTCGGGTGTACTCAGGTGGCAGCGATTGTATCCGTGAGATTTTTGATGGCGGTCTCATGAACCAACTGGTTGTTGGCCATGATGGTGGCCTGACTTTTAAGGGCATTTTGTAGGGCCTCTCTTTCCAACCTAGCCTCTTTCTGTTGCTCTTCCCACACTATTTGCAGGTGCCTCTGTCCTGCGGCCAACTGTTGCATCATATCGGACATTGTTGGCTTTTCTTCCATGGTCTAGAAGTCCCTGTCGCCTGTTCCAATATCCCACTTCTGACACCACTGTGACGGGTTCTTTATCCCGAGTTGAAGAGATATTGGAAGAAGGCGACAGACTCGGCTTTTATGGGGTTAGTGAGTTTATTTCTGTTCGTTTGCGCTAGACAACTATTTTACTTTTTCAAAGTTGTCTTGTAGTCAGACTCCAAAGAAATTAATATAAGTCCCTTTATTCTTTTTCAGAGTTCGGTGGTGCTCCGGGAATAGCCTGATCCGGTTTGGAGAGAGGTCTCGTTCTCCCGACTCTCAGTGACACCGGGTTTCCCAAAACAAAGAATGAGAAAGGAACAGGTAAGTGGGGGAAAAAGTAATTAAACACAGTTAATTAAGGTTAGTAGGGCGTGGAGGGGGGGGGGGTTGTGAGAGTGGAGGTAGGTGGGGGCTACTTTTCCTTCGTGGTTTATTCTTTGTGAACTCTTCGTGCTCCCCTTTTATTCTATCCCGCTGTTTCCTGTTTGCGGCACTTTGTGCTATTATAGTCAGTTAGTCTCGGTCTTATTTACACCGTCTCCCCTTCTCTGCAGGATCTCAGCCCTTTCCCCTTAACGCCCCGTAATCCAGCTAGCCACCCGGAACCCCAGTCCCACTGTCGGTACGCGCGTACCTTAGTTGGCCACGCCCCTGCAGGGACGTGGCCGGCTTCCAGGTGATCTCCCGACTTCTCTCGAGCAGGGGCGGGAGGCTCCCTGAGCTTTCCGCTCCTCAGCAATGCCTCTTCCTTCGTGGCGGGGTTTCCCTTCTCGGTCGGCGGCTCGCGGCGTTCCTCCTCTCGGCTCCTCGTCGATCCAGGGTCTCTCTCTCCTCCTCGCGTCGTCGTCTCTTGGTCCGTTTTCTCTGTCGGGTATTTCTTCCTGACAGATGGCGTTGGACGTCATCACGTCCGGAGTTTCTCGGGTGCCCCCGGGGTATCCCTCGGCGGTTGTCCTATCTGCATATGAACTGGCGTCAGGAGGCGCCCGGTTACAGTTATACCAATCGCACTCGGGGGCCAGGTCACCAGCCCTTTCGTGGGACTACAGGGATGGGCTCAGGAGCCTCAGGGGTGCTGAGGCCAAGGGTGGGGGGGCAACCGACGCACTTGCTCGAAGTCCCCCCGAACAAGCTGTTTAAAACACTGCTGTTCCTTTTGTGGCAAGGCCTCCCACTCAGAATTCAAGTGTTTTAAAAAAAACACAAGATAAAGGTGCCAAGAAACAAGACTGACGATTTGGGGTGAGAGGGTCACACTGTATCCTTTCTTGTTAAGGCTTTGTCCCCCATTAATCTATTGGCTATGGTCCCTTGGCTTAACGTTTACCCCAACCAAGCAGCTGCACAGGTGTTTTATTTGGGCTTTAAGGACGGTTTCAGAATACCGGCTCAGGACTATGTTGTTTCGCCCCATTGTAAGAATCAGCTGTCTCTGTGCTCCAACCCCGGGGTTGCAAATAAAGAAAATCAAAAAGGAACTGGATTTGGGGGTGGGTGGTGGGGCCCTTTGATGAAATTCCCATGCAGGGCTTTGTTTGTTCTCCTTTAGGAGGTAGTCCACAAGAAAAAACCAGGGGAGTTCAGACTGATTCACAATTTGTCTGCTCCAAAGGGGCAGTCGGTAAATTAGAGGGCATTGTGTTCAGTTAGGTATGCTTTTTTGGATCAGGAAATTCAAATGCTACAGGAATTGAGGCCTGGGGCTTTGATGGCGAAATCTGACATAGAATCCGCATTTCGGTTGTTGCCGGTGCATCCCGAGGACTTCCATCTGTTGGTTTTCCAGTTGGAAGAAAATAGTTACTTTGATAGGTGTATGCCTATGGGCTGCTCTGTGTTATGTTCATTTTTTGAGAAGTTAAGTACCTTTTTGGAGTGGGTGTTTAGGGACAGGACGCAGCATGGATGGGTTCTACACTACTTGGATGATTTCCTTTTCCTGGGTCCCACTGGATCTAATCAATGTGCTGGTGCGTTGGATGTCTTTGAAAAACTCATGAGGGATTTGGGGTTCCACTTGCGGAAGGAAAGATGGTGGGCCCACGATTGAATTGCTGGGGATAGAGTTGGATTCAGTGGCAGGTGTGTCTATATTGCCTTGGGAGAAGGTAGTCTCTTTCTCACATGCGTTGCAGTGTTGCTTGAGGACGCAGTAGGTGACACTTCATCAGCTGCAGTGCTTGGTCGGACAGCTCAACTTTGCACTGTGAATCATACCCATGGGGCGCCCCTTTTCTCGGTCAATTGCTCAGGCCATGTCAGGGTTGAAAGTCAAGCATCATCACACCAGGCTTTCCAATCAAGATATGAGGATTTGGGAAACCTTTGTACGTGACTTTAATGGGATGGTAGTGTGGCCCAGTCTACCAAGGTCCAATGAGGGATTGGGCCTTTTCACAGATGCAGCTGGCAGCAAAGGCTTTGGGGCTATATTTGTTAAAGCATGGTGCACTCAGCGATGGCCCTTACACTGAGTTCAGGAGTGCCTGGTAGCTTATATTGGTTTCTTCCAACTATTTCCAATTCTAGTGGCTTTGTCGATTTGGCCAGAGGGATTTCGGAATCAGTCTGTGATTTTCTGGTCAGATAACATGTCTGGTTGAGTGTATTAACCAGCAAGCAGCTAGGTGCAAGATGATCCTAAGGCTGAAAGAGATAGTATTTCTTTGTTTAAGGTTGAATTTGACCTTCAGAGCTGAACACATACCTGGTGTGTTGAATAACTCTGCTGACGCACTCTCCTGTTTTAAGATGCAGGTTTTCAGGTCTCACCTCCCTGGAGCGGAGGAGATCCCAGCGCCCTTTCCAGAACATCTGTGGCAAATTGGTGCCAAGGAATACTAGACTTCCTGGCAGCCAGCGTAGCACCCAGAACACAAAAGGCTTATCAGGGAGCATTTGCAGCATATATTAATTTTAGGGGCGGGCTGTATCATCAACGTTTTTTGATCTGTCTTCAATCTTGGCATTTTTAGAATTTTTGAGGGCTGAGGGGAAGTCAATTGCATGCACCAGGAGTCACTCCACTGCTATTTCTTTCATTGCGCAACCGTGGAGGGTGCCCAATGGGACTTAAGGGATGGCAGCGCATTCAGGGCTCTAAGCTGGACTCTAGGCGGCCCATAGATGTGGCAAAGTTGGGGGCCTTGCTAGTCGTTTTGGATCATGTTTGCACTTCTGCTTGGGAGGTCACCTTTTTTAAGTCAGCCTTTACCCTTGCTTTTTATGTGGCTTTTAGATTGGGTGAACTGGTTGCATGCAATAAAAGGGACACAACGGGGGGACTGCAGTTGGCGGATATTCATTGGCCAAAGGGGTCTGGGTGTCTGGTGATCACCGCTCCCCGCTCTAAGACGGATCAAGATGGAAAGGGGGCACCATATCCTATTGCATAGAGCCCCGGGTAGTACGTGTTGCCCTATACGGAACTTAGAGGTCTTCCTAGTGCAGCGCGCTCCAGGGGAGACGGTGCAGTTTTGGTACATGCGGACGGCACAGCACTTACTAGGTACCAATTCTCACAGGTGTGCAAGCGCTCCCTTCTGGCAGCGGGTTTGGATGCCTCAGATTTTGGCACTCACTCCTTTAGGATAGGGGCAGCCACAGCGGCTGTGGCAATGGGATTCCGTGGAGCAGCGGTTAAGAGAATTGGAAGGTGGTCCTCGGACTGCTACAAGCGATATATGAGACTGCATAGGCTATGAGTTCATGTCCTGGACGCCTCGCTTTCTTTGTACTCTTTGTAGATGCTCTCAACAAGTGTTTGACGGTCCCAAAGACTCCAGTGCATGCAGGAGTTGCTGGTGTCATCAAGGTGTGGGTAATCGGACATTCCCATGTCCGACGTGTAGGTAAACTATTTACAAGGAGTGCCTTTGCATCACGGGGATCAGAGGCTGGTTTCTGTATCTTTTCCTTTGGCTGAGGCGGGCTGCGGCTCACTTAATTAAGGACATTTCTGGATTCAATGCCCCCCTCAGTCTACTCGTCACCAGACATCATTGTGCTACACCTTGTGGGTAATGATCTGGTTTCTCTAGGGCGCCGGCGGCTGTTTGAGCTGGTAATATTGGGAATTGAATGGTTGGCCAAAAAATTCCCTCAGGCTGTCCTTGCTTGGTTGAACATGATCTCTTGTACTCTTTAGAGGGGCGGACTCTCTGTAAAAGCCCTCAATGACTCAGTGAAAAGAATCAATAGCAAATTGGCCAAGTTGTTTAGGACTCCAAGGTTGGCTGTGGTCTTGCATGGCTGCATCAAAGAGGATGGGTTTTTCCTGCAGGACGGAGTCCATCTTTTGCGAGTCAGCTATAAAATGTTTTTAGAGAATATATTCGCCTGGCTATCTCAGCGTACGTGACCTCTTCTGGGGGAGGAGGGGAGCCCACATCATCGGTCAACAATGTGGGCCTGTGGTGGGGTGAGATCATGACTAGGAAAATAAACGGGTACCTTTTCATTACAAAAATTTGGGTGACAAGCTAATTGGACCCTCCAAGAGGTGCTGGCTGAGAAGTGTGGACGACATACAGGGGTGCAGGGGTTGCGAGCGGTCGCTGGCATCTGGCCCCTATGGCCAACCACCCACGCATGCGAAGAAGGTCTGAAGCAAGCATTGGCCCTTGGGGGGGTGGAGTCTGAGGATGGCGGGGAAGCCCGAGGTAGGTATCCCTAGCAGGCAGGCGGGCCCCCTCCACAGCAAACCAGTTTGGAAGGTATGAGAACACCCTAATAGAGATCCTACCCCTGGGATTCGTAGCGTAAGGAGGGGCAGGGTTTGGGGTACTAGGAAAACAGTCATGATCTCATACACAACCACCAACATTCGGTACGCAGGAACCAACTGTTTTAGTCAGGGACAGGAATGTGGATGTATTAACGTACTCTATTAAGGCTAGGCATCCCTTGAAAACTCTGTAAATACTTTGTGAATATGATTGTGGTTACTGGGTATAATTTTGATTATGATTAACAATATCTTGCCAATAAAAAATACAGTTGGGGGTTTATGACCCCTAATCCCAAAGCAAAGTGCATCTAAGGTTTAATTTAAGCTTGGGGGGTGGTGAGTGGTGTTTGGTGGTAAGAGGCCTTGGCGCTACCCGGTCATATGGTGCCCATAACAGGTAAACACCTCTCAAATGCCTCCCATTATCATGGCTATGCCACACAGCTAACAATTAACAATCAACTGCATAGACACATTTGTGGGAACCTCATGGCTCGCTCTTTAACAGGCTGCGCACATCAGGGATGCAGTCAGACACAGAGAAGAACTGTTGAAGTGCAGACCGTTTTCTGTGAGTGTGTAGCCATATTCTCACCATGGATTCGTGGCACTTGTTTAATTCAATCACACAACTACTCAAGAGGAATACAGGATTTTCTGTTAAGCAGACCTTCGAGCAAGGAATGCTCGTTGGCAGGCAACACACTGCAATATCTTAATGGAAAAATGCAACTGAAAATTGAAAACACTGGGACAAAATACAGCATCTTACATTTGATCTTGGTCTTTGAATGCCAGATAACGACCAGATAACAAGATTTACAGCACTGTGTACAGCTGAGCTCGGTAAAGCACGAGCACTTGTCTCAAGTGCTCCAGATGGAATAGTAAAGTAGTTCCTGAACAGATGTTAAAATGGTGACCAGTGTATTTATATAGTACTTTTTACCTCATAAAAATAATTTGTTTAAACCTCCAGATTTTGAATTACGAGGACACTCAGAATTTTGGGGTTCTGTTTCTGATTCCACTTATGAGTGCAGATGCAAGATTTGGACTTGGGCATGCAGCAGTGAACCGTTTCTTACACCATTGCTCTGTTTTCAGAAACCAATGGGGTATATTTCTCTAATTCAAAGTATTTTCTAAAATACACATTCATGCATATGACCATGAAGAAGATTGTTTTAGAACCACTGTGTAACGAGCTTAGTGTTCTCTAGAGCTGAATTCCACTGCAAAGCTCTTTGTGCAAATGCACAACAGTTTTGTTTACAGTCAGTCTGCAATGTGTTGAAGCTTATGGGTAATGAATAGAATGCTGGTTGTTAAGAAAGAAATCCTTAATCTTTTAAGCATTTAGGCCACCACCATAACCCTTATCGACCAACCACATAGTAATTCTATACACAGATTTACTGATGTGTACTGTCAAGAGAACCAAGGACAAAGGGTACTGTAATGAGACTGAACAAATGCGGCCATCACATTAATCATCTAAAGGGGGTATATATATATATTATTCATTATTATTCATTATTAGCTTTATTTCGGTAAATATAAATACCATAAAAGCGCATCACACAAAAAAGGAACGGCAAGCTACATGATAAACAATTTAAGTCATAAAAGATTGAAAAGGAGAAAAAAAAGAAAAGAGAAATATTTACACATAAGCAGTTCCCTCATGGAAAATCGCACCTTATAGTTATGTAAAAACGCATTATAGGTAAAAGAATAAGATACAAGCCTGGCAAACCATATCAGATAAAAAGGACATTTCTATTTAAAAAATATCTAAGAAAAATAAAAACAGCAGGTAGGGAATGCATCTGAACCAATAAAAGTGATATGTGCATACAATGATAAATCCATCAATTGTTGTTTACCACATTCATTGTTAAATTTCCCTCTGCTTTTTTAAGCGTGTTCAGTCTGATACGCCAGATTGAGTCTAAATATTTTGACAAACAACAAACCACTAAAACCGATGAATCAGATTTAAAAATTCTCAAAGCTAGCAAGCAGTTTTTAAAACCCTTACTTCTGCACAGAGGAATAATCCAACGGGCTCTTTGTTTGGAGTATGCGGGGCATTGGAAGAGAATATGAGTTACTGATTCTTCTCTGGCACAGCCCATCGGACACATCTTAGAAGAACAACTAAAATTAGACCATTTATAAGTGAGGGAACGCAAAGGAAGAGAGCCCACCCTGAATCTAATGTATAATGAACGAGCAAACGGGGAAGATACTATATCCATATATTGTGCAAATTCATAATGGCATTTAAAATATAAAAAGTTTCCCGTCATGGATGATGACGAGACAGCGGACAATTGGGAAAGTTGAACGTGGAGCCAGAAAGCATCCTTTAGTGTCTGAGTTGCGTTCTTAGGGATAGATAATGGTTCCTTCCAATAGGACCCCAAACCAAGAAGCGAGAGGGTCCTTTCTACATATGCACACCACTTGATTTTGGAGCTAGTGTTGTTGGCCATCAAGTTAGCTAGCGCACATCTATAATGGACAAGAGAATCTGATGACCATAAGCGAATCCAGTACAACAGGGGCTTGAGTGCAACGATCTGGCTGATAGAAGGGAGATTTAGGTCCATGCGTATTGGGAGCAGTGGGGTACTGAAAGGAACTCTTAGCAATGACCTTAAGAAAGAGTTCTCCACTTTTATCAAATCATCCAGGCAACAGTGGCCCCACAGTTCAGCTCCATAGATTGCTCCCCCTCTTGCTTGTAGTTTATAAATTTCTACTGCGGGCGTCATGGCAAAGCTAGGAGATCTAGCTGCAAATCTTGCAATGCCACTCGCTCGCTGTTGCAATCGTAAAGTTGCCTTCTGGATGTGGCGCTGCCACTTGTGCGAGTCTTCTAGTTTCAGGCCTAAATAATCAAAATCGCTGACTCTTTCCAGCGCGGCACCCTCTAAATAGATAGGTCGTCTCATTCTGCCTTTCCTATCGCCAAACACCATGCACTTGGTTTTTAATCGGTTGATTTCGAGCCCATAATCATTGCAATAGTCAATGAATCTTGAAAGCAGGGTTGAAAGGCCTGTGGCTGTTTGAGAAACCAGCAGGGTGTCATCGGCAAAAAGAAGGCAGGGGATCTTCTGCCCTCCTATTTTAGGCGAGTCGTTAGAGCACTCCATAAGATAAGGGATGCATGCGTTTATGAAGAGAAGGAATAAGGTAGGGGCAAGAACACAACCTTGTCTTACACCTCGGGCAGTAAGGAATTTTTCTGTTAATTCACCTTGTGGGCCCCATCTAATTCTACCATAGTTGCCAGTGTAAAGATCCCTGATAATATTCAAAATAGAGCACGGGACTCCTATTTTAGACAGAACTTCCCACAGTTTGTGGCGGGGTACTAGATCAAAGGCCGATTTTAGATCTACAAATGCTACATATAGGTGGCCTAAGTCAACATCGACAACTTTCCATTTAATAGAAGTAAAACGAAATATCTGATCTAATGTGCTAATTTTTTCTCTGAAGCCCGCTTGTAGATGATTTAAGATTTGATTTTCAACTAGCCACTTGTTCAGCCTGCTCAACAACTGATAACAGAAATTTTTTTGAAGGTTGTCGAGGAGGCTGATGGGTCTATAATTACCCGGGTTGTTCCTCTCTCCTTTCTTATGGATGGGCACTATAATCGCCTCTTTCCATGAGTCAGGATAAATTCTGCTAGTCAAGATGGCATTAGAAAGTCTGTTAATATATGGGCCCCAGGTGTTCTGGTCCACTTTAAACATATCAGAGGGGATCCCGTCCATCCCAGGGGCTTTTGCTGCTTTCTGAGCTGCAATGGCCGACACAGTTTCGTTCAGTGTAAAAGGGGGCAAGAAAGCCATAGACTCGTCAAAAGTTGTTGGCTCCTCCGAAATTATGTCAGAAATATGACTTGCCAACAATGGTCCATACAATTCCTTAAAGTAGGAGAGCCAGATGTCAGGAGAAATATAAGACTCCAGGTGAGATGCGCGGTTCTGATCACCACAGGAAACTAGGAGCCAGAACCGTTTTGAATCATGGACGGTAGCTGCCTCAAGTAAATTGCTCCATAGCCCCTCTTCGTACTCGAATTTACTTTTGTTGCAAGTGGAAGCATAATGACGTCTAGCAATGATGATGCCTGATCTGTCCTTGGTCTTTAGCGCAATGGCCAAAGTATTTTTGGCCTCCCTACACCTCTTGTTGAACCATTTAGTATGTGGTCGAATACAGGAAATAGTCAATGGCCTTGGACGTTTAGTAAACAGCTCTTTCAAAGTAGAAAAAAGGTCCAAATGAAGAGGCAATATTTCTAATGGAGCCAGAATAAGGTTGGTATCAAATAACTGGTGAGAAGAGGTTAGGGCACGCAATTTTCCTTGAAGCTTATTTGATTGCACAAAGGAGTCCCACCTGACTGTACGCCTATTACTGGACAGCTCCATAGCAGTAGAGGAGACAGGGGGAAGTGCGACCCCTACTAGGAGAGAACTCTTGTATGTGATCTGGAGGGGAGCATGATCACTAGTATGGGGAAGACCCACCTCTAAGTCTAGAATATGGTGCCATAGTCTTAAGTCAAAGAGGATATAATCCAATTTGTTACTATATGAGCCCCTGAAGAAGGTTGGTCTGGCCGGAATGTCCGCTGGAAAGCGGCCATTACCCAAACGAAGGCCATGGGATATCATGAGGTCCACTATCTGTGAGGCCCTAACGCTTGGTTTATATGAATTTTGCTGGGTAGAATGAAAAGTCACAGGAGGAGGGATATTCCATACACTATCTTCAGACTGCATGACCTCTATGTGATCTGCATTAAGTTCAAGTAGAACGTTAAAGTCACCAGCTATTATGATATGATATTTGAGGCGAAGGTCTGAGATTAAGATATTCAGTAGCTCGACAATGGGAGATCGGTGATTTGAGGGTCCCGGTCTGCTATAAATATTTAGACAAAGGACAGGAGTGCCTGAGGCTGGGTAGATAGCAACGGCCAAAATATCATGAGAATCCACATATATCTCCTTTGTACCACTCCCCTCTATAGATTTTACCCATGTGATTAAACCCCCTGCCGCCCTGCCAGCTAAAGATGGCTTAGCAGGCTTGAAAAAGGAACTATACCCTTGTTTGTATGTACAATGCGTTGCCCATGTTTCCTGGAACATGCAGACGTTAAAATTTCCAACGAGTGCCCCCCACTCAGTGTCAACAAGTTTGCTGTTAATGCCAGCCACATTCCAGGATAAAAGTTTTGCTGTGTGCTGGACACAAGAAATGTTTGAGTTCGTGGTAGTATCAACTTGGACGTAACTGGCAACGGGGTTCGCCTTGAATAAACTTGTGGTATTATTAATATTTCCAGGTTGTGAGTCCGATAAAAGAAGAGAGGCTGGGCAGGGTGAATTAGATGGAAAGTTCATGGCTGCTGTGGCTGTGCAAAGATTGGTGAAACATAGTCAGTCAATATCCGAGGTAGCCCCAGGATCATGGGTTAGTTGGGCCCTTGAAGCAGGGCCAAAACAGAACTTAGGGGCCAAATCAGGGAGTGGATCTCTCTGGACCTGATGGCCTGTTGGTCTTATGTCTTGAGTAATTGTAAAATGGTTCGGGGCCAAATTGGCTGATCTAGTGGAAGGATTCGCACGCATATAGCTAGCAATAGGACAGCTAGCTGAAAGAGTAATTGCTGAGGACTTCCTGCGTATAGACCGTGCTTCCATTTCCATGAGGCCTACTGCCAAATGTGTATATAATGTCACTTACCCAGTGTACATCATGTAGTGCTGCAGATTCACTTGCTATGCATAGCTCTTCTGACATCTAGTGTTGGGCTTGGAGTGTTACAAGTTGTTTTTCTTCGAAGAAGTCTTTTCGGAATCAAAGGATCGAGTGACTCCTCCTCTCGGTTACAGTGCGCATGGGCATCGACTCCATTGTTAGACTGTGTTCCCACAAAGGGTGAAGGAAGGAGTCACAGAGTATAAGAATATAAAGAGATGTCTGTGCAAATGTAAATGTATCTACATATGTACAAATGTTAAACTTGAACGACTACAGGCTTCTGGGGAGGAGGGAGGGTGCATGTGAATCTGCAGTATTATATGCCACGAACAGATGTACACTGGGTAAGTGACATTTTCCATTCAAAGGCATGTGTAGCTGCAGACACACATGCTATGCATAGACTACAAAGCAGTTAGTCCTCCTAAAAATAGCGGTGGCTAGCCTGTAGGAGTTGAAGTTGTTTGAAATAGTGTTCTTAAGATAGCTTGACCTACAGTTGCTTGTTGCTGTGAAAGAACATCAACACAGTAGTGTTTTGTAAATGTATGAGGAGTTGACCATGTGGCTGCTTTACATATATCAACCATTGGTATGTTTCCTAAAAATGCCATTGACACACCTTTCTTTCTTATATAGTGCACTTTAGGAGTGATTAAAAGTTGTCTTTTTGCTTTGATATAGCATGTCTGTATGCATCTAACAATCCATCTTGCTAATCCTTGTTTTGATATAGGATTGCCTTTATGTGGTTGTTGAAAAGCAACAAAAAGTTGTTTTGTTTTTCTAAAATATTTAGTTCTGTCTATATAGTACATAAGAGCTCTTTTGAGATCTAGAGTATGAAGAGCTATTTCTGCCACAGAGTCTGGATGTGGAAAGAAGACTGGCAATTCCACTGTTTGGTTGATGTGAAAAGGAAATACTACTTTTGGGAGAAATGTTGGATTAGTTCTAAGTACAAATTTATGTTTGTGTACTTGGAAAAAAGGTTCTTCAAGAGTGAACATTTGTATTTCACTAACTCTTCTTAAAGAAGTAATAGCTACAAGGAAGGCAACCTTCCATGTTAAAAATTTAATTTGATAAGAGTGCATGGGTTCAGAAGGTGGGCCCATTAATCTGGTAAGTACGATATTTAAATTCCAAGAAGAAACAGGTGGTGTTCTGGGTGGAATAATGCGTTTTAATTCTTCCATGAAGGCTTCAATAACAGGAACTCTGAACAGAGAAGTGTGTTGAATAGTTTGTAAGTAAGCAGATATTGCGTTAAGGTGGATTTCGATGGTTGAAAAAGCTAAATTTGATTTCTGCAAATGAAGTAAATAGCATTCAATATCTTGTATAGATGCTGTAAGTGGGTCAGTGTTTTTAGATTAACAGTAGTAGACAAATCGTTTCCACTTGTTTGCGTAACATTGTCTAGTAGTAGGTTTACATGCTTGTTTAATTACTTCCATACATTCTGATGGAAGCTTTAGGTAAACAAATTCTATGACTTCAGGAGCCAAATCGCAATTTGAGAGCATTGGGGTTTGGGTGGCTGATTTGACCTTTGTTCTGTGTTAACAAATCTGGTCTGTTTGGGAGTTTGGAATGAGGTACTACAGATAGATCTTGGAGTGTTGTGTAGCAATGCTGACGTGCCCAAATTGGGGCTATGAGTATCATGGTGAGTGATGTTTGACGTAGTTTGCTGATCAGAATGGGAAGGAGTGGAAAGGGGGAAAAGCGTAAGCAAATATCCCTGACCAATTGATCCATAGAGCATTGCCCTTGGATAGGGGATGTGGGTGTCTGGATGCGAAGTTTTGGCATTTTGCGTTTTTACTTGTTGCGAATAGGTCGATTTCTGGTGTCTCCCACTTTTGAAAGTACTTTTGAAGTACTTGGGAGTGAATCTCCCATTCGTGAGTTTGTAGGTGATTCCTGCTTAGGAGATCTGCCAGCTCTCCCTGGAATATACTGTGCTAATAGATGAATATGATTGTGAATTGCCCGTTTCCATATTGTTTGGGCTAGTAGGGATGTGGAGATGAAAGTGTCCCGCCTTGTTTGTTGAGGTAATACATGGTTGTCATGTTGTCTGTTTTTATTAGAACAGTCTTTGTTGAAACGCTTTTAGGGCAAGAAATACCACTAATAATTCTAGGTGATTTATGTGAAGCTGTTTCTGTTTGGCACCTAATTCCCCTTGAATGGTATGATTGTTGAGATGAGCTCTCCAACCTATTATCGATGCGTCTGTAGTGATTATGGTCTGAGGCAAAGGGTCTTGAAATGACTGCCCCTTTATTAGATTGCTGAGAGCGCGCCTGAGACTATTGTTGTGAGAGGCTCTGTTGTAAGGGCCTTATGTTTAGTCTTGCATGTGGAACTATGGCTATGCAGGATGCCATCATCCCTAGAATTTTCATGATAAATCTTATAGTATATTGTTGATTTGGCTGTATCTGTGGGATGAGATTTTGAAAAGCCTGTATCCTTTGTGTATTTGGATATGCTAGGGCTTTATGAGTATGTAGAATAGCACCTAGGTAAGGTTGTATTTGTGCTGGTTGAAGGTGTGATTTTTGGTAATGGAGAGTGAACCCTAGTGTACGCAGGGTTTCTATCACATGTTGAGTGTGTTGTTGGCATTGTGTAAAATTGCTTGATTTTATTAGCCAGTAGTCTAGATATGGAAAGGCGTGAATGTGTTATCTTCTTAAGTAGGTGCTACTACTGCTAGACATTTAGTGAACACTCTTGGAGCTGTTGTTATGCTGAATGGCAAAACTTTGAACTGGTAATGTTTTCCTGCTATGACAAACCTGAGGTATTTTCTGTGAGCTGGATGGATGGGAATGTGGAAATACGCATCTTTGAGGTCTAAAGCAGTCATGTAATCTAGTTTCTGTAGTAGTGGAATTACATCCTCGAGAGTTACCATGTAAAAATGTGCTTACAGGATTGTATAGATTGATAGGCCTGAGGTCGCCATTATTTTTGGGAATGAGGAAGTATAGTTAGTATACTCCTGTTCCCTGCTGAGAATGTGGAACCAATTCTATTGCTTGTTTTAACAGTAGAGACTGTACCGCTTGTTGCAGCAGAACTTTGCGTTCTGAGGACAATTTGTGGTAACGTAGTGGAATGCTTGGAGGGGTGGAGATTACTTCTAGGCAATAGCCATTGCGGATAGTTGATAACACCCATTGCTGTAGGCTTCCCCCCACAGGAGATGTGTGGAGTGGAGGGGTGGGAAAGAAGTCACTGCTTAGATGGTGTAGTGGCTTGTTTTGAGGCTTGGAACTTGCCTCTGTTCCTGAAATATTGTCCTCTGTAGGACCCTCTAAATCCCCCTCTTTCATATTGGGTTTGTTGTCCCTGCTTTGTCTGGGAGGTAGAAGCGTCAGAGGATTGTGGCTTAAATCCTCCTCTAAACTGTGGTCTGTGAAAGGAGCCTCTATATGGTGTGGTATATAATGCCCCCATTGCCTTTGCAGTATCTGAGTCTTTTCTCAGTTTTTCTATAGTGGTGTCTACTTCAGGGCCAAATAAATGTTTCTTATCAAAAAGCATATTGGGTACTGCCTGCTGAATTTCTGGTTTAAAACCAGAGGAGAGTAGCCATGCATGCCTTCTAATTTTACTGGCAGTGTTGACGCTCCTTGTGGCTGTATCAGCAGCATCGAGGGCAGACCTTATTTGGTTATTACTTATAGCCTGTCCCTCTTCTACCACCTGTTGTGCCCTTTTTTGATGCTCTTTTGAGAGGTGCTGTATAAATTCTTGCATCTCATCCCAATGGGCTCTATCGTATCTGGCCAGAAGTGCTTGAGAATTGGCAATTCTCCATTGGTTAGCCGCTTGCGTGGCTACACTTTTGCCAGCAACATCAAATGTTCAACTTTCCTTATCAGAAGGAGCGTCTCCCTCGTGACTGGCTATTAGCTCTTTTTCTATCCGCTCTGACGACCACTGAGTCCGGAGGAACCTGATGTGCAATGTAGTCTGGGTCCACAGGGGCAGGTTTATATTTTTTGCAGATTCTAGGGGTAAGGACTCTAGCTTTGACAGGCTCACTAAAAATGTGTTCAGACACTGGTATCTGGAGTGAGTGGAAGAGAGTGTTGAATAAAAAATCCTCTTCCAAGGGTTCAGAGTGCATAAGCACCCCATGATAAGCAGCTGCCATAGAGCCTACCAGAGTCTAGGCAGTAGTGTCTTCTGGTGGAGAAGGTTTGGAGGGGTATAGATCAGGATCATTATCTGGAATGAGATCAGGGTCTTAGAGATACCATCGGTCCACTGTATCTCCATGTCAGTATAATGAGTGTGTTGGAGAAGGCAAGGTGGTGGACTATTGTGAGGTGAAAAAAAAGCTATGGCTATTGAGGAGGAGAAGTAGGGAGAGGTGCTGGTTTCTCCTTTTGTTTCTGCACTTTTGCTGGTGGTTGAGTAGAGTTTAACTCCTCTTGAAAAGCCAGCTTTCTTTTCGTTTTTAAAGGAGGTGCAGTGATGATTCGACCAGTCTCTATGTATATGGATTCTTGATTGCCTTTCATCCATAACCTCCAATATTGGCTTAATCTCAGTCTCTTCTTCAGAAGCTTTGTGAGATTCTTGCATGGGCTTCGAGATTTGCATTAGTTTACTCGAAAGTCCTTGTTCCTCTGTGTATGAGGAATTTTTCGGCTACGAAGTTTGGATCTTTTTCGGTCCCGAAAAGGAAGTTGGTTGTTTCGGCTCCGAAGCTGGGCGCTGAATTTTCGACTCCGAAGAGTGAAGTCGCTTACTGGAGTCCGAGACAGAAGTTTTAACCGACTTGCTTGACCCCAAAGTGGACGGAGGAATGGCCTTTTTCGGCGCCGATCCGGAAGGTCGGTCGCCAACTGTCTTTTTTCGGGTCAAACCATGGCCTTCCGGCAGTGGTGTACCTAAGGCCTTCTGTTGTTTTTTATAGGTGGGCATAGAGACAGACGTACTCACGTGCTGGCCAGTCGTGATGGGTCTATCATCTTCCGATTCTTGCTCGGAGTCAGTGCCTCGGATTGAGACTGCTGTCTGCGCCTGCTCTGCCTCCATGACGTCGAGATGTTCAGTGCTTTTTGATGCCATTTCTAGTCCTCGGGCTATGTGATCTCCTAAGGTCTTCTTCGATTGAAACGATCAACAGGTTTCGCAATCTTCCTCTCGATGGTCTGGAGAAAGGCACAAATTACAAACCAGATGTATGGAGTCCGATCCATCAGGCTTTCCACGTGGTAGGCCCGAACAGGCGCGAGTCAGGCGCACGTGCTCCGAACAGCGAAATGAAGTTTCCGACGGTACTACCGGTTCGATGCTAGATGGGAAACGCGATTGAAACAATACCGACGATTAAATAGGTTTTCTAAGAGTTTCCGATTCGAAATCTCAGAGTGAGAGGAAACACGTCCGAACCCGATAGCGGAAAGAAAACAATTTAACAATGGAGTTGATGCCCATGCGCACTGTAACCGAGAGGAGGAGTCACTTGATCCCGTAACTCCGAAAAGACTTCTTTGAAGAAAAACAACTTGTAACACTCCGTGCCCAACACTAGATGTCAGAAGAGCTATGCATAGCATGTGTATCTGCAGCTACAAATGCCATCGAACATATATATATATATATATATATCCTTGTATCTCAGTTAAGAGCATTCAGGTCTATAATTTCTAGAGCACTAGGGATTGTGGACCGCTAGATGGGCTCAGTGGAGTGTTGTTCAAGAATCAACAGAAAAACATACCTATACCAACACTAACCAGAAGGACCCACTTGTGTAAAGATGTAAATAAGACCCCTTTCTGAAGACAAGATCAACTTCTTAGCTTGAGTGACAAGATTCTGCTTGGGTTAAATTGGCATTGCAAACAATTTTGAGTGTTCTGGATTAGATGTCAATGAATTGCTTTGCTCTGTGGACAATTTAAATAGATTTGCTTCTCAGTACTCAAATATGTTTTAGTGTTTAGAGTTCGTGTTCATGAATGGACCAAACATCGGGAACTAAAGTCCTATAAAATCCTGCGTCAGCTCCATGCAAACGATGTTTAATATTTAAACTGAAAAGCAGTGTTGGAAAGCAGTTACAATACCAAACTCATTTAATTCGTTCCCTATGTGCAAAGAATTAACAAGTATGTTCCTGGGAACTGTTTTGTTTGTGTTAAACAGAAACAAACTCACCTGCCTGAAACCACAGACTGATTTTTCCAGAACTTACAGAAGTGCTTAACATAATGTGGCAAATTGACAATTCTGACCATTGCTATTTTAGTAAGACATGTACCCCTGAACAAGAACTTAGAGGAATATTATTGTAAATGACTGGGTCTATGTCGTCTTTGCAGAATATTTCATTGGTTACACCTGTCGGTCATATTCCGGCAAAATATTCATATGTGGTAAGAAGAGAAAGCATGTTACACTACTGCATTAAGAAAATCACTCAGATGAATAACTCAAGAAGTTATTACATGTTCTGCATGAATCCGTGTTTTTCGTGAAAAATTAATATTTGTAATGAAAGACCCCAGCAAGAATAGAACTTTAGAGGATTTTTCCATTAATTAAACCGTGTGTCAAAGAGTGAGGGGTGTAAATAGAGGATGGATTCTATGCAATACTCGTGTTCATACAATGTAGAAAGTTACTCTCAGGCACGTTTTCTCGCTTTTGAGGAGGCTGTTGAACCATTTGGATGTCTTATTGATTCGATGAAGGAACTATGATGGTGCAGGTTCTTCGGAATCCTGAATTTCTCCTTAATTAAAGGTGGTCACTTTTAATGAAAGATCTCTGTCAGCACATACTGGAAGGAAGGATTGACTCAGCATCTGTCTCAGAACACAAAGCTGCCTCCCTGAAAATAACTCACCCATGCACACTAAGCTGGCATACCTCATGGATATGCTGATTGTCAATATGTTGAGAAGTCTCTGAGATATCAGAGACGTTCCACACTCTAAAAGCACCCAAAAATATGCAATCTCACGAGATCAAATCCTCTCTATATTTTAAAACTTAAAGGCTTCTCTTCCTCACTCTCGCTCAAAGTAAAATCCTAAACCATGGAACGAACACATATTGTACTGAAGAGATCTCTGCAGGGCCGGCTTTCAGTACGTGTGCGCTGGGCCCAGGGTGCCAACCTGTAGAGGGCTGCGGGCACTCCCTGCATCAGTCTCCCTACCACTTAGGACTGAAGAAAAGTGTATTTAAACACTTAGAACACTGCTTTTGAAGGATGCTGGTGTCCTTGTCTGCTTCTGTTTGTTCTTTTTTCATTTCACGGGGTTCCTTAATCATGCCCCACTCACCTTTCTCCTACTCCTCTCAAATTTTCAAAACATAGGGAAAAAAGGGACAAGTGGAGGTTTAGGGGGGCACCTAATTTGGTGTTGCCCAGGGCACTCTCTGAGCAAAGGGAAGACCAGGTTCGATGTAGGTTTCTAAAGACAGAGTTAAATAACTTAAGTTGTTTAGAAATAGCAACATTGTATTTGGAAGAGATTCTTGATAAACCCGTAGACTAAAACAATCTGGCTGCTTTGGGGAGACAGCCTTGTAAAAACATTCAGATCATACATCAGACTCCTTTACACTATAACCCACAGATCTCGGTTGGAGTGTAAAATAGGCAAACCAGCAACAATGCCTGGAGCGAAAGTTACCCCAGTAAATATTTCAGGCAGATGACTATTGCCTGCGGGGGGCAATAAAACACGAATAAAGAAAAGCAAGAGGCTAAATCAAAATTATTAAATCCAAAAAAGGGAGGCTGCTATGTGATTGTCATATTTAAAGTGAACTGACAGTGGCAGGCCGAGCAACGAAGCTCTTAAGAGAAAAGTGGAAGGTCTGTGTTAAGTAAACTGCTTCTTCCCTTCTGAGCTACTAGGAATATTAATGATAGCCTGGAAATCCAAAAGACAGAGGCCTTTTTTATGTAGTTTGGGCCCCGAGTCAGCTAAAGAACTCTAGGTCACGTCATAGAGCAGCACATTTTTTGGGCAACAGCCACCAACGGTCAGAACATTGTGCCCTCCTGTGGACACTAAGAACGTTATTGAAGCTCATGTTTACTCCATGTTTGATGTGAAGAACTTAAAAGAAATGAGAATGAGGAGAAGGCAAGGATGGGAGATAACATACTACATATTTACACACATTTCTTTTTTATACCCATGTTAAAAATAAGCGACCTTTTTGAGTTTACAAACCAGAATAGCTGGGCTAAGATGACGGTGCAAATCCATAAAATTGCTACATTCTATTTAATGTTTAATGGCACAACCAGGACCCTACCAGTTAGAAACGGAAGGGAAAAATACAATTATCTTCAGCTAACTTCTCAATATATTGATTTCCAAAAAGCAACAATTATAATTGTTAAGAGAAATGTCTTTTTCTTTTAATGGGTGCTTCACTTTTCGCCAAGAAAAAAAACATTGTGATTGTTATTTCTTTGGCTATTGCTAAAAGATCAGTTTCCAGATCCAATGAAAAAAGGCAAACTATAGACACACAATAAAACGAAACAAAAAGCTGTCACAGACTCACGAACATGTATATTGTACACGTTCTTACTTTTTCTTATCCTTGTCTTTCTTTGTCTGTTGAGAGCCGGCCTGCTGTGCCTGAGATTGGAGAAGCTGAGCTGCCGCTTTCTTCTTCTGAAACATGTTTACCTCATCTTCAATCTCCTTCTTTTTGTCTTCAAGCTTTTTTTTCTCTTCCTGGTGAGTCCTCTTTAGATGATCAAACTTCTCATGAAGCTAGTGGAATCAAGAGAAAAATTAACAATCTATCTTTTACCTATACCGATGCAGTAGAGAGATTTATTATCTGATCTGTGGCTATAGGACAGGATGCAAGGGAAGGTAACAAAGGAACAGATCCGTATTTCTTGGAGACAAGAAGTAGAGGAATAAGGGGAGAAACAGTAGTCTTGGGGATGGGAGGGCAGGGGAGGGGAGGACAGGACAGAGGAGATACCTTACAGCGGGAGGAGTAGGCACAGGGGAGACAAAGGGCAATGGGCAGTAAGAAACAGAGGTGAGACAGGGCAGTGAGAGGGAAAATATGATATGCGACAGCATGGAGGGAGGACCAGGGCTGAAACAAGACAGCAGGAGAGGGGGCCAGAGGAGACATGGGTCATGAGGGAAGGGGGTCCAGAGGTAACAGATGACACCAAGGATGGGGAGGGTGGGCAGAGGTGAGATGGGACCCAGTGGGGAAGGAGGCAAGAGGGGGCATGAGACAACCGGGAGAGGTGGTCCAGAGGTGTGCTGAAAAGGGTAACACAGGACAGTGTTTTGTGGGGAGGTGTCCAGAGATGACACTAGGCAGTGACAGAAAGGGGACAGAGGTGACGTGGGACAGCAAGGGTGGGGGCCTGAGGAGGCTTGGGACAAATCAGGTGGGAGGCCAGAGGTCATACAGGATTGCATGGGGAGGGGGGGCACTGATTACACAACAGCAGGGCAGCTATGTATTTTTATATATGTACATTTATTTAGATATAGGTCAGCAAGGAGCGGGTGCCAGAGGTGGCATGTAACAAGGCGGGGAGCAGGCTCAGGGAAAACAAGCAACAGTGGAAGCAGAGCCAGAGTAGGCGTTGGAGAGCAGTAGGATGGTTGTCAGAGGTGCCATGGGACAACAGGGGAAGGAAGGAGAGAGAGGACATTTGTAGTGGGATCGCCACATCAAGCAGGTGAGGGAGGAAGTAAATACCTCTCCTGACTGGGCCTAAAAAGGAGGGTCATTTCATTTTCTTTTGATTTTCTGGGGACCTTTGCAAACATTGTGAGATTTTTATAGAAGTGCCACTTTCACAATTTGTTTACCAACCACGAAATCCTGAGTTTCTGAAAAAGGAAAAGAAAGGAACTGGATTTATGAAGTCAATGTATTGCTTTTAAAAGAACCAAAAACCTAAGGTCCCTACTTTGTTTTTATTTTTTTCATTCAATGTTTAAATGTGTGATATTAGTCACTTTACAAACAAAAAGCCTTTTTCGGGTGTCAAAAATGCTCAATCTGCAAACTTGGCGAAAACAAAACAAGCGTCATCTATAGAGGGTGAACTTTAAAATTAAAGCCTGGCTTACCAGCAAAAGTGTGTACACTATATCAGTGATCAAATGTCCTTGCCAGATAGCATATGTTGGAAGCACCATATATCCTCTAAAAATCCAAGAACAATATAGAAAAATACACAAATCCTTTTTCTTGCAGTGGCACATTTTAACCCTCACCATTAACATCAAAGACATTTCATCTTTTATATAGTTAACTGTGAAGAAAAGAAACCAGAGGGGGCCGTGAAAGAGAAGTGGAGAAAAATTCCAAAGCCAATGAATATTGAGATTGGACACTATGAAACCGGGCCTCAATAGAGAGGTCGATTTGCATTTATGGCTACTATAAGAAAAATCTTTGACTCAGGAATGGCCATTCCTGAGGGTTCCCGTGTTCAAATGTTCAGATATGTCACCCAAATACTTTGTCAAACATACTTGTATTCTTAGGGACTGATTTAAGGTTTGAAAGTCCTCTATCTGTCAGGGTGGCAGAAGACATTGACTCTGCCATCCTGACAGACTACTATTGTAGGAGGCTGGCCTGGCTTATAGTGGGTACCAATGGTACTTACACTTTGTGCCAGGTCCAGTTATCCCTTATCAGAAGATTAGCAGTGTTTTAGAAGCTTAGGCTGATAGAGGTAGCTATAGCAGAGCAGTTTAGGCTGAACTAGGAGACATGCAAAGCTCCTACTATACTACTTATATCATATAGGTACAATATCATAAGAAAGACAACACTCAGAGTTACTAAAAATAAAGGTACTTTATTTTAGTGACAATGTGCCAAAAATATCTCAGAGGATATACATCAAATTTGAAGATGATCAGCTCCCCAGTCAACTCAATACCTTGAAGGGACCCGGTGTCATATAAGTCCCTTAAAGGTACCAAAAAAAAAATTGGTGGATGACTGCCACTGGTTTTAACAGTTATTCACCAAATATTTAGTTTTTAAGAACAAACTCACAAAGTGGGAGTTTGTTTCTGTAGGAAGCTGGGTTCAGGTTGCAGGATCCCCCCCATTTTCACCTGTTTTTTTTGGTGCACCTTTGACTGAAGTGCACTGGGTTCCTGCTAACCAGGTGTTCAGTGCAGTGTTCCTTCCCTAAAACAAGACACCTGGTCATTTGATCCCCAAGAACCTTAGAACCGAGGAGTACGACTGACTTGGCTGCAACCCTACTGGCTTCCCTTCTGCACCCGACCCTCGAGGAGCAACTGACCTCTCCTGCCGCTGCAGCCTCCAAGAAACTAGGAGAGCTGCTAATGCTTTGCAAATCACCAAGAAGAACTCCCTTGGAGTAGAGGAGCTGCTCCCCTGCATCTGCAGGCACCCAAAAAAAAACTGAGAGGACCAGGAGTGCCAGAAACTCGATGCCGGACATCACCATTGCACCCGAACCGCCTAGTCTGTGTGGAAGTGGGCCAGTGGTGTCAGTGTCTTCCCCTAGGCCCTACAGAAAATTAGCCTACCTTGAGTGCACCCACTGTGGACTTCACAACGGAATCTGCAGCCTGTTTCTGAAGGCCCCCTGCAACCGCGAGTGACCACGAGACAAAGACCTGACGCCTCGGGACACCTCTGCACCTGTCCTCCCGGACCAAGGAGAAGAGGACCAAGGGTGCCTTCACATCTCCCAGACTCGTGAGACCTTAGTCCAGTTGTTGGCTTGGTCAGACTGGACCCCCAGTCCACTCATGTAGACTGTTTCTGTGGGCCCACCTGCAACTGAAAGGAATTCCAACACCAGACTCAGCGCCAAAAGATACCACTGTACCCACGCCCTATAGCCCGAGGAGGAGTGGACCAACGGTGTCCCACGTGCCCGAGGACCTCAAGCGTCGAGCCCCCATGTGGGTCACCCTGGACTGACCTTTCAGTCCATCCCTGCAGCAACTTTGTGACTTGACTGTTCCCTATTGAAGTGAATAGGACACCCGATGCCGTAACACACCTCTGAACTTGAGCGCACCCAGATCCTCCCAAGGTGACATGTTAGTGTGGCCTTGGACCATGCCTCTACTCACCTTAAGTCTTGGAGAACAGTCCCGTAATTTGCTGTTAAGTGGACGAATGCAGTTCATGTCTTTCCCCCTATAGGTTAACATTACCGTAGCTAGAAATTGCACTGACAACTTTTAAAAACTGTAAACATTCCTATCTTGAAAAGTACTCACCTGATTCCGGTGAACCTGATATCAAAAGTTATATACAAGTATGTGTTATCTTTATAAATTGGTATTAGATTTCTTTATTGACTGTGTGTCTCCCTTACTGTATGTGTGTGCGCCTTGCATGCTTAGCACTACCCTCTGATATGCCTAACTGCTTGACCACACTACCCAAAAAGAGAACATTTGGGATGTCATTTTTGCCTCGGTGATACCTCTGGGGTTTGCTTGAACTCTGCACAGTGTACCTCATTTTGGTCCACCATATTAAGAGTCTGTGAGGAAACTGTGTTTACAGACTGAGCGGGACCCCGGGGGCACTTTGCAGAGCCCTGCATCCATTCTAGTTGTTCACAGCGCAGGATTCCATTGGCTCAAAAGTGGAGGAGAAGTGCCGGAAGCGGGGAAAAAAAGACCACAAAGAAGTCAGAGGACGGACTACGGTAGGACGAAGAAACAGAGGAGTGGGACCAAAGCGAGAAGGAGTTGCGGACGGAGAGGCGGGAGAGCGGAGGACCAGGAGTGAGGACCATATCGGAGGAGAAGTAATCAGTGGAGGTGGACAATTGGTGATCGCGTCACCGAGGAGACCAGGGATCGATGAAGAAACCCAGGGGAGAGGCAGCCTGGACAGGAACACCACGGCCTGACCCCAGGGCCGCGGCCCAAGGCTAGTACCTCACTGGGGTTGGAGAGAGTGGATTGCTGCAGAGATGGTTAGCAATACAGGAGGGATTGTGGGGACTGTAAACTAAATACCTGGCAGCACTGCATCACCTAAAACGGGAAAACTGAAGTCTGAACAGGCACAAAAGTTTAACGAGGATCCTCACGAATTCTATTCACAGTGATGTAAAAAGGGGATTTGTTGGGAGCACAAAGGCGCATTGAAAAAAATATAGTAATAAAAATAAGAATGCAGTGTTGTAAGCGGGCTGAAGAGAGAAGAAAAAGAGCATTTGCTTACAAGCCTGTTCTTCTCTCCTCAAGGGTATGTCAGCAGAGTACAGGATACCCTGCGAGCAACTGTCATTCAGGAGCCAGTAGGCTGGGGAAAAGAAGAGAGGATATCCCTATTGAAACAACCATCCACAAAGACTATCTCATATGAATCAGTATAAAAATAAATAAAAACATATCTAGAAAAACTACCTAAGAAGGCCTTTTGTTTGGTTTATCACGTCCATTCTCCTGCTACAGAGCCTTTTCCAAAAAACAAAAAACGAATAACCCCCACACATAGGGAGCTCTCTGAGAGTTTGGAGGGCATTATTTTTTCTGTCCCTCATAGCTAGTTTTTTTTTGGCAGTGACAGAGAAAAAAATTACACTACGCCGTCCACCCTAAATATGGTAGGCAGTGCAATGTCCTTCGCCAGATGCAGTAGGGGCTGTTGGAGGAAGCCAACAGGGACTCTTTCAACACAAAATGTAAGGCCTGCCCGTCGCCACGGGTTTGGTGGACAGGGATCTGGTTAATGAGAAGCTTCTAAAAGATCAATGCAGTGCTTTAAGTTGTGAGGAACAGCTAGTCCTCAAATTTCAAGATCAGAGGCAACTGTATCTTTTGACCACTATACATGACGCAACAACTTCTTCAGTCTCCACGCATGGACAGATGGTTGAAGTTCAGAAGCTTAAGTGCATTCTTTTCTACAACAGATACATGGATGCAGCATATAAGACCTGTGTCTGGTACAAGAAGCTGGCTGTGCAGTTGATGCAAATGGCAACATAAAATGGCATTCAGCTCCTATGCTGAAGATGTGCTTTCTTGACTTTCTTTATTTGAAAGGATTCACACTGCACCTTGTTTGATCCGTTTCTGTTGCAGGCACTGGCTCATCCACACAAGTGGAGTACCGTTTTTGTTAGCAGGGCAAGTGGGGCAAGACTGGGTGGTAGGAAGTTTGCAGAATCCTGAAGTTTCAGTCACAGAAATGTGATGAAAATTTGTGTTTTTAGTCAAAGTTTGAGCTATGCAGGGATTTGTGGGCGAGAAATCATTGTGGGATCCATGCAAGGCACCCAACCCTGGACTTTCCCTTGAGCGTTTACTTTTCAGGAATGTTTTGGGTTTTGTAAATTTATTTTGGTGGTCGCGAGCCCAGGCTCAAAATCCACACCTACCACACTGCAAAAAAGGGTCTGTTTTCTGTAAAAAATCAAAAAACAAAATTGATCTGTTCAGGCTAAATTTCGAGGCCTTTGTTGTTGCAGGCGCAGGGTCCACCCACACATATGGGATACAGTTTTTATTCAAGTGATTGTGGGACTGCTGAGTGGTAAGACATTTGTGGATCCCTGCACATTCTGGAATGTTTCTGTACAGGAATGTGAGGAAAATGTGTATCTTGTAGCCCAAAGTTTGAGGTTTCTAAGGACTTGATTAAAAAATAAATGCTGTGGAGTAGGTTTCAGAAGAGTCCTAACCCTTGATTTAGATGTCGGTGGAGGGGTTACTACATCACAATGGTGACGGATATCCCTTATAGCAAAATCTAAATCCCATTGTTTTCTATGGGATTTAGATTTCAGTGGACAGGATATCCGTCACTTATGTGAAGGAGTAGCCACTTTTCAGGGATCTAAATCAGGCCCTCGTTTAGTAGGTGAGGGCAAGCCAGGGAACAAAATCCTCAGTTGTCTACATCACCAAATTTGGACAATTTTTCTCACATTTTTTGATACCTCATGTCGTTTTTTGGAGCGTTTTGTGTTAGGGTCTCCAGGCTCAGGGAACATTTTAAATCAGGAAAAGTATGGAAATGCTGGGTAGTAGGAGTTTCCCCTACAGCTTCCAGAACTTTCTCTCATATAAAAGTGAGGAAAATGGGTGTTTTTAGCCAAAGTTGGAGGGTTGCAAGGCCTTCTCAGTTAACAAAAACATTGTGGGATGGGATCCACTCAAGTCACACCACCCTGGACTCTGGGTGTGTAGCTTTCATAAATCTCTGAGTTTGGTAGGTTTCTCCTAGTTGGTGGCTGAGCTAGGGACCAAATTCCAAAGCTACTGTGTTGCAAATGCTAGGCCAAGGCACACAAGCGAGGTACTGTTTTTAATCAGGAAACATGTAAGAACACTGAATAGTAGAACATTTAATATAGTTGATGTTAAAAAATAGTACATATTTACTAGTTAATTATGAAATGTTTAATAACCTATTTTGAATTTAAATTTTAAATGTTATTGAATACTTTATAATTATTATTTTATAGTTAACATAAATTTATATTTATGTTTTAACTATTTAAAAACATTTAATTTAACATTAGCCACATGAATTCTTTATTGTTTGCTTACTAAAAATCATTACAAACACATAAAAGAATAAAAACACAAAAACGAAGGATAACGCAACCATGCCAGCATTGCAATGTTGAAATTGGGCCACCCATAGATTAAGAACCCGAAGGTTAAAAAAAATAAGTTAAACTGATAGTAAAGATCCAACGCGAATCAACATGCACAAGCTACATCTACCTCTTTATGCGTGTCAATAGCCCAGTTAAGGAGTTTTTAAGGACGACTATGCAAAGCGGGGACCGGATGGTCAAAACCTGTGATTAACACTATTCCTGACAAAATACTGATGGGCGAAGTGTTGCATTCTATTGCTCCTGAAATAAAGTGTGATGTGCCTTTGCATGATTGTTGTTCTACATCTTTCAAGCCAGGTTATGTAGCCTGTATGGATCGAACACCTGGTAGTTCAGCAAACTATATGCTCAAGTACCACATTCAGTTTAGAATGTAAGCAGGCATAAGAGAGCATAGGATCTGGTGTGTGAGGACAGGCATATTGTTGAGGTGCAGGACTCCTTCCGCAAACAGAAAACTTACAGACAAGCGTGTTATGAACATGCCGCCACGTTAAAGTGCGCACTGCTCTGCCATGCATAATGTTAAGGTGCAAGTCTCCTTCTGCAAACAGAAATCACAAAAACAAGCACTTTGTGAAACTGCTGCGTTGAAGTGTGCACTGTTCTGTCGTGGAGTGCATTTCACTTGAGTGATGGTAGAAGTTGTGGCGCCCTTGAAGGGTATCTCCTGCCCCGGACTGAGACCAGATGTTCAAGTGCTTTATTGACATGAAAATGTTCAAATGCACAATGCTGTGTCATGCTATATGTTCCCCGCGTTGCTGCGGGTTGTCTCTTCATTCCGTTGGTGAAGCTGAGAACTATTTAATCAACTGTCCCCCTCTTTTGGTGGCCACCATACAGGTGCCTTCCTGCCTCAGCAAAAAACTTTCTAATCCGTGCCAACTCCTTTGGGACTGCTGTAGTGTAAATATGTCCCAGATCCTCTTTACACGTTCTAATCCCATTTTGCAAGAAGATGGTTCTCAAGTAGAGTCGCCTCTGGTGTAGCAGTGTGGGCAGCAACAGTCAATATGTGCGATTCAGAGTGAAATTCGCACAACCTTTATTACCAATGGCCAGTGGGAAGTTCTTCCAGAGGGACCCATATTTCCATAACGGCAGGGTTAACAGCCTTGCCAACAGAACATTCCTTAGGGCTTGTCTACCCAGGGCCGCTCTGAGTTGATACCCCCTTCTGATTTGTTCTATGTCCTGCTCCCTTGATATGCACTTTCCTTGCACATTTATCAACTTTTTTAATATGCCTCTTGTTGTTGAAGGATCTATTATGCCCACTAGGGACATATTCAATTGGGCGATGGCTTTGCCCAAGAGCGTACCCAAGCAGCTCTTCTTATCCTGGAAGATCACAGATAATGCTCCTCTCAGTGAATCTTGATTGGCTCTCAGGACTCAGTGACGGTACTTGATTAGATTTTTTTCGCACAAGATGTCCATTTTCTCAAGGTCGAACTCTAGGCGGCTCAAGGTGTGCCAGGTACATTTTGGGATGTTAACATTTTTCCTATAAGCCGATATATGGGTGTGCTCCAAAAACTCTGTAAGAATACCCAGGAAGGCCAAATGCCCTTACGTTATCGTTGGTAAGAGTTTCACCCACAGCACCCTTCGGATCCCCTCTGCCGAGTGGCTTTGTAGGCTTTGTAGGCTATGATGTAAAATACTTAGTGTGTATGTTATCTTAGTGCTTTTTCAACAAGTCTGCCGAGATGATTTACCTGTGTCTGACAACCAGACACCTAAGTGATTGTATTTGTTGGTAGTGTTAAAGCTTAAAGGGCCCAAGTACCACTCCAGCCGATGTTTCCTCATACATCGTCCAAATAAAAGGACCTTGGTTTTGGTGGCATTTGCTTGTAAGGCATTCTTAACGTTGTATAGATGCCAATTTGGGTGCGGTCGAAAAGGACAAGATCGTCAGCATACTGCATAAGGGGCACTCTGAGGTGGCCTAACTTAGGCAGGAAGATATTCCCTTTCAGTAGTTGCCCGCCCAAGTCAGCTGTATATAAATTAAACAAGGTGGGAGCAATGACACATCCTTGTTTAAGGCCCTTGTTTGCATGAATTTTTCCTGTGACATGTTACTGCATGATCTTAGTCCAGACCCAGGTATCAGTGTACAGCAATATTATGGCCACAAGTAATTTCCTAGGGATACTGCACGTAGCAAGTTTTGCCCAGAGGGTGTTTTGATTTCTACCATCAAATGCAGAACTATAGTCCACGAAGCACGCATAAAGTAGGCGCATTGTCTTTTCAATTGCCTTAGCACCCAGATAAGCAAGGGTAATGACGCTGTCCATGGTGGAAGAGTTTGGCCTGAACCCCCACAGATACTGTGGTATGATATTGCTCTCTTTAATTCAAATCCCTAGTTCAAGTAAAAGCACTTTGGCGAAGGCCTTACCATCCACTTCCAGAAAGGTTATCAGCCTGTAATTGCCTGGTCGGGTTTTGTCCTCCTTTTTATGGATGGGGTGCAGGAGAGATCCTTTCCATGAATCTGGGATGACTAATGCTGAAATACATTAATTAAACAGACTGTTCATATAGAGTGCCCAGAATTCCCAGTCTTCCTTGAAGATACTCCCTGGTAGACCATTTGGTCCAGCCGCTCTGTCTTTCTGAGTGCCCTTCAGGATGCATGATGTCTTTTTTTTGGAGACCCCTTCTGGGACCACTAAAGTTCCTCTAGTTTATCTGAAGGTACATCTTTTAGGTTGCCTTTATTTTTTTCAGGATCAACACAGAGTTTTGTTAAGTGGGTCATCCATTCCTCTGCCGGTACAGCATTTTCTTCCTTTGTGCATCTGGTTGTCAAACTATTAACATAGCCCCAAAACTCCCTGGACTTACAGGGCGCTGGCAAGGAATATATATATTTCCATTCCTTCTCCATGTGTCTTTGCTTTCACTTCCAGATGTTTATTTTATGTTGTTTCCTGGTCTCCTGCATCTGATTTTCTGTGCTCACACTCTTCTCCTGTTTGTGTAGTAGCTCCACCCGACAACACTTCTTTTTACCCTCATTAAGGACCATATGTACGAACACATTTTCCCATTGACATAGAATAGGTAAAACCCTTTGATACATCTGGCCCTAAATTCTTTGTCATCCAGTTTGTAGTGTGGCCATCCACGAGTGGACACGCCTCGCGAATTGCGGAGATTGTGTGTGGTTAAGGCTTCAAGTAACTGTTCTACTACAGTATTACAGCCCAGTGATTCACAGAGCCCATGTCCAGGTGTGCATTGGCTAGTTTCCAACGGGAGTATCTGGTCGCACATACCGGGCACCATTTAAATCTCTTGATAAGTATACGGTCATTGGAAGAAAGTTGTTGACCTGCTGAATTTTGTTCCTCATGAATCACTGCGTCATATTGACCTTGATGGTTATAGGGTGATGGTCACTATCAGTGGATTTGGTAACTTACACATCTGTTTAAGAGATTCCTACTTAAAAAGATGTATGATCCAATGTAGAGATGTTTTTATAGGTAGACTTTGATTTTTCCTCCACAGAGGCATTTTGGTTGGCTGAGCTCTGCTCGAATTCGCTGATGCAGGATTTCAGGATGCTTCGGCTGCAGTCACCCCCGCCTTGCCTCTGGTCGGGACATGCCACAGGTTTTGAAGTCTCCAGCCACGGTGCACTCATGTCCTGAATGCCCCTAGAAAGCAAGACTTTTATCAAGTTGTGATCTGCAAGGCATTCACCTTTTTCACCTCACTATGTAGACTGACGTACAGGTTTACCAGAATGAATGGAGTTAATGATCGGTCCAGTTTGATGCCCTTTATGATAAGAATATGCACGTCATGTGCACTATTGATCTATATCTTTATCTGAGCCTACAGGTCTAATTTCACATATACTGAGAGGCCGCCCTTTGGGCTCCCGAAAAGATTTCTCTTCTGTGCTACAGAGTGGGTTGCCTGGAACCCTGGGATAGAGATGGGCATCAACCACGTTTTCTGTAAGCATAGGATGTCACTGATGTAAAGATAATCTATTGTGTTTTATTGGCTATTAAGGGGTTCAAGCCCACCAAATTCCAGCTTATGATCCTGATCATATCTATACCAATCTTTCCCATGTTCCCGAAGGAGTTCGGCAGACCCTTTGTTTGGAGCACCACTGGTAGCCAAGACCAATAAGGCACCTCTGTGTGCTGGCTAAGGGCTCTGAAGTGCGCAGCCTCTGACCTGTGCTCCTTGTCAGCCTGACCACAATCTTATTCTCCAGAGAGCTGTATGTCTCTTGCGTTGTGCCTCTCAAGACACTTCTCGATTCAGTTTGATACTTCAGAAGTTGTGATCTCTGCAGTAAAATGTGGGGATATTTTTCTTTTCTTGAGGGTGCTTATGAATATATCCCATTCTTTTGATCTGGTCCTTTTCTGTGATGATATTTCGGGCATCAACCGTGTTCAGTTAGTGTGGGCTCTCTGACTGATCCAGTGACAATGCTAGAATTTCACCAGCTTTAGATGCGCTGATGAAAGAGGAGATAGTGAGGGTATACAGTTAAAGAGATGTAAGATGTTGGACTGATTTAAGGTGTAACCTGGCTCTCTCCTTGTGAATTTGGGCGTGAAGGTCCTTTTGAGGATCCTCTCTTTCTCCCTGCGGAATTTGGCATCAGGAGTAGCCATTTGTTCTTGCGCTCTCATGGGACAGCCAGTGAGTAGGTTTTGTTTATTTGGGGATGTTGCACGGTTGGTGGTGTTGTGTGGCTGGAAGTTTCATTACTGGACCTTGCATCCCAGTGCGATGTTGAATTAGGGTTGGGTGAAGTTGATTCACGGTCTCCCATGCATTTGGGATTTTTTGCTAGTGGAGAGTCATTAGATGATCTTTTGTTTAGTTCAAAGATTTAAGCGTCCACCACATCTCCACTTTTTTATCTATACCCTCCTTCATAATGATGTTTGGTGCTGATGACTTGCTCAATTATGTTTTTTTGCGATGTATGAGTCGGCATGTTATTCCTTTTATTAGTTTTCAATAATTTCTGTAATTTCTTTCTTTTGACGTCGAGAGAGCAGTCCTGGTTCGGCTGTACTGGCAACTATGGGCTCTCCTTCCAGGTTGTGCATCTTCTATTAGTGGTACAAGGGTGTTTTCTTTGTCGCTGGTAGCGCTTTGCTTTCTAGAAGTGGAGGGCCCCTGAGTTGACATGCTTGTTATCACTACAGACCTGATGTTCTACCGGAAATAAGAGGTCCACAGTTCTCTGATGCACTAGGTTTGTTTTGACTGGGGGTGTTCCCCGTTGGTGGCTTAATTATCTGAGTACCTTTGCAATAACTTATTAAGTATTTGAGTAATTTTGGTAGTGTGATTAGCTTTTCGCTTAGGATGTCCCTTGCATGATTTGATGCATGGACCGTCCCATTATTTTTGTTTACCCAAGGGCCTACCTTGGAGTTGAGCATGTCCAATTTCTTGCCATTATTCAACACACTTTGTGCCAGCACGTGCGTTAGTTCCACTTGAATTTCTAATTTGTGGGATTGCCGCATAAGAGCCTTAATCTAGCTAATAAAGAAGAATTTATGGTGTTAATGATGCAATCTGGACCCTCACCATCGTTGGTGGAGGAAATCAGGGATTGATCCTCAAGTTGCATTAACCTTGATGACTCCCTAGGTGCGGACGCCACACAGGTGGAATTTAATACCATTTCAGTTCAGAGAGATTGGCTAGTTTGATTCCTAAATGCTTTCCTCAATTTGTCCAGGGTGATAGAGCAGTTTTGTTTGAACCTTGTATTTTCTGGATCATAAGATGCGTCAAGTTGTTGTTTGTTTGGCGGGTGGACTAGTGCCTCTATTTGGATAGGTTGGCCTTCTACACCTGGAACTTTGCACTGCTGATTTGAGTCATCCATGGGTTCCTTTGGGCATTGGCCCTGTAAGAACCACGTCTGCTCTTGTGTCATGATTTTTTCGCTTTGTTAACCTGCGCATAGTTGATTACATTTCTATGACCTCTGTCACTCCCCAGATGTGCTTTGATTGCATGAGATTTTTGTGAGCTCTCTAGTGTCCATTGCAATCTCTGCCACTGCATTCCCTGCCAGCTTCTCCATTTCCAAGATCATTGATACTTCGAGGCTGGGGCTAAGATTACTTGTGCTGTCTAGGATATACAGAGGTGACTCAGGCTGCTTTACCCCTTCCATTCGGTGTCCCCTATAGTCCCTTGTGTCAGCAGTGGCTGCCTTTTTTTCCTTGTGAAATACATGTATATGAGATTTTTCATTGCTGGACCGTGTGCTGGAGTTACTATGCCAAGGTCCAGCTCTGCGACCTTCCCCCTTGATGTGGTTCCGGCCTCTCCCTTGGAGGTTATGGGTCTTATGCCTGTACTTATGCTTGCCCGGCATGCCTCTCTGTCCCCCTTGAGGACAAACACCATCTACACCGCCTGCACCGATTGCTAAGAATTCTGCTACCATAGAGGGACCTGTGATTCTCATTGCCGAACTCTGGTTACCTTTCTCTGCTCCCTTTTTAAGTTTGTGAGGCACCAGCCTCAGCATGCATCAAAGAGTCTATGTGAGAGTTTCCAATTTTCGCAGAAAGAGTTGAGCTTGTGTTGTGTCTTGTGTATCTGGGTTGACGGTTCTGACGAATATTTTGTGTGTGCTGTTGAGGCAGCCGATGACTGTGCGATTATTATTGGTGTTGATGTGATGTAATCAGGCATGAATACCCCCCCACAAGGGGGTGTTATCCAACTTTCTACATCATGCACTGTGTTGCGCGGTTTAGCAGGTCCATCTTTGTTCTTGCTTTAAATGCCACTGCAATATGCTGCTGGTAACGGACACAAAACCCAATTCCTATTTCATGCGAAGGGCCAAGCTGGCTTGTCTGCTGAGCGGTGGCTTTAAACCATGTTTAGTAGCCTTAGCCCCTTGGAGATGGACTGCACGCAAGGCAGCCAGGTGGAGTTATGGCGTGGAGCAACAGGGCAGCACGGCAGGACAAACAGTGGTTGAAGCCAGTTATAGCAGGGGCTAGAGACATAGTCCTAGCTAATATGATCAACATCTCTCACCTTCACTGGGCAGCCTCCCGTTGCTCTCCTGTCTCTTGTCAACTCACATGCCAGCATGAGCCCTCTGCTCTATGGGCTCTATCCTCTGCCGATTTGAGTCTTCTGCCAGCCGCCATCGGAGGTGTGTGGAAGGCACGGGATGCAACCACAGATGACGGGGGAGAAGGTCGAGGAAAGCTTATTCTGCTACCCCGCTCCCTATGCTGCTCAACCGCTCTGCCCACAGGAACAGCCCAGCGGGGGACGGCAGGAGCAGCCAAGCATCCGTGTCCAGCGGTGTCTAACCCCACTGGCCTGTGGGGGAGCTCCCCACCAAAGTGCCTCTGCTTGCCCGGGCGATGGCCCAGAACCGGCCCCGCTGCTGCCGGCGTGCCTGTTGGTAACCTAGCATGGGTGCTGGTCCACTGCTGCTGCCACGCTCATGTAACATGCCCATTGCTTCCGACTACTTCCGGATCACTGCTCCCGTCGATTTTGGTCATTCAATTAGCTCTACCTCTTTCCACTCTAAGCGATATCAATATGCATTATTTCTTATAGGGTTTTTTTTTTTTTTTTTAGAGTCCCTACCTCTATTATTGTCTATTGGAGGGTGTTGCAGTACCAGTGGTTGGCCATGTGCAGCGCTGGACGTACTATAAAAGTGTAAGTTACTATAAAAGTCTGGGTTGGGAATACCATAAGACATTAAACGTACTCAAAAGTTTAAACGTACTTAAAAGTGGAGTTTGTGAATACTACCCTAATTAATTGAATGCTGCACCATGATATTGTTTCCTTGCTTATTTGTTCTTTTCCAAACAGTCTAACTGCTTGAAGACACCCACAACCAAGCGATTATTTCTTCTTCATTCTTCATTTGGGAAGCTATCACTCTGCTGTTACAAGAAATGCAATAATGTGGGGGCCATGAAATATTTCTTTACCCTAAATTAGCTTTTTTTTTTAAATCATTTCTCATGTACACTGAAAGTGTGATTTGTTTCCAGTTATAGGAACTTAAGTCAGTTGTACAAGAACCAAATTCTATTTTATTTTTCGAATATGGTTCAAGACAAAGATTCTGATGTGTGACAAGTTTACTAAAGTTACCACAAAGTACATGTAAAAGCAGTTGAAAGAAAACATGTACATTGTTCTTACATCCTTTTCGGCCTCCTTCAGTTCTGCTTCTTTTTCCTTCACCCTCATCACAAACATCTGTCTCATTTCTTCCTCCTTTTTTTGGAGTTCACCGAGGAACTCATTTCTCTTTGCTTCGTATGTCTCTTGGAGGCTGTGAAAGCAAAAGCATGCACATAAAAGAACCGCAACCGCTTCTGTTTATTTTACTGTGTTCAAAATAAACCTGTTACATGAGGGTAAATGAAACATGAATGTCTTATGCCACTACAGAATGCTAAGTAGTATTCTAGACCCCCCGCTATAGCTACTTAGATATACACGTTGCCTCCTTTACAGATCAAATTTCTTTTAATCCAGTTTCAGTTTATGTGTGATTTATCAAAGTAAGACATGAATTAAAAGCCAAATCTCAAAATCGACAACTTCTTCTTGAAGGAAGACTGTCCCTTATTTAGCCAATGCTTACAACAAGTATTGGCAAAGTCTATAGGTCTTGCCTCTGCAAAAGCTTTTGGCTTTGTCAGATTGTTTTATCCATGTTGTATAGCAGTGCAGCTTCTATGCAACTATGAAGTAGCCAGTGCTGGCCATGTCTTAGCGCTTTTTATTCTTGCGGAGGTGGATGGGGGAGAGAGGGGCAAGAAAGGTGTGGGAAGAGGATGGGGCAAACAACAATGTGGGATGGGGTTAGATTACACAAGAAGCAATGAATGGAGGGAGGGGCAGGAGGACGAGGCAATCAACAATAGGGAAATGTAAGTGGACATAGGGAAGCAACAACAAGGATAGAGGAACGGAGAAAGTAACAATGCAAGGGTAAGAGGGGCGGGTCAAGGAACAATGACAAGTCAACAACGGTGTGTGCAGGGATGGGGAAAGCTATGAGAGAGAGAAGGAGGAATGCAGTTCAAGCAACAACAAGGAAGGGGAAAAGGGACTGGGCATAAAAAAAAACAACGAGGCAATTACACAGGAGCGGTATGGGGCATGCAATGACATGGAGCAGGCCAGGAGGGGGATCAGTCTGCAAACTCATGCACTCTTAGTGGGTGCTGAAAGTAGAAGAAAATAGTAGCTCAGGCCAGAAAGCGTGAGCAGCAGAAGGATACTCACAGAGAAAGTAGTACTTGGGCCATGCTCTATATCTACAACAATTACCTTAGTTACGCAAACAGTCTACAGCAGTTGATGCAACGTCTCGGCTACTTTAAAGCATTGGAACTAAGAGGGAAAGGGGCAAGACCAGCTGCACAGGTCCAATTCATTTTTGAGAAGGAATTACAATTACAGGTTGTTAAAATTAAAATTACAAGTTAAAAACGGACACTGAGACAAATTGACAGCAATCCGATCATCGAGATTTTTTTTGCCCAGGACACATTTTCATGCTATATAAAAACAGACACTGAGACGATATTGACATCAATTCAATCAGAGATTTCTTTTGCCCAGGACACATTTTCATGCTATATATGGACTGAAACAAAATACCAAAAGGTATAATTTACAAAAAGGGGGATCCTATTTGTTCCAATCACCAAACTATGAGAAAGAGAACTTTATCAAAAGCCGACTAGAAAGGGCACCAGCAGCAGTACATAAAAGAGAATGAAAAAAATTGAGGCAGGGCTATTGTGTTTATTTCAAATCTGCCTTACACTGACACAGAGGAAGAATTCTGTCCATTTGGTTTGAGGTAGTGTTTGCCCATATGGGTAAATAACCAGTCCCACTCACTGTACCACCAACAAAAATAACTAACAAACATAGGAAAAAAGGGGAAAAACCAACCAAAATCACCAAATTCCAAGATTTAGCTACCCAATAAATCATAATTCAAATCCAAGGACCCCCCACTGAGTCATTACTGAAAGCTGGGGACCTGATCTGTTAATATTATTTATTTTTCTAAGCAGCTGCGACCCCCTGAGGTGGCTTTGCAGACCCCCAGGGGCCCATGGACCACAGTTGGGAACCACCACTGCTCTATAGTTTTGAGCCACCAGGGTTTGGTTAAGTCAATTGTACAATTTTTTTCACTCCTGGATAATTAACACTTTTTACACAAGGGTGGCAACAGTAACACTGGGTCTCGAGTCTCCATCAAAAAATGAAGATCCTCTATATTTTTTGCTAAATGGTTAGCAATGTTTTTGGAATGCCATCAATAGCCAAACAATGAGCAACCCAATAGAAAGCGAACCAGACATCCTTCCATTTGAAAACTGCAAAAACAGGGGAAATCTACTATTTTAGTCTTCTCTTATCCCGGTTACTGCTTTAAGAAGTAAATGCTTGCAGCTTAGTTTTAAAATTAGTATCCTTCACTCTTTTTTGTAATTTCAGCAAGATGTGGTTAAATAGCAAGTTTAGCATTCAACAGGATGTATTTCCTTAATGCAGCCTTTCCTCATGCAAGCCTTAATCTTTGCTGTTCATACTTAGTAGCGGGGGATTGCTTAAAAGTAGCTTATGAATAACTGTCTATCTTATATCCAGTGAGTGGTTGGTGGAAATGCTGAATGTGTGAGAGGTTCCTGGGGAATGCTGTGTTTGTCATTCAGTATGCCATTCAGTATTTCATGACAGGTGAACACATCTGAAGATCTGCTTTTTGCCTCCTCTCTGTATGGGTGCATTTTCCTCAGCAAACATACAGCTATTCTCCAAAGACCATGTGCATGCTGCTTCTACTTCAGTAGCGACAGGGCTTTGACTATGCCTGTCCCCACTTGAGTGATGCTCTCAGTATATCTGACATTATCCCAGCAGACAGTGAGGTGACGGAATATCGACTGAGCAGATAAGATTTCTAGTTTTTAGACTGAATTTGTCTGATATCTTGACTGCATCTACCATCTAGAGAGTGACAACGATGTAGACAGTTCAGACCCTTTTTTCGTGCTCAGGTTTTAAAAGAGTTGACTTCTTTCAGACACCACAGTATGGAATCTGGGTACTCTGAAATATTACTTGGGGGATAGGGAACTGACTGTTGAACCAGCAACTGGAGACTCAGTTGTGATTGTGAGAGCTATATTTCTGTGCATGTTCAAGTGGCAAGTCAGGCAACTAAGCTAGGATTTTTTTTGGTAGTAAGGCTTTTCTGTGTCTGTGTGGAACAGTCAGGCAGAAAATTCCTGCATCATCTTTTTAAGCAATCGCCGGTAAACTATGCGTGAAGTGGAGTTCATGAAAGGGCAGTTCCATCTAATATGTAGTTCTCATGTTTTGTCTAAAATTCGTAAAAAGTCATTGTTGATGGTTTGTATAAACATGGAGTAGTCGACAATAGTTCAGAGTCTGCTGCAGTTAAGTGATGGGTATTGTGTAGTAAAGCAATGAATAGCTATGAGGAGGTTGTTGAAGACAAAGATCCAATGCTTGTGTGCAGCAATGTCAATGACTAAATTAGGTTTAAACATGCCATGGGCGCTGTGGTCACCCCGGCAGCCAAGATGGCCGCATGACGTTGAAGCTCCAGGGAATGGCAGCCGCCAATCCCAATTTTCAGTCTCCCCCGTCTTTCAATGTGACCTTTCCTGCGGGGATGGCTCCCCCCAACGATCTGCTCCCGACTGCTGCCTCTCCAGTCTGGATCCTTGCCCTGAGGTCTTGCCACCGCTGACCCCTTCTGAGGCCTGACGTGGCCCTCAGAGGCCCTGCATTAAGAGGGGTCGTGGGCGAGCCTGAGGGCGGGGCCGCGGTGCAGGTGTCTGGCTGTGCAGCCCGACATCGCTTCGTCCTGGGGACGCTGCCTGTTTCCGGTTTGCGCGCTGCCTGCCTACTGCACTGGCTTGGCCTGCCCCACAACCGGACCACAGGAGGTGTGCCAGCTGTGCGCCTCCCAACTTCACTGGATTCGCCTAGCGGGCCCAGCAGACAGGCTGCTGGAGTGTGGCATCAGCACGTGACGCCTGCCGTGGACATACTTAACGGCGCTCTGGGGGCTCTCATGCACAAGTCTCCCCCTTGGCAGCCAGTCTTGCAGTAAACCTGGGCCGGATGGGGGTGACATTCCTCAGCTTTCCCTAATCTTGTGTGCTGAGGCCTACTAAATCGTGTCATCACACGCCACAACATTCTGTGAGTACCGAGGGGGAGCTTACGCTCCATGCTCTGCACAGCCTTTGCTTCCCCCTCTCCCCCCAACACTATATCTGCCTTACCTCCTGGAGGAAACCTACTAATTTACTGCCCAGCACCTGGTAGCTCCCTTCACCAACCGCAGGGAGCTGCAACAATCGATTGCTCAGCACTACCTTTGTTCAGTACGGTGCACTAGTCTAACTACTGGCAACCCTCTACAGTATATCATGGGTCGAGGTGACCCCCAGTCAGGAAAAACTATCCTTTGATCCTCTGCGCACTCCTCGCAGTCAGCAGACTTACAATACTGATGACCCTCCCCACGAGGATGATCATGCTATAACACTAATGCCGCATCCGCCATCATGGCAGAATTACGCACTGTCTTTCAGGTGATCAACACACGTCTTGACTCCATCAATGACAGCCTGAACTGCATGGGAAAACGTATTGAACATCACCCGACCCATTTTGGCGAGGCTGAGCAGAGACTGTCTACTGTAGAAGACAAGACTTCCACCCTTACGAAACATCTCAAACGCATTGAGAGGCTTCTCAAGACTACGATGGTCAAGGATGAGTACCTGGAAGTGTGCTTGTGCTGTAACAATCTGCGCGTTTTGGGGATTGCCGAAACTACTCAAATCATAAGCCATAGAAAATCTTCTTATGGAACTCTTTGGTAGATAGTTTTTCACCAAGACATTTGTGGTGGGGTGGACATACCACTCCTTGGCCCCTTGTCCACCTGTGGGGGCTCCTTCCCACCGCGCAGCTCCTCAATTTCCATTACCGCAACCCGGCATTGCAATTGGCAAGCAAACGAGGACCTTTTAACTACCAAGTTTCCATATTATCCTTCTTTCAAGACTTCACACAAGCTTTGCAAGAAGCTAGGCAGAAATATGCAGATGTCAAGAACCCTCTTTGGAAACAAGACCTGAAGTCCAGCATTCTTTAACAACCTCACTGAAGTAGCACAGTTCTGCAAACAACACCTGGACTCTTTTAAGCCATCCAAAAACCCATCCTCTACCCCAACTGAGGATACGACGGCTTGCTCCCCCTCTCATGATCCACTGGACTGAACACAGCGAACACACAAATTTCCTCACTCTCTGTACTTTCCCCAGCATGACTGGCCTCCCAAGGACATTTTCCAACATGTACTGTGCCACGCCTAGGAGTCCATCCCTCTTAGAGGCTACTCTACTCCTCTGGAAATCTTCAACATCTTTCGCTTCTATTTGACCTACTGTTACAACAGACGGCTGCGCTCTCTGGGACGTTACCACCTCCCATGGTGTACACCGTCTCTATGATACTTTGTTTTTCTCTTCTGTTTCTACTCTGGCCCTTGACAGATTTTGGGACTTGGGTTACATGTGTGTTGGGACAGGGATTCAACGCCTTATTTTGTTTGCTGTGTTATATTGTTTCACTGTTAATTGCCGCCATATGCCCCTTACACCTAAGGGTTAATGGTATCCACTGCTTGGTTACATACCATTCCGGCTGTCTATTCTATGACGCACACTAAAGTGAATGCTGACCTTTCCCTCACCTCCATTTCCTGGAATGTCCGTGGACTCGATAATCCCCGGAAGTGACTTCTTGTCCTTTCCTACATAAACAGGCATACAATTAAACTAGCCTTCCTTCAAGAAACCCACCTGGCACCTTGTGCAGACTTCACCATTGCCTCTTCTTGGGGATCATATTGCTATTTCTCACACTACAGCTCCTATGCTAGGGAGTCTGCATTTTGATCCATAGGGCCCTTCCTTTCACTGCCAAGTTACTTATCCAAACGGCAGATATCTCCTGATTTCTGGCTCCCTCGCAGGTCATTCTGTCCTGCTACTTAATGTCTACGCTCCTAACATTGACTCACCTGAATTTTTTGCCAGCATTGCTGAACTTCTAACTTAACATTCCAGTGACTACACTCTCCTAGGAGGTGACTTCAACATCCCTCTAAATTCTCTCCTTGACACTTGTGGATCCATCATCACCACCAACAAGCCCAGCTCCCTCTGAGCATTCTTGACATTTTACAGACAACCTGCCTGTTGGACTCATGGCACTCCCTTTACCCATACACACGAGGTTACACCTTCTATTCCCCCCCCCCACAGGACTCCTGGTCACACATTGACTACTAGTTCTTTTCTCGGTCTGCCATGCTGACGCTTTCAGCTATAAAGCACTTGCCCTGCACACACTCAGACCATGCCCTGAGTCCGCTTACTCTTGTTCCCTCCCCTTATACATGCAGCTTACATCTTCCCGAAAATGCACAGCTTGACACTGCTTTCAAATGCGAGCTTCTAACTGCCATTACCTAATAATTTCATTTGAATGCGACTTCCGTCCTAAGTATGCTACGCTGTGGGAGGACTTTAAGGCTTACATCTGTGACAATTGTATCTTTAAGCATGCGGGCCATCCTGCCTAGCATAGGCACTGAGCTGGCTGGGGTGCAGCCTGAATTTCACCCCTTCGATGGCCCCACATTCCCACCAACAGGCTACCCTCTTAAAAGACTTTAGGGAGCTGGTAGAGCCCGAAGTATCCTACCTTGGCAAATATGCCCGATCCCAGCGCTACAGAGAGGGCCAGCGGCCTAGTGGACTCTCGTCTGGCTCCTTTGCTCTAACTACCAGGTTTCTTACATCACTAATATAGTCACAGACTCTGGCTCCACCATTACTGACAACACCTCCATCACGGAGGCATTTCTCTCCCTTTATTGGCACCTCTACTCTTCTCGTCTCATGGGCACACTAGATGCCCTCCACTCCTACCTATTCAAGGTGGCCATGGTGTGGCTCACAGATGGCCAACAACAGTTTTTAGTGTTCCTGATTACATCGGATAAGATTGCACAGGCCATTGATGACCTCGAAGGGACCAAGGCCCCTGGCCTCAATGGCCTCACCAGCAGTTTTTATAAAACTTTCAAGCAGGTGTTAATTTCTCATCTCCTGCACTTATATACTGAGGCCCTCAAGAATGGCATTCTCCCCACCTCTCTGCGCGAAGCAGTGATTACCTTGTTGCCTAAACCAGGTAAATCCCTAAATCATTGCACTTTGTACTGCCTGTTATCACTCCTCAATCATGATAACAAAATCCTAGCCAAAGTGATTGCATCCCGCTTATCACTATTACTCAATCAGATTATCTCTCCTCTTCAGATGGGCTCTGTACCGCATCTCTCTACTGCCATAAATCTTTGTACTGTCTTCTCAGTCCTTAACCAAATCTCGCACACTCTTCCCATGGCAGTAGCACTCTTGGATGCTGAGAAAGCATTTGACTCTCTTGAATGGTCCTTTCTTAAGGCCACTCTACTCAAACTAGGGTTGCCACACAATTTCAGTGATCTTAGTATGCTTCTATACACATCCCGACAGCTCGTCTTTGAACTAATGGCCACTTGTCTGAAGCCTTTCCCATATCCAGGGGCACAATGCAAGGCTGCCCCCTTTCCCCTCTTCCTTTTTATAATTCCCTCGACCCTCTCAACTGCAATTTCCAGGAACAACACCTTCATAGGGGTCTGCATTTTACCAAAGGGCTCCTCTTGGCCTCTTTATATGCTGACGATATTTTACTTTTTGGGCACAAACCACAGGCTCACCGCCGCCACCCCCCGCTTATCAGAGAAATTAGTGCTTTTTTTCCAGTCTCTCCATCAACTGGAAAAAATCAGAACTCTTCCCCTTGACCGACGCCACTGTCCCATGCCCACTGGAATTCCCTCTACAATGGTGCTCAGATGCACCTAAATATCCTGGTATCTTCCTGCATAGGAACAGAGAAAAGTAGTTTGTCCCAACTTTGGTCCGGCCATTGATAAACTCTCTCTTCAAATCGATACATGGAGTCGGCTCCCACTATCCATCGCCGATCGGATAGTTATCAGTAAAATGGTGGTGCTACCGCTCTTCCTTTACTTTTTTTAAATATTCCTATTGCCCTAACTCCTTTCTTTTTTTTGTTGACACTATGTGGTCTTCTTCTCGGACTAATATGGGCCAATCACCGCCCAGAGAATAGGCTGAGAAACTTTAACTCTCCTTTATGAGTGGGGCGGTTTTGCAGTACCTGACTTCCAGTTATACTATTTAGCGGCCCAATGCCACTTCTCCTATTATTGGTAAAATCCAGACACTTGACTCCACTACCTTAAGCCGGACTCTCACCTGGCACTCCCAACACCACTGGCATCCCTCCTTCCTCTGGGCCTACCTCATGAGCCCACGGATATACGCACACCTTCTACAACTTGCTGGGCTTTGACCAAACTCTGCAAAGTGCTTGGCGCCTCTTTCTCATACTCTCCACACATTCCTCTTAAAAACAACCCCTGGCTCCCACTCACTCAGGAAGCAGTAGTGCAGTGCACATTAACGTCTCGCCACGTTCTCACCATGGCAGATTTGGTCATTGATGGCCGTTTCAACCTTCATCCTGCTGACTATGCTGTGGTTCCCTCCCTGATTGACAAATTTGTTTGCATGTGGTTGTGTAGCGCCTTACATGAGAAACTCTCCCCCTCCACCAACACCCCAACTGACTTCTTGCCTCTCTCCTGGGTAATTGCTTTGACGGATAAATCTAGATTGGTCCCTCACCTTTATCATACATGCCTGGCATTGAAACTGCACATACCTTCCCAGCCCAAGTGGCATGGGAATGGGATCCCATTCCGGATAACACTTGGAATTCTGCTGCACAAAAACACAAAGAGTCTCCCCTAACAGTTTACAATAGGTCCTGCACTTTAAATTTCTACACAGGGCTTGCATGATGCCCATGGCCCTGGCCAGCTAAGACCCTTCTAGGTCCCACTATTGCCCTCGCTGCCAGGGCCCACAAGCAGACTGCTCATCTCACCTGGACTTGTAGTGTGGTTCACTCTTACTGGGTGGCTATCTTTACCGTACTCTCCAACATGCTTGACCTTACAGTCGATCCCGATCCCTTCATGGCCTTATTGGGCTACATTAAGCCCCTGAGCCCTGGTGCTCGCAGATTCACTGCTATGGCCCCACTCCTTGCTAAATATCACATCACCCTCCATTGGGGCAACAGCTCCTCACTTACTACAGCTGATTGGTTAACTGACATGCAATACTGCAACATGACCAGTGAGATTTATGCTTCCCTTCAGCCTCCCACGTCTAGACTTAAAGACATTTGGGCCCCTTTGCGTACTTACTTACGCACTCTGGATAGCACCACCACCTAATGTGCCACTCTCCTTATGTTTCAGCCTGGCTGCCTCTTCTCTTCAGCCTGTTTCTATCCATAGGTCTGCAGACATGTTGCTGTGTTCGCTAACTACTATGTATTGTTTGCCTTTGGTGCCCATGGTGTATTTTCTTCCCTACTTATACTGTCACATGTTTTCACAGGTATTGTGGCAGCATTGTTCTTTTTGTTCTGCAATCAATAAACATTTTTAAAAAAAAGTTTAAACATGCCAGGAGGAATTTGAGAGGGCTTCAATGCTTAGTTGGTTTTTGGATAGACGACAAGACTGTGGTCACTTTAGATGAAAGGGAGTACTGTTTTGGAGCAGTACTTTCAAAAGATTCCGAAGGAAGATAGAAAATGTTAGATTTGCGTCAAGGATTTAAAAGTGCATAAATGTGATGAATTCTGCAACAGAGAAGGAAGCGTGGTTGTGGTCTGGATAGAGTGCAGATTTCACTCTTATTGAGAATAAAATTTATCGTGCAGCTGGACACAGGCCAGTCAAGGCCTTCTTCAAGGCCTACTTCAGAAGTAAAAATCCAGATTCTCAGACATAAATAGGCAAGTGGGCAACAACTGCAGATTCATAATTTTAAAATAGCAGCTCTCCTCTCCCTGTTGATAGAAATCTAACAGCATACTGTCTTTTGGTGCTGCTCTGCAGGAAGAAGATGGTAACACGGAGAAAATTGATGAAAGGGAGGAATTGTTTGCAGGTGTTAATGTTATCAGTAAGGAGTGCAAGCCGGAAAATGCTGTGGGATTCAGTGTATGCTGATACGTTTATAAATGCTCTTACTGATTGTCACTTGGGTGCAAACTAGCTCTATAGAGAGCTGCCTACTTATTTAAATAGGAATTGCATGGAAAACATGTCAGCTATTTAGCAAACTCAAACTAATAGTATGGTTGAACATCTCATTACAGCACCATAATGTAGAGCATGCAAACAAACTGAGTGTTAGTAAACAAATAGCAAGAGGTATGTGAGTTATAATGAAGAATTACAGGTTACAATCAAACATAACCACAGGATGAATTAACACGCACAAGAATTAAATCAGTGTTACGGCATCAGGTAAAGCCAAACAAAGAGGCAGTAATGTGTCAGCTGAAATGCACTGCCTAGGATTGCACAACTTGGCATGTAGTCAAAAGACTTGTATAATAGAGCACTAATGCTGCATTAGACAACCTCAGCGTTACTACTGATGCCAACATGTAGCAAGTGACCCACAAAGCATATCATAAAATGTGTGTGTGCGACTGTCCTTTTACTACAGTGAGAGTCTGAACCTTGAACATAGCAGCAGTTAGGGCAATGCCTGTCAAAGAGCGTTAAAAGGTCTATGGATGTATAATTTGTATAAATGTGTGATGACAAGTACTCTTTCAAGACCCAGTGCTCAACTGTGCATATTAACACTTTAATACCAAACAGTCCATTTTTTAAGATTAATCTTACCAATTTAGAAGTGGTTTTGTGAATTTTAGGTTCCCTCACTTTTTAACACGAGTTAAGTGCTACGGAAATCAATCAGTATTCTTTTGTGTTTCTGTTTTACCACGTTTACAGATAGGCATGACTGGAGCACTGTCACCCAGTGCATATCTGTGTTTTACCTAAATGGCTTGCTGTCAGGGTCGGTGTCCTTAAATCCCATCTCCTCGAGTTTACAGCGTCTGTACAACTCATAGTGGCGTATGTGAGTCTGTTCCCTCAGGTCTTCCATGTTCACTCGAATCAGCATCTCCCTGAGCTTCACAAAATCACAGTGACTCTCATTTTCAACTAAAAGGAAAGAGGCAGACATTACACCAATGTTTGAGTACATCTTTCAAACCAGCTTTCATCAGCAGCACCACCAAATAGCTTGTCTCCTCTTATCCCTTATCTAGCCACATCGTTTATCCCCAGTGTTACAAATTTTGCTGCAATATATATTTTCGATCATGAAAATTAAAGCACAAATAAGTTGCATTCTTTCTTGTGTTTTGTACAGTGTAGGGAAATAGCAACGTTAAATAATTAGACAGTCCCCATAGTAGGATGCACAGTTCTTGTCATCACTAAATAGCTATGCGTTTTAAATTAATCTGTGATGGTTCTGTAAAGAAAACACAAAATGCATACCTTCTAAGAATTGCAGCCTGATCACTGAAATGATCAGGTGTAGAGTATTAGTAGTATAGCGAATATGTACAGACTTTCACAAAAGCACAATCTAGGAATGGCTAGTCGGATTACCAAAAACAGCGCAGATAATCAGTGTCAAATTTGTGCATTGGTACTTTGTGCACTTATCCGAAAGACCTCTACGGCTCAGGTAAGAGGTTCCTGTACATTGCATGATCGTTATATGTTACAGTTACTTTGTGCCTGGGACAAGAGATAATGTTCATCCTTTAAGTATCAAAATAATGCATTTTCCCCAGACACAGGAGGATCAATACAGGAAGGTACATTTTACAACAAATCTTAACGGGTCTGGCTAATTGTAAGAATAACTGCAATACATGAAGATCAGCACATTTTTGTGCTGCCTACAACACATTTTAACTGAAAAGGACTTTAATGTAAACCAAGAAATCAGCAAACATCTACTGTAATTTCTGTCGTTTCTTTGGACAGACTTTTTGCCTAAACTTGAACGAGTGAAGTCAAAAGCTAGATTTCCTTTTATAAGATGTACATCTCAGTGATGTGCACATACAAATGTTTGAAAATATTAACTCATGGCATCAGGAACATTTTTTAAATGCGAAAGGAATTTGGAAGTTAGGGCCTCATTATGAGTTTCATGGTCCGTGAACTGCCATGGAGGCTGTAGCGGTCTGACTACCGTCAGGTTGGCAGTCGGACCACCAGATTACAAATTATGCTGGCCTATGGAGAAAAGACAGCTGCAGTCAAGGCGGCACCTCCAGGCAGCACCGACCGCCACGGTCACAAGGCAGCACAAACAGGCTGGCAGAGACATTGTTTCCGCCAGACACAATGTGAGGCTGCACACTGCCAATGTGACTTTGAATGAAGGGATAATGGGATGCACATTAGACAGAGAAACAAATATACAAACTGCACTATCCAAACAATACCTGCACAATAGAGATGGTGCCAGCAGGAACACCCAGGGAAGGAGGTTGCACTGGAACACATATCAACTTGCAACTGCCCGTAAAACAACTATTGCACAGAAACTGTCCCTTCAGGTTTCTCTGGGACAAACAATACTAGACCCAAATGGCATGCCTATCTGCACAATGTGGAAGTGCAACTCAACAAATCACATACAACTCCAATTGCATGGGACATACCCCTACATGAAGTAGCTGCAAGGTACACACAGTACAATGGACACATGCACAGCCTAATGCAAACTAAGCTAGCACAATTGAACATACTACATGCCTGAACAAACAAAACTCAAGCATACACACATCAGATGAACACATAATCCATATCAGGAGGACAAGTCTAACACCATACATGCTCATATTGGATACACAAAAGGAAATACTTACCATACTAAATAGTACACAATGCCATGACACCACCATTGCATTCACATCCACATATTCATACATTCAACATATATCCTTGTCTTGGGGGACACCAGCACTGCCCACAAAGTCAGATACTGCAAATAACAGCAAATGGTTCAACAAGCAGGCTGAAACACACACAACTTTAGGCAGACAACACAAGTAACTCAGGAACATCATTAAGTTAGAAAAGGAACTGCAGGACAAATGTGTACCCAACAAAACAGCTGTTTGGGTTTATTTTTCAAGGTAATTTAAAATGTCCAAGGCCATTGGCCAGTTCATTGTCGATTATTCATGCACATCACTGTTTTCAGACTTGACTCCTTAACTGCCAGGAAACATCCACAGGAAGGGGCATCAAGTGGGCAGACAGAAACCTCAAGGATCATTTATTATTATTTTTTGAGGATCGGGGCGGATTTGGGAGGGGGGTTTGGTCTTGGGCTTTGGAGGGGTGGTCTGCTTTTTGGGAGGGGTAGGCTTCTTCTTGGGAGGGAGAGGTATGGGGCTTGCAGGGGGGTTGAGGGGAGGTCTTGGAGGGGGATGGGGGCCTCTTGGGTTTAAGACAGGGTGGAGAGAACAGGGGAAAAGGCCAACGTCCAACACAGAAACTTTCATAGGGATACGGGGATGGTCAGCAGAAGGGGTGAGGATTTGGAGGTTGAGGGAGTGGTTTTCTGCTGTGTTGGTGTGGAAGTCATGGTTGCATGCTTCTGGGAGGTATGCTTGTGTTTGGTTTGTGTCTGTTGGGTGGGTGGGTGAGTGAGTTTGTGTGACTTGGGGGTCTGGGGAGTTGAGGTGCTGGTGTGGTGGATGTGTGTGTGTGTCTGCTGGGGTGGTGACTGAAGTGGGTGTGGTGGATGTCTGCGTGTCTGTTTGCGTGGTGTCTGTGGGTATGGTGCTTGTGGTGGATGTCTGTTGGTGTGGTGGGTGTGTCACTGACTTGTGGTGGTGCCTGTTGGTGATGCTTAATGTTGTGTGTGAAATGCTGGGGGTGTCTGGGGAAGTGGTAACCGTTGTTGTGTCTGGCTGTTGTTTGCTTGCCTGCCAGTGTGCTTTGTGGTGTTTGTGTCTGTGTGTGCTGTTCTTGTGTGTTGATGTGGACGCATGGAAATCGGTCAGTTTGCTTTAGGTAGGTAGAGAAAGGGGGATTTGTACTGGAAAGAGGGAGGTGGAGGGGGATGGAAGGTGGGGGGTGACCAGCTGCTATCAGTGAAACACCAGAGCCTGAAAAAATCTCTGTAGGCCAGCCAATGCACCATGAATGACTTCCAGAAATGCATTTGTTTTTTTTAGTCGAGTTGCCAGTCCCTGGATGGCATTCACAATGGCTGACTGACCCACAGAATTACTTCTCAGGAGGTCAATAACCTTCTCACTGAGGTCAACAGGGGCTGGGATGGAGGTGCCTGCGGCAAAGGAGACAATTGCTTTCTTGGGTGAGCAGGCATTGCCAAATGGGTAGAGAGCAACAGGGAGGGCAGTGATAGAATGGGGAGGGCAGACAAAGATGGTACAGGGGGATACCCCGATGGGTCCGCCACTACTAGGGAGTGTTCACTGGAAGAAGAATCTGATGATGATGAGGATGTTCTAGTCTCCCTTGTGGCACTCCCCTCACCCTCCAGGCCCCTGGATCCCTCTGTGTCGGTGGCGTATTGACCCGAGGTCCTGTGGCCAGATGCTTCCCCACTCGGCTGTGCCCCATCTCCTTCACTTGCTGCTGCTGATGCTGCAAATACAAAGAGACATAGGGTCATCACATGTCCATGATCATACTTGAACAGCAGCTCTGATTAGCAAACATTATCATGACATCAAGTGGCCCCAGCAACAAACTCCACCTAATTGGCCCATTCATGCGCCATACCGTGTGTATGCATACCATATTAACTGTCAACAGTGTCTTACAGAAAAATCAGGATCTCAGACAACTACAATTGCATGGCTGAAGTTGTGTAATAACAATAACAATTTAACAAGTAGGAGACCCTATCACCCTCAAAGATTTGCCCCATGGAGCCGACTTCAGTTATCTGTTGTCATACAATAGTAGACAAATGCCAAATGCATTTCCACAGATCCAACACAAGGTCATGCACACATCTATTTGTCACATACACAATGACCCAACAATGAAATCCTCCAATGCTGCTGACAAAAGGACAATATCCTGGAGAAGGTGACCTGGAAATACTTATGTCACACTGGAAGCAGTTCCACTATTCACACTTCGTCAAGTGATATGTGTCCCAAAATAGTAATGGAGGTAGTACTAATGTTGCTCAGGTAGGCCACATGTGGCATGGAAATGGACAATGTAGACATCATGTGCAATACGTCAGAGAGAGATGTCCCCAAAATCCACAACACAATGAATCAGCAAGCCTCAGGGTAACCACCCCTAATGTCTACCACCCCTTACAATGATATACTCTTGAGTGTATAACCAGACGTCATTAGTTCTTTGGATGTTGGAGAGGCCCTGAGATTTGCAAGTACTTGTTGAAGACAATCAACATGTTGCCCGATTGGGAGCTGCATCATTGTCTCCATTATGGTCATGCAGAACCAGATGTCTGTCAGTGGATGAACGGTTGTATCCAAACACAAGTGATTCCAACCTAACTGCAAGTCACTCCATGATGCTGACCAACAGTCAGCTCACAAACCTTACCCATTACACATGTAACATTTCCACATGATGCCACATCAAGGGCATAGATTTTCACATTGTGGCTCTAAACTCAGGGCCTACCTGTCATGTCCCTCATTGCTACTGCAGCTGAACATGCCAAATGACATGTTATGACGCATGAGGGAATGTGTCAGCCAATAAATAATGGTGAGACACTGCTGTTTGTGGCACAACATGAGATGAATCCCCATTCTAAATGTCCTATTTCACACACAGTTTGCATGCACATATATGTGAGGGAATACAGACATCATCCCATCAACATAGGTAGACAGTGAATGAAAGAGCAGCTTACAAATGTTTTTCAAAAGAGAAAGGGACACATGCTGACATGTAGGCACAAGGAATGTTGGAAACAGTCATGGTAGATAAATCATGTCAATGGACATTCTCAATTTACCAAGGGAAAGTATTGATTTATAGCTGAGCCAAGAACAATGTTAGCTCTGTCACATTTATGTTGGCAATCTTTACATCACAGACTGCAGTGAGACACCAGCACCTGTCATACGCTGAAGACAACTAATCTCTGGGTGGCAAATGTCTATATTCTCATTCACCCAGACACACGGCTGAGAACAGTGATTCAGCACTTACTTACCTTTGGCCTGTAACGTATAGGAGTAGTGGTCCGTCGCATAGCAATTACACACATCACAACAACAAACAGTTGTTGTTTGATCAATGTACCCAGACATATGTCGTCCCTGCAGAGCAAGTGCTTTGTGGATTCCATCCAGTTATGTCCTAGGTCCCATGGCAAATAGGCAGGGCACATCAGTATGCACCACATGACATGTCTACACAAACAGTCACTCATCTACTGTGTGACACATGGCTCATCCCTAATTGTCAGGGGGAGCTGTCAGACCCTAGCTAAGTCACTTGGCAATGTGACAGGCAGGAATATGCCCTCTATTCACCTTCTTGTGGCTGCTGTGCTGCCCTCAAATGCCCATCTACCTCTGGATAGACCACCTCCAGAATGCAGACCATTGGGGGGGGGCATGGTCGTACGGGCACCCTGCCCACGTTGGGAAGACACCCCGCAGCTGGACCTCAGCGATCTTCCAGCCCCAGCGTCCCAGGCCCTCCCAACCTTTCCTGCAGTGGGCGCTCTACCGTCTGTGAACCCTCAGAGTCCGCACCTTCCAGGCATTGGCTCTCCATAATCCCTTCTTTTGGTGGATGTTGACCTGCATGGATGCAAAAGACAAATCAAGAGGTCATGATCACAAGTTTCATCACAAATATATACACATACATGCCAGTAACATAAAGCTAGGACTTTCCTATTTGTCAATAACCCCCAAGTGTGACACATACAAGCCAATAATTACAGGTGCATGACTGCAGACATTTTTTCCATCTGCAGACAAACTCACTATCCTGCTCAGGCCCTATAATGACTAAGCAAGCTTACTGACATCATGTAGCCCATGCTCTAGCAACCTGTACTGTGATGTGAGCCACTATGAAACACATCACACCTCTGTGGCTTCTGAAGGGTAAACGTCTTGGGCATGAATGGACCAACACATTCACGCTCTGTGAGAATAATTATCTGCACACAGTCTCTACAGACAACTGCCAGAGTAAAAACTCAAACATTACACATCAGTAACAGTGAAGGGACTGGCTTGGTGGGTACAAAAAGTGTCTTCCCTGTGTGGACATATGCCATAACAAATGCAGACTCATACCACTTAAGGGGGTGAGGTGCTGTGCTATGTATCTGTACAACAGAATACTCCTTTTGACATATGTGTCCATCCTACAGAGATGGCATCCAACAAACAAAGGCATGTGTTGTACAGTTTCTGCTATGTGATAAGGCTGCTGAATCACATATCATGGCTTCTTAAGAATCAACACACTGTCTGCACTGTGGGACTGTCATGTGTGCAATAAGCCTGTACAGGACAACTATGAGCCGTGGGAAGGTAATAACAGAGCTGTGGGAGTAAAGGACCTGTCCTGAGTCAGAGACACACATTCACAATGATGCTAAGTGCACATACGGCTTAGAATAATTACTTACCTCTGTGCCCATGCTTAATCTAATCAAAGGAATGATGCCTTCTGGGCAGGATATACCACAGAGTCTCATATTGTTCCACATGACAGGATCTGCTGGGGTACAGGGAGAGGACACAGTGCCACAATTGCATAGCCACAATGACTTTACCCCAGCCTAGACTAGGTCCCATACTAGGAGATACATGTGACGGGCCCTGGTCTCTGCAGGCTGAGCTGACAGAACCTACATGGCACTCCATTCCCATCACTTACATGCATGACAGTACATCATGTAACCAACAGCTTTTTGGCATGTGGTGTGTGTGGCAACCTGAAGGGAAAAGTGAGTCATGCTATTCCTTCTAAACAACAGTTTAGCTACGGCAGATGTGTTTAGAAATATCTGGGGCCCAATACCCATTGCTCACATTACTCTCAACTGACTCATACAACATGCATACTCAGCTCATGCTGTCATGCAAATACATGTTGTCTGACATTTACAACAATCATGAGGGAAGAGATGTCATTGGATGGCAGTAATGTCCCCTAACCTAGGTATATGTATCCAATACAAGGGGGATCTAGGATCCCCAAAGCCTCACCCAACACAATCTGACCAAACATTCCATATGAAGCTGACCACCAATACCTGCACATTGTCCCTCCCTTTTATGCCACACAGACTGCAACAACAGGCACACGAGTAGTCAAACTGGCACACATGGCCACATTGTAGTCTGTGAGGAGGGAAAGGATGGTGAAGTACAGAGAAAACTGTACACATGAGATACTTGCCTGCTCTTCTGGTGAACCATAGAGCTGTTCATACAGGGGGTACGACCTCATCCACCAGCCTCTGCAACACCTCTGGAGAGAAGGCAGAGGCCCTATCACTTGCTGGACTTGGCATAATTGCTCCCAGAGGCGGTACACAGCAGCTCAGATCATAGAGGTCTTGCTGGAAGCAGTGTCAGGAGTCAAGTGAATAAATCTGCAGAACATGTCAGTCAGATCCACCACGTACGTGGTCATCACCGCCGGCAGTCAAAGCCATTGGCCCACGACCACCACTGGCAACATTAGTCTATGGCTGTGTCCGCCGTGGTTGCAATCACTTACCGCCATGACGACGTCCGCCAGCGGTCGTGGGCGGTTCCTAATGTTCAGTAGAGTCGGTCAGGCAGCTGGCTGAAATGCTGTATTGTGTTTCATAAACTGCATCACACCTCCAAAAATGTATTTTTGAGCTAACAAACATACTTATCCTGTCTTGTCATGTAGGTCTACTACTCAAACACCATTGTAGCATGTTGCAGGGCACGGATGGCATTTAACAGTGGGGTACAGTCCACCCCCACTAATGGTCATTTTGGTGGTAGGGAAGTCCAGTCACATTTTGAGGGGCAATTGTGTTGCACATCTTTGAGTTTGGTCCAGATACACGTTGTGAGGATGTGGTAAACCATGGGGGTCACATGTGACCCTTGTGTTCTTTGCAGCTGTGATCTGTACTGGTTGCCATGTCTATCCCTACAGAAATGCCTGGTCACATAATATCATTGACATACATCATGTATGTTGCTGTGGACCCACTGACTAATGTAAGAAATCATGTCTTGTCATACATAGGCACACAGGGAGAGGGAGGATGCGACAACCTCCTGTCTACCATCCACTGCCAGACCTTAAGACCATGGAAGAATGCCACATTCTTCTTCCTTACCATCTGAATAGGCAAACAACAGTGAACTTATGTCATCAGTTGGAGCCAGATCTGATACCAGCTATTAGTTATCCAACCAGCATACCACCCATAGTACAAGTGATGTCAGTATTGCACTTCCTAGCCACAGGGTCCTTCCAACTTACTGTGGCCCTATGAGCTGGTATGTCCCAATCTGTGTCCAGTCTGGTGTTGAAAGATGTCCTCTCAGTAATGTTGGAACACCTGGACAGCTATATCCAGTTTCCCCGACGTGAGAATTCAGCCCATGTGAAGGCTGACTTTTATGGTTTTGCACGCATCCCAAATGTGGTGGGGGGCATTGATAGCACACTTGTTGGCTTGGTCCCCCCACAGGCCAATGAAAAAGTATACTGCAACAGAAATAACTTCCATCAAAGTGCAAGTTTTCTGGTTGGTGGATATCTACATTTCACAGGTCTGTGCCAGTTATCCGGGTCCAGCCCATGATTTCTTCATAACGCAAAACAGCACTATACCCTAGCTGATGTCATAAATGTACCCACAGAAGGCCTGGCTAGTTGCTAAGTCACATCCATCCTGTTTGTGTGTCTGCAATGTCATGTGCTACAATCGTGAAGATAGTGACTCATTGTTGCACATATGTCCCATTCTTTAACAGGAGACTCCGCATATCCAAACCATTCTTGGTTGTTGACGCCACTAAGGAATCCAACTACGCCAGGGGAAGAACACTTCAATGAGGCCCATGGAAGAACCAGGTGGGTAGTGGAGTGAGCTTTTGGGGCTCCTGAAGGCCAGATATAGGTGTCTAGACCGGACCGGTGGAGCCCTCCTCTATTCACCCGGGGAAGTGTGTCAGATCACTGTGGCATGCTGCATGCTCCACAACATCGCCCTGCCGAAGAATATATCTCTACATCCCAGAGGAGGGGTGTCTGCAGTGCCACCGGGTGAGACTCATGAAATGCCAAGTGAGGATGACAGTCATGAAGAGGAAGTAGCTGACTTGCAGGAAGATCTCATCAATAGCTACTTTTCATGAGTGTAAGTATGTTATGTGATGTAATGACTGTGAATGTATGATGAACTGTAGTTGTGAGAATGTGTGGAGTTGTGTTTTGTCAGTCTCATTGAAATGTAATTTCCTTTCCAGATTCTTGCTATATGATTTGTATAATATGTATGTTTTCAAGCCTATACTCCTTGTTATGTCTTTGTACACGTACCTTCACTATGACATCCTTATGTGGGCATTTCAGAGTTGTGACATTGGCAGGTATCTGATGCAGGTCTGACATATGAAGTGGACATGGATTGTTCCAGGTAATGTAAATCACAGACCTAGGGTGTATGAGATCTGTGCCAAGCCAGCATGAACAGTGTTTGGGTGGAAGGTCATAAGTGCACATTGTACTTGTTTAGTGTGCAGTGTTGGGCTGATTGCATCATGTCTGTGATCAAGTGAGCATGAAATATGTGGTCATCAATTGCAGGCAAGGCATTCACCCTTCACATAGGCTAAACACTCTTTTTGTATGATCTGTATGTAGTGTTTCATCATTGCAGGCCACAGTGCCTGTGCCACCATACTGACATATGTTTGTGTCATACCACTGGATGCATGGTCATTGGTTTATGGTGGGCCAGTGCTCAGGGACTGTTGTACTGCCCTCTGCCTGTACTTTGGTTTATGCAATGTTGCATTACTTTGGTGTGGTATGTGATAAGGCTCAAGCTGGTGATACCATCCACTTTTCTGTTTGTCTATTCTATAGGACAATGTCTGACAAGTCCTTTCCTTCCGTGGTCTGGTGGGGCTGTACCTTGGTATGTGTACCTTAAAACAAAATGAGTCAGCCTTTCTTGGCTACGACAGTCCAGACATTTCAACAGCGTATGTGCTGTACAGTGCAATAAAATGCTTGGTGTGACCAGACACTTGTAGCAATGTGTTGGTAGTAATGCCTAGCAGGACACTGTATCCCGCCTTACATTATTATCTTTCTCATTTGTTTCACATGGTCTTACATCTCTGCACAGCAAAATGTGTAACAGAAGCAAGCAGACAATGACTTTGTGATAGGTTGATTTATTGCAAATTTGTGCAGAAAATAAAATTGAGGCACGATGGGAAAGAACAATGAAGGGTACAGTTATGGTGGATAAAATAATTGGAGTAGATGCCACAAGACAGGAAGCTCAAAGTCTAGTGTACTCCTCCCATTGGAAATGGAAGGTGGTTGAAGAACAGTCAACAAAGTGAAAGTGTGGCACACAAAGGGGGTAATTTTGGAAGAGGTCACTTGCTGGCAGTGGTGGGTGTCTTGCCATCCGCACCTCCTGGATTATTTGCTGGACATCCCCACTTGAGTGGTGGGAGATCTGCTGCTAGAGGTAGAGGTGTCTGGGGCACGTTCTTCTCCTGATAGGGCCTCCCTTTCTGTGTCAGGCACCGATGAAGAGGGGCCTGGTGTAGATGCGCCAAAAGAAGGGGTAGTGTGTTTTTGTCGATCCCTGATTAGGGTGGTGTTAATGTCCCTCAGCACCCTTGTTAGGGAGGCCATGTTGGCATTGTGAGCCTCCTGCTGTTCATGCATTTCATGATGAAAGTCCCTCTGCAGCTGCTTGATTTTCTGTAGTTCAGCAAGTACATAGCCCATCATGCCTTGGGACTCCTGATAGACCCCAAAGTGTGGCTGATGGTGTCCTGGCCAGGAGCAGTCCAGGTGGCCTCACACTGCTGGCTGACAGCAGGCCTCCCACATGCTCTACCCTCACATCCCTGTGCTCGTGCCACAGGATGCCCCATCCCACTGGTGTCAGGACCATCATTGTGAGAGGTGTTATGCTGCAACTCAAAATCCTGGACTGGGTGCACAAGATGGTTGCCACTGTCCTAGGGATACAGGTTGGTGGGTGCATGGTTGCCTATGATGTGTAGGCAATTGGGCTTAGAGGTGATGTAGTGGTCACAGTGAGACTCCCTTTTGGTGTCTGACTAGGTTGTTCAGATGGGCCAGAACCATCCTCCACGTCCAGATGTCAAGGTGTATCTTCGTCACTGGACTTCATCCATGGGGGTAGTGGCAGTCTGTAGGCTCTGTGTGGCCAGTGGCAGCTGGACCTGTTGATGTGAAACGTACAATGTTACTGGTTGTATTGTGACATCTACCTACAAAAGTTTACGATGACCCTTCTTAAAGACCTTGCATATAATTGATTTGCAGGTAATCCTATTGTGATATGTATACAAGCTATTGGTTGTATTGACCTGACATTTGTGAAGTGTGCCAATTCCATTTAACTCAAGCAACTGCTGAAATATGCAGATCATTAGCCCTTTGGAGGATGGTCTGAGGAGGCTATCTTGCCACCAGTGAAGGGGAAACAGTGGCCTTGCAAGATATGGCTTTGGTCATTTTGAGGCCTAGTTATTATCAAAGTACTTTAATCAGCTTTAAGCAATAAAAGGATAATGCCATAATAAATCAACAATACAAAACATGCTTATAAATATCAATAAAAACACTGCATAAGGTAAATAGTACAATATAATCAGATTTCAGTCACACACAGTGCCTAAAAAGCTTGACATATATAATTTATAGCACTTATCAGTTTTCCATTGTCTAAGATTTGGAAGTACTACAAACATTCTTTATAAAATCTAAGGTGCATAAGGGTAGACACAAATGTAGCAACCTTAAAAAGAAAGCCGCCATAAAGTGCAAGTGCTAAGTCTAAATCAGATCAGTTAAAATCTAGATTCAATATTCACAACCCATGTTAACAACCAACATTAGTCAGAGATTTTCTGGGTCTAAAACTTGACGTACATAATTTGTAACACATGATGGTATTCTAGATCTATAGTTAAAATTTGGGATACTGTTAACATTCTTAAAGAGATCTGAAGTTTGAAGTACATAGTAATGGTGTGAATATTACAGCTTTGGATGCACCAAATCAGTATCCTGTATAGTAGATAGTAAGGCTGTCTATAATTTTAAGGATCGTTTAGGAGTTTGTAAAGCGAATAATAAAACCCCGGGCTCCTGTCCCATAGTACTCCAAAAAAAAAAGGTATTTAGTTTTATGCAGATTCAGGAGTTTCTTAATAGGTTTATATCCCAGTTTTTAAACAAACAACCGAAGGATCCTAGTTTAATATGGCTCGCTCTAGCATTGCGACTGATTCACCATTCATTAGCAGCAACAAAATGTACTTCTTTGTGATCAATTGCACAATTATTATGCACATTGAATGTGCGTAGTTACCATCAGTCTAGATGGGGGGGGGGTACTTGTTTTATCCTAAGAATTAGGATGCCATAATCTCTTCTTGATATATATAATAATCCAGCATGCCTTTTTAGGAGCATGCTATGGCCTTATCTGAAATGTATTGAAAAGGTGCCAGTGGAACATGGGAAATAGTATAGTTTACAGTATTCTAAAGGCTCAAAGCCGCTTTGTCTCTAGGGTATTCTACTTTTAGTAAAAAGCTGCTTGCTCTAAATACAATATAGGGAATGGTGTTAGATCATATGATTCGTAAGACTTCCTTGTGCTTCCTAATTCCTAGGTCATTACAGATCGGGCGGATCCATTTCCTTCTAAGTTTCTCATAAGATTTGCATAAGAGTAGCACATGCTCTGTAGTTTCGATTCTACCCATGTTGCATAAACTGCAGATTAGGTTGTCTCTGTTGTTTTTCTGCTGATCCCATTTGGCAGTAAATGTAACTTGAAGGGTATTGTATCGAAAATGTATGTAGAGTGTTTTTGCACATCTTGGTTGAATTATGTTTAGCCACTCTTCAAAGGTGGGATTTAGTTTAATATTTAAAAATTGTGTGGCCAGTCTTCCCAGTCCAGGATTTTGATAAAAATTACTAAAAAGATGATCCCAATACACTTGTTTCAAGTGGCCCTTTGAGTGGGCTATGAGAATATGGGGTTCCTCTCAAAAAGATTTAAGGCTAAGTTTGAAAAAACAAGTCCTAACATGGCGAAGCCAGAGAGAGGTTACAGATCTATCTAGGTCCAACAGCTCCATTAGTGCTTCCCTGTAATGGACCAAATTTTGTGTTGTCCACAATCTGCACCAATAGAGCTTTGTCCTCAAAGCTGCTAAATGGTCTATTTGCTTTATATTGAAATCGAGGAACGTTGGGATCAAAGGTGTTGAAGCAGGTAATCCTAATATGCCCCTCATAAAATTGTTTTCTTGCAGCGCTAGTTGTTTCAAAATTAATTAGTCCCCATAGTTCTGCTCCGTAGAGTGCAGCGGTCTGAGCCTTAGGTCTATAAACTTCAAGCACAGGGGATACTACTTTTACTCATGTGTTCCGATGTTTAGTACTAATCGCTCTAGTGTTATGAACAAGTGACACTTTTGCTTTATCCATGTGTGGAGCCCAGGAAAGCTTAGAATCCAGTATCACTCCTACATAGTTGAATTTTTTCACGCATTCAAGCTTTTGCCTCTAGATCGAAATGTTCCCCTTGAACTGTCTATGAGGTCTGAGCATCAAATGTTTCATTTTTTTTAATGTTAATTTCTAACCCTTTAGTTATGCAATATTCGTTGAATTTCTCTGTTAGGGCCTGTGGGCCCATGGGAGTTTGGGACATCAGAATGGTATCGTCTGCAAAGAGAAATGCGAGGACAAAGTCCCCGCTTAATCTCGGAGAGTCATGGACACACTGCTTAAGATGGTTGACTACATCACTAATGTATAGTGAGTATAAAGGTTGGTGCGAGTACGCACCCCTGTCTCACTATTCTATTGATGGGGATAGCATCTGTTAGCTCACCGTTTGGACCACACCGAACCTTTCCATAGTTGTTCTTGTGCAACTTAATTATCTGAAGTAGGAGGTTTTCTGGGATACACTGTTTCCTTAGAGCGCCCCATAGAGTACCTCTGGGGACCAAATTAAAGGCTGCACGTAAATCTATGAACTCAATATAAAGATGGCTTCTCTTCAGTTTGGTGTATTTCCACATGACACACAGGAGCCTGAAGACATGGTCGATTTTGCTAGTGCTTGGCCTGAAGCCTGCTTTACAAGATGTTAAAATATTACCCTCTTCAATCTAGTCAGTTATTCTATTTAGCAACTGTCTGGCTTATATATTTTTGGAGCACATCAATCAGACTAATCAGCCTATAGTTCCCATGCTCGTCTAGAATCTTTTATATAGGTGGGGATGATTTCCACCCCTTTCCACGTCTCAGGGACAGGGTCTCCAGATGTTATTGCATTTCTCATTAGATTTATGTATGAGCCCATATATCAGTGCTGTTTCTGAATGGGTCTCCCAGGATCTTATTTTTAATGGACTCTATAGTCACCACTGTTTCTCCCAGGCTAAAGCAGATTCCTGGCCTAGTAGATTGTTAAGCAGGCAGACCTGGGACTGTGTTGTATATGTAATTAGAGTTGTCATGTGGTCATTGTATTGTGACTGTGTCTGCTGTCAATACCATTCTGGGGATACATCTTGAGGGCTTTGGGATGATTATTGTACACACTGGGTAAGGTGTCCTTCCTATCCTCAATAGTTTCATCTTAGGTTAGCTGGTCCGGATGGAGGTGGGTGGCCAGACACATCTCAGAGTTGAGCATGATCAGTATCTTAGTTCTTTCCAGGTGAGTAAACCTCAATTGAGAGTTAGCAGGTAAGAGTATTGTGACAAGTGACCAGTGTTGTGGTGTTTGGAGTTATTGTAACAGTGCTTCCTGGGGTTTGCAGTCATGTCACTCTCCATACTACACACACTTGACAGATGGTTTCCTCCCAGGTGAGTAAACTTTAATTGAGATTTCATAAACAGATAGATGTGGGCAAGGGAACATTGTTTTTGTGGGTGGAGTTAGGGACATAGGGCCTGTTGTGTTTTGCATTTCCCCACAATACAAATGTTATCCTCCCAGATGAGTAAACTTCATTTGAGAATTAAGACACAGGGGTATTTTGGAATGAGAACACTAGGCTTGTGTTTGAAGTGGGAGAGACAGAGCCTCCTGGCCTTAGCAGCTATGTCACTCCCTCTACTTCATACACTTGATAAAAGTCAACCCCACAGGTGAGTACACTTCATTTGTGAGTTTATAAAGAAGGGTATTATGAGAACTGAACATTGAACTGGTGTTTTGAGTTAGTGAAACAGTGCCTCCTGGCCTTAGCGGTCATATAACTACCTGTACTCCATACAATATACAAATATCTTCCTCCTAGGTGAATACACTACAATTGAGAGTTGACACAGGATCCTTTGTAGGAGAGAACACTGATCTGGTGTTTGGAGTTTGAGAAACTGTGTCTCTGGGGATTTGCAGTCCCGTCAGTCTCTCTACTACACACACTATACAAAAGCTATGCCCCCAGGTAAGTAAACCTCATTTGAGAGTTACCAAGCCAGGATATTGTGAAAGGTGGACACTGTGCTGGTGGTTGGGTAACAATAATAAAGCCTCCTAGGACTTGCATTCACGTCAGTCCTTTTACTACACACTCCATCCATATGTTGTTCCCCCCAGGTGAGGGAAGTTCCTTTGTGAGGTGAGAAACCCGGGTCTTTGGACAAGGGAACACTGTGCTGGTGTTTGGAGTTACTGAAACAGTGCCCCCTGGCCATAGCAGTCATTTCATTTCCATTACTTCACACACTTGATAAATGTTACCCTCCAGGGGGAGCACACATCATTTATGAGTTCTCAAACAAGGGTATCTGAATAAGAGAACACTGAACTGGTGCTTGCAGTTACAGTAAGAGAGCCTCCTGAGAGTTGCAGTCATGTAACTCCCTGTACTACACACACTATACAAATACTATCCACCCCAGGTGAGTGCACTTCATGTGTGAATAACCAAACAGGGGTCTTTGGAGAAGAGGACCCTGGGCTGGTGAGTGGAGTAACAGTAACAGTGCCTTCTGGGAGTTGTAGTCATATCAGTCCCTGTACTACATACACTATACAATTGTTATCCCCCCCCCCAGGTGAGTACACTTCAATTGTGAGTTGCAAAACAGGGGTCTTTGGAGAAGTGAACACTGGGCTTGTAAGTGGAGTGACATTAAAGGTAGCAAAAAGCGATCAGTGAGCATGCATGACATTGCACTTGGTGGACATATTTATTGCTGTGACTTACCAGACTCCACACCCCCAGGGATTCCTGCTAAGCGAGCAGGATGCAGGATGGCCAAGACCTTCTCCTCCCAGGGAAAGAGATGTAATGGGACACTGGAAGGGCCACCACCAGTCGTCTTGGCCTGCAGCTGGTGCCTGAAGACCAGGGAACAGACCTTGTCCCTGAGGTCATTCCACCTCTTTCTGATGTCCTCCTTTGTGCGCAGGGTGGTGCCTACATAATTCACTCTGTTGACTATCCTGTCCCACATTTCCATTTTCATACTGAGAGGAGTGTGCTGGACTTGTGCTCCAAACAATTGTGGCTCTACTCTTATGATTTCATCCACCATGACTCTCAACTCATCCTCAGAAAAACATGTTTTGTTTTAGAACGTGACATGGTGGAATCGAAAAACAAAATATGTGGCAGTGACTTACTAAAGAGGGGAAATGCATACAAAAACAACTTTTTTTGTGACTGGACAAAAGTGTGTGCTAAGTGTGAAAAGAGATGGTGAGTAACAAATGGTGCCTAGTATCTGTGCTGCTGTGATGAATAATTAGCTCTGGCTTCTGGGTGTTGCGTTGGTAATGCAGAGGACTGGGGTGTGTGAACGGGTGTGTTTTATAGTGACATCTGCGGATGTGCCCAGCATGGCAATGTGTGTCAGCTGTGTCGTTTTCAAATCCATTCAATGGTCGGCTGTGTATTACTCTGGTGACTGCGAACCGCCATGGTTCAGACCGACATTGGCTGACCGCCATGGGTGCCCACCCGGGGCAACTTTGGGCTTGTAATATGGTCAGTAGTTGGCTGCTGTGCTGTCGGTGCTGGAGGTCAGACCACCTACTTCCAGGCCTCCGCGCCACTGCTGTTGTGCCTATTTTGGTTGGCGGTCCTGCCTGTTTGACTCGGAATGAGGCGTTCTGTAAGACTGCCAACATGATGGTCTTTTTAGGACTGCCAACATGGTGGTCTGGTGGTCCAACCGCCAAACTCGTAATGGGGCCCTTGGTTGTCAAATTAATTCTTAAAGAGTGAAAATATAGGTTTCCTTCAGAATGGGAGTATTTTTAAGCAGCTAAAATAACTAAAATATATTTTCTAATTTCGAAGTAAGGATATTTATTTTTGCAACTCTTTTTTCTGTGTACCTGACAATGCACTTTTATGAACAGAGTCCACTTAACAAACCCCACAACAAGAAAAAAAGGGAAAAGGGACTAAAAGAGAAAATTCTAGATCCAACTGCTAAGCTAGCAGAATGAGGTGCAGCAGGCACATCCAGAAAACTAATTTTTCCACCTTAAACCCCCTTTTCAGATAAGTGAGCAACAAAAGTATACTGCTTATTTTGGAAAAAAATCATGAATGCTATTGATCTCAACATTTTAGCACGGAAGTATGGGTACAAGCTTGTGCAGGGTTATGTCCTTGTGTTGCACTCTATTTTTTTTGCTACTGGCCGAATTTACCTAGTTGTAGAGCAGAACTCTGGTCAGTTGGTTGCTTATCTTGTGGGTTGCTTTTAATGTACAAGATGTGTTTTTTAATAATCAATAAACAGCCTTGCATAGTGCAATTTTCAAGACGCCTTGAGAATTTTTTGGTCATGGGAGTGGAGGTGGTTGGCTTTGGTGCTGATACTGTCCAGGTCACCAACAAGCTAACCTGTAAGTGAAAAATGCCAACTCAACTCCTCTTCAGGGAATTAACATTCTTTGACGGCGACTGAACATGGACAAAGTTTTAGTATGTCGAGTGACAGCTCCTTCATATCAGATGGTTATTGTTTTGAAATCTGCCATTTGCTGTCAAGTGATTCCCAGTGTAACAGTATATAAAAAGGCCTCTAATCAGTCTACAAGTGCATAGCAATACTTCGCAATGCTGCTGCTTTTGGAGTTTTTTTTTATTTCAGTTCTGCGCAAGTCATGCCTGCTCTAGTGCTGTCCCCTCCATTGCTGGTGCTGTCTTACCAGCATTAGCGATGGTCTTAATCCAAGGATTTAGCCTTGTAAAAAGACAACTACAACTGGGGCTCAACGCCTTGGAGTTTTGTGTTCTCTTTGCATTCTTCTTCTTCTACTTTCCAGAAGGCATTCTGCTCTGTAACCTCTATAATACTTGACACAGTCAATGTGGCTTGTAGAAGGATTTGCCTTTTTTTCATACACTCTAAGAAGAAGGTGAAATGTCAACTTCGATATCCAGCCATTGACCAGCTGTGAGGACATAGTTTCTGGCCCCTCTAGTTCAAAGGATTAAAACTCTACAGTTTGTTATCTAGTCTCTGACAAGCAGTAAACTCTGCAGGACATACAGACTTTGCCACAATTTGCCTCATCCTTCTGTGTGTTGCTCCTGGAGTGGGACTTCATCCCCCAGGATTCTTTTTTGTCAGGAGGCGGGGCTAGCAACAACAATGCGCATAAAAGCACTTTAAGGCCCCCATGGAGCAGGACGTGCACAGGTGAGTGCCCAGACGAAGACCGGGCTAAGAGCGGACCTGTCTGCAACCAGACAAGGCTGGGCTGGGCCACCTCTCTGATACAGGTGATCAAACAGTAGAAAAATCAGTGAGTCTCCTTTTTGTTTTTGCCCCCGTTTAAAATGAGCAAACACAAGATGATGAGATTTATTGGCTCCCTACAAAAAGCCTCAAAAAAGCCTAACAGTATCGACATTATGTTGGAGAACGCAATAGAGGTGGTGTCCAGTGAAGCTGCCCTAGCTGAGCACTAGTTATCCCTTGTACATGGGAGCAGTATGAACAAAGTTCAAAATAACAGCCCCAAGGAGGAGAGTGTCGCCAGAGGCATGGGAGGGAGGGAGTACAGCGTCTCCTAATGACTTTTCTGCCCTGACAGGTCCTATAATTATAACAACAGGCCCCGGAACTGCTACAGCAGCTATAAGGCTCAGCAGTTCCCCTTTCCAGATTGAGCCTGTAGCTAAACCGAAAAGACAGAGTGCTTGGGCATCAAGGGGGAAAGCCCAGTCTGGTCACTCGACGCCTGGAGAGGACTCAAGCCCCTCCCCCCCACAGTTAATGTCCATATATCTTGGAAGCCAAATTGAAGCCAATAGAAGACCGACATGAGGCTACTGTATCCTCCATAATAACTGTGCACAAGCCTACTACTCACGCAGGTCCAGGCTGTTCTACGAGTACTGTGGCATATGTTTCTAGTGCCTCTAGTGGGGGGGCTTTGCACATGCAGCTGAAAATCATGCACAGGAAGGAGTAATATGCCAAGCTGCAGCAATCTCAATCCCTACCTCGGCTACACAGAATGAGAAGGCTCGAAAGGACTTACCGTTGGCTAACTATGGTGCAGAGGATACCAGCAACAACCCCATACAAACCTTAGCTGGCAGCCAAGATATAAACCATGAGAGAAATAGCCGTAGAGGCAAACATTCTAATCCTCTGGTCTTAAATTTACCCCAGATGCTTGCCCCATGACTTGATAATGGCGGGAGTGTCACCTCTGAAACATAGACGGGTGGAGACGTAGGCAGAATTATGCAATAAGGTGACCCATTGGCAAAGTGTGCACAGGAACTTTAATCCAGTAAGAAGCCAAGAAATCATAATGATATGGAGAGTTGCTTGGATCAGCTCTTCCAGAAAATACATAGCTGTAGACTGTGTTGTTGTCAACTATAGGCATCCTTGCAGATTGGTAAAATTATTGGGGGCTTGTGTTTTGGAGGCAACATGCTACTCTGCCCTTGGGTTACTTTTACAAGCCACCAAAGCAATTAATACAATCACCCTCTTCTGACTGTTGGCCTACGACTCTGTGGGGATTACCCTGCAGCAACAGGTTTTCAGAGCTAGCAGATTTAAATAAGATTAACAGCGTTCAGGCTGCCCAAGTGGAGCGCACTTGCTGTTAACAATGAACACAATGTTAATTGAAATGCTCCGGTAGCTTCCCTTGCTGTCTTAGTGGTCTCTAACAAGTTAACTGTGTCTGATTGTCCTCGCACTATTTCTGTCCACCATCGTCCAGTAATTGACCTGATCAATGCGCCAGTGCCTGCGTGCCTCATTGCAGCTCCTGTCCTACTGTCCCTCCAAGCTAAAAGTTCCTCAATAAATATTTTGAGATGGAACATTGCGGGCCTTCGCTCTAAGCATTTTCTACCAGATTGTCTCTCATTTATAAAGCCCTATGACATTGTGTTATTGCAAGAGACCTGGGAAATGAACCCCATAGAATCTGAGAGTTGTATGTGCTTTAGTTTACTGGCTTTATCATCCTGCACTGGACGAGCCTCCTTTGGACTGTATATCTTGGTAAATCTATTACATGGGGGCCAGGTGGAGGCAGTGAAAACCCTTGGAAGGGACTATCAAGCTGTTTGTTATTAGGGGATATTGACACTGTTTGTTAATTTTTATAATAATGACTTTACTAGTGTGCCCAATCTGAAATTCCCAGGTTTATTTGATTTTATACCATCTACCGTGGAGCGGAAATCGCAACAAGGCCAGCAACTGTACCTCTGTTCAGCTGGAGATTTTAACGCAAGATTCCCCTCCCATAGAGCAGGGAATGAGTCTTTTGCCCCCACTGGATCTGAAGTAAGGGGGAAAGAATTGGAGGACCCTCTTGCCCTCTCTGATTTGAATAATGTTTTGGAAGGGGGTTAATTCTGTCAAGCTGGGGTTGCCCACTTCCAGGGGAAGGAATCCCTTCACAGTCATTGATTATATTTTTATTTCCCAGAATTTGGTGAAACATAGCACAATTATCAGCACTAAATTCTGGGATCATAATCCGAGTGAAATAATCCTTCAAGCAACCCTTCGTGAGACCCCACACGTTAGACCTTGTCTTAGCAATTTAGTGCCAACTACAGATAATCTTAGATTGCTCTGGAAATTGCCCAACCCCTTGTCATTCCTGAATAAGATATTAGTCAAGAACACAAATTTAATTACGGGATGTTTAGTGGAGGACACTGACAGAGTGGGTTGTCTCCTTTTCGATGCTTTGTGAGAAGATCAGAAAATTACTTTCTGTACCCCATTAAACAAGCACATCAGATTCCACGCTTGTTTGACCATGAATGTTCATTGACAAACCGCTTGCTGTGGAGTGTTTTAAATATGCGCCCCCCGATCAAGCCCTGGTAGCAGCCTAGCGCAAGCATTACAAAACTGTCACTAGCAAGCGAAGAAAGGCAGAGGTCACCCATCAACTGGCAGTATTAACAGACACACCCTGTACTAAAGATACTAAGACTTTTTGGATGGTTGTGTCCTGCATGCGTTCCATAGATAAGTTTGGTACTTCCATCATTTGTCATATAAACTGGGCGGACTGGGCGTTACACTCTGGCAACATTCATGCTGCTCATTTCAAGGGACACCCAACCCCTCCCCCCCGCCACGAGTACAGGGAAAAGGCACCGGGACCAGATGGTATGCCTATTGACTTGATTAAGTGTGATATGACCCTCTGGGCACCCCCGCTGACAAATGTCTACAACAGCTTGTCCCCTTCCTCAATCCCTAACTCATGGGTATCCTTGGTCATTGTTCCAATCTTTAGGAAAGGGAATTGCGTGGACCCTAAATGTTATCACCCGATATCCTTGATTGATATCCCCACCGAAATCCTTGGTAGAGTGTTGTACAACAGAATATTGGAATGGACCAATGATAATAATGTCTTGAATGTATGTCAGTTTGGCTTCCGTAGCAGAGTAGAACAGTGGAACAATGGTTAAACCTTCATCTGACCGTCGAGAAATATACAGCGGCAAAGCAGACCACACTCTTCCTAACCTTTATGGACTTTTTTCAATGGCTTTCGATTGCGTTTATTGCTCGAAGCTGTGGCAACTTCTTATGAAGTTCGGGATGGATCAGGCTTTGGTACATTTAATGGTCTGTTTTCACACTGACACAACAGCTCGTGTCAGGTTCGGTGACAAGGGGGAAATGTCAGGTGTTTTTAGTATTGAGCGAGGGCTGTGTGCTTGCTCCACTTCTATTTAATCTATATAAAAATGATTTCAGTGTTGAGCTTAATAAGTGCACTCCCAATTTACCAATAATAAGCAGTGCTTCCCTCCCTGCCCTACTGTATGCAGATGACACAGTGCTAATTACTCGCACTCCTAAAACCTTACGTATTTTAGTCCATTCATTTGTACAATGTATGCCAAATCTTAATTTGGTGACAACTGTATCCAAATCTTTGTATTATGACTGTAGGGCTAAACGTGCAAGGCTGTCATCCATTAGGGTGAGTCCCAACATTTTATCTGGTACCAGCACCTTTCCCTATTTGGGGGTTACCTTTAGCTCTATTGGCTCATGCGCCCCCATACTGCACAGAATAGGGGTACGTTTTCTAGGGCGGTGAGTTCTCTTCTTAGTTTACAGTCCCCAAAGCAAGGGAGGGTACTTTCTTACTTTCTTCCCTGATGCAAATATATTGTGCTCAGTGTGTACCCATAGCAACATATGGGGAAGGTATCTTTGGTACAGGTGCTCCATTAGTTCTCCAAAGGGAAGAAAATCATTTTTTAAGAAGAGTATTATCTGTCATCTTATTTGCCACAAGGAACTAGGCATAATCTAGTTAAGCAATTATATTCGTATCCACCCACTTCGCCTGTGGCTGTTTATTTGGCATACAGAAGAATCATCCCTAAAAAGGAGCATAATTTCTGATTGCTTGGCCTCCATACCCTTGCCGGCTTATGTAAAAAAATCTCTGGATGTAATCAGCATTACTGGCATTTTTTCTGTTAAGGCATCTGGGGCTACTCCTGGTAGAAAACAACTTCAAACTCTACTATTGGAGCACGAGCAAGCAGAGAATATGAGGGTAGAAGGCCAGAAAGTGATGGTTGCAAGCTATTGGCAACTCACTTTTGAGACCCCCTTACAAACTATTTATTGAATACCACCAGGAGTTGGGACCGAGCCCTATTATTTCGATTCAGGGCTGGCATAATGCAAAATTCCCTATGCTTCCCAACGGGTTTCCAGTCTAAGCTTGATTCCAGAATAAGCCCATGCAATAACTATTCCAAGCAATCTATGATTCATTTTCTTTTGTTTTTGTCAATACTATACATTTCTTACCTAAAAAATTCTAGTTCCATTTATGAGATTAAGAAATGTTAGATAACGTGTCCAATCCTACCGTTTCTTGCTAGGAATGGCAGACGAGGAAACTTGTCATTACGTAAGTCTGTTCTTGCGAGCAGTGGTACGCTTTAGAAGCACCATGCACTTTGAGTAACTAAGTCTTCTCGCCAGGCTGATTATCTGTGCAACAGCATATCTTTGTAGTTTTTGCATGTTAGCTCGATTTTATTTGTATGTCTTTTTTAATGACGATGTTTTTATGCAATTTTTATATAACATGGTCTATATTTTATGATGAGATGTACATTTGATTGATATTAGTTTTGTATTTATTTGCACTTGTTTATGGACGTGTGCCAGCTGAATAAAGCTGTTTGTAAGTCTGCGATTGCTGCTAATCCATTTCTGAATAATTATGCTACCTTCTTAGCAATGTTGAAATATATGTTTGATGGCCCTTGTTTTGAAACCCCTGCTGAAGAACTTCATGAGCGACACCCAAGTTGCTATGGATGCCCCTACCTACAATACCCAGCTTAGATTAATAGCCACTCAGATGGTTGGGACTGACAGGATCAAAAGAGATTACATTAGGAATGAACTAATAGACGTGGCCCACCTTCTTTTACTGAACTGACTGATGTAATATTGTTTATAGCACACATAATCAATGAAAAAAAGAACCGAAAGAATAAAGAAGCAAGCACATGGAGTGCCTTTTCAGGCCATTTCAATCTACAGTACCAACCCAGACAACGACTTTGACTTTCTTCAGCTTTGCCTGAAGGATTATGGAAACAGGAACCACTAGAGAATGTCTAGGGGTTGTGGAAAGTGCTAGTAGGCGACACCTAGAGTATTTCCACATATTGTGCGCAGCAAGGGTATATTATTCCTTCATATCTTAACCATCTGAAGGACATTTTCAGTGAAACTGGGTCCATGTTAACGAAACTTGTGCTCTGTTTCATCTTAGGATGTCTGTGCAGTGAAATTCCGGATGCCCATTTCAAGTGCCAGTTCTTCTGTTCTCAAGAGCTTCTGGGGTGTATGTTGAACCAGGCTTGAGTGAACCACCACTCCAATCCTAATATTAAAATAAATGAGTCAGAAGCTTAGACCAGACAAAAAAAAATATCTGAAAAGGGGTGCGCATGGTGAAAGTGAGATCATGACAACTAATGTTAGGTTCGACTCATGCCATAGGTTTAACTTTAGAATTAAAGGATAGAACAATACAAAATTGCACCCAATTTCCTTACCCTAATCTTTTTAAGAATGGGTACAATTATGCTGTGGCATGGACTGTGTCTGATTGGATATTGTAGGAAAGGCAGTAGCAAAATGATGACCTCTATACAGTTACAAAACTCTTTACCAACAACCCAGAACCAGCATACAAATATACCTAAACCATCAAGTATAAGGGAGGAGAGGAGAAGAGTACCTCATGTACACACTTTGTCCCTGGTTGGTGTAAGATGTGGTACAGAGTGCTAGATGCCCTTTGTCCTGGTCAGGTTGTTGTGGTGACCGACCAAACCACATGTACACCCTTTTGCAGTACTAGTAGGCACCCACACACATATTTCAATATACAATGCACACTAAGTAGGATGTCATAAATTTTGAATGCAGGACCCCTTCTTTATCATTGAAAACTTCTATGCACAATATTCTTAATATAGAAGCATCCGATCGCAGTGTTCAGCAATCAGAAGAGGAACATGCATATTTTTTTCTTGCACACCAAGTAAAATATATAGAATTTAAATTCCATTTTGGGTGAGTTTCACAATCTTGATCCAAGTGCAGACATTAAGCACCCAGGAAAGAAGAAACATGGACTTAAGAAGGAATCCAGAGGTGGATGCAGAATCAATACTGGAGTGAAGGGAATCATTTCCTTAAATGTATGTATTTCCCTTCTTTTCGTCCAATGTTCGGAACCTAGGAAACTATGTGAAGTGTCTCTCTACTGAAGAAGGCAAGCCAAAGGATCGAGATCCGTGAGCTAGACTGATATGTTCGCATAATGGTTATGTGATCATCCTTTTTAAAACATATACTTGCTTAAGGTGAACACATGTGGTGCTGCTTGCAAACTCTTAATCAGAATCGTCCAGAATCCTGGATATAGAGTGAAGACCCAACACAGCCTTGCTTCACTAGCCTTTCCGCACAGTATATACTCCACACCATTCCATGAACAATTCACCTTTCAGGAGTCAGTAATTAAACAGGCTAGAATTTTTTTCAGTGAAAGTTTCTAGCCGACTATTATGAGATACACCGGTCAGTGGATTTTTAGTGAATGCCATTTCAATATGTTTTTGTACCCCAAAACAACAAAAATAACTGTAATTATAGATGGAGGATTGGGCCTCTAAAAACATTCATTCTGCACCATCGCATTCCAGTTTGAGTCTTCCAGGCCGTTTCACGTATACACTTCACCTTATTGTCGACAAAAAGGCCACCTGAGCACTCATTCAACTGTCAACACGTCTTAATTAAGTGGTCTTTGATTAAATACGTGTGGGCATGCTAGAATTCTGAACCTCGAGCTCCCCAAGCATCAAATTTCCCTAAAAGAAATGGGTGCATAAGGAAGAAAATCACGTTGGAGCATAATATATGTAATGGTGATTTCCTGATAGAGGATGAGTATCATGATGAAGAGAGATGGGATACACTGTTGGTTTTGTTCACAAGAAAGGCAATAATTCGCAAAAATCGACATTCTTCTTCAGAAACACGATGCTAAAACTGAGATTGTCGGAAAATGTGAAAGCGGAATAGTGCCTTGTAGGCTGTAATGCATTCCAGTGAAAACGCAGGAATGCTTGGACTCGAGCAACTTCAAGAACAGTTTAACTGGGGATACAGCTCAATGCCCAAGAAAACAGATGTCACTAAAGTATGTTACACACACGGTGCACAGTGTCTGTTCAATTCCACGCCCTCATAGCGTACACAAGCAGCTAATATTAGTATGCATACAAACAAGAAAAAGGTCACCCATCCCGGATTCTGCAACAACTCACCCTGCACGACACCCCAAGGGTATTGCCGGGCCTTCAACATCTTGTTGCCAATCTTCACTTCTTCCGCACTACCAACAACAGCGAACGGCAGGTGGACCTGCAGGAGAGGGGAAGAAAGGGGAAGAAACACATGCTCATATACTTAATTGGAAGCTAGGATGTATGCTGACTCACAAAATATGATGCACATTAGGTATTTGAAACTATAGGCCACAGTCATTCTATTTTGGCCAGGCAAAAGGGTTTAATTTACACTCGCTTGCCTAGTCATTAGCTCTACTCACCTACTCGAAGTAGTCCTTTTAGGTCATGCATAGCAGCGCGCATGCGCTGCTTTTCCGACGTTTTGGTATGTATCTGGGCTTTTAAAAACACCCACCTCACGCCCATCACTCGTTTGTGGGCTCGCCCTTCAAAAATCCTTTGATGACATTGATAGATGGTTTACGTTTGTCCCTCCTTGGGGAGGTTTTGTTCCCACCTTGGCTATTGCCCCTGTTACATGGCTAATTGCACTTTTGCGATAAGTTTGACTGTGAGCTAATGTCTTTTTCCTTTTGTGTCTCTTCTTATCACTGATGCTCATGGCGGCCGTGGCGCTGTGAATCGGCTCGCTTATGTGAAACTGTTTTACTTTTGATTTTCAAGTTATGTGGCAAGAAAAGTTCGGTTAGGAGTTTATAACGATAATAGCTGTAACTCGAGCAAATGCGAGACCCATTGCATGGCAAATGCTTGTTTAAAGTGATGCCTACCAGACAGCCTTTAGCAATTTAAACACGAAAGACGTCTTGTGGACCCGGTTAACAAAACCTTACAATGGGCTTAAAGCCCATCCATTGGTTAACAGTGGTTGTCTTGATTGTCACTGTCATTTGCTTGCTTCTCATTTGATGGCTTGCCTTTTTTATTGTTGTTTGTCTGTCCCCTGGAGAACAGGCGCTTTATCCATCCTTTTGACTGGCTGGCGTGTACCTTTCCTCGTCATTTCTCACATGTAGAGAACTATTTTATTGTATTGTAAACACAATGTGAATGCATGTGTTTTCAGGCTCTTTCTATTGTGTGCTGCTTCCTCCTCACCTCCCAAATCGCCACACTACCCTCCCCAAATGCTTCTTTTGCTGCCTTCTCTCCCCTCTTGCTCTCTCTATCATGTGCTGCTTTTTACTCCTATCCGATCAGTATCTTATGAGCTCCACATTGCTTCCTCCTCTCCCACCACATACTTTAAAAAATATTTAAATTATTAGCTCCTACCTCACTCTGGTCTGTTGCTCGCGCTCTGCTCCTTTATTTTTGTTGCTCTCCCACATCTACACCTGTTGCACTCATGTAAACAAAATGTAATATATATATGTATATATATATATATACATTCACTTAAAAAACCAAAGGTTACAGGGACGTTATAGTTAGGTTCTGAATTTACTCACTCAAAAACTAGAGAAATTCAGCAGTTATAATTAAAGTTATTTAAAATAACTATAACTTGCGCACCCGCCATGCACAGTTTTTTGTTCAATATTTGACTGCTAATGTTTCATTGATATGTTTATTGACATTATAAAAGTTGTCATGAGTGCTGTAATGTCTGGGGTAATTAGCAGTGCATAGCAAGGGCGCAAGTTATAGTTACCTTAGACCGCAAGTTTTAATTACTTGAAATAACTCTCTAACTAGAACTGCTGAATTTCTCTGGTTTTGTGCCAGTAAATTCAAAACCTAACTATAAAAGTCCCTGTAAACTTTGGTTTTTTTTAGTGAATTTCTATGTTTTTTTTAATGTTAAGTACTTTCATTAATATATGTTAATCCAACCACCACCGTACAAGGCCTTTGGCTGTGCTCAGCTGGGGTTCCTGAGGCCAGCCCCCTATAGCTACTCAGCCATATGCGGCAGGAGTTGGCAGCAGGGCCTGTTTGTCTGGGTGTGAGATAAGGTGTGAGAGGGTGTATCTGGGTGTAATAGGGTCTGTTTGGGTGTGAGAGAGCCTATGTGAATGTGAGAGTGGGTGTGAGTGTGTCTCGGTGTGAGAGTAGGTGTGAGATGGTGTTCCAGGGTGTGGCCAATGGTGTGAGATTGTCTCTGTGAGTGTATGTATGAGAGTCTGAGTGAGTCTGTGATTAGGTGTGTGAATGTGAGTAGGTCTGTGAGTGGGTGAATGATTGTTTAAGTGAGTCTGTGAGTGTATGTATGAGAGTCTGAATGGGTCTGAGTGGGTGCGTGAGTGAGTGGGTCTGTGAGTGGGTACGTGAGCATCTGAGTGGGTGCATGAGTCTCTGAGTGGGTCTGTGAGTGGGTGGGTGAGTCTCTGACCGGGTCTGTGAGCAGGTGCATGAGTCTGAGTCAGTACGTGAATCTCTGAGTGGGTCTGTGAGTGGGTGGGTCTGTGAGTGGGTGCATGAGTCTTTGAGTGGGTACGTGAGTCTCTGAATGGGATGAGTGTCTGAGTGGGTCTGTGAGTCGGTGTGTGAGTCTCTAAGTGGGACTGTGAGCGGGTGCATGAGTGGCTGATCGAGTGTCTGAGTGTGTCCCTGAGTGGGTCTCTGAGTGTCTGTGTGGGTATGTCAGTAGCTGTGTTAGTGACTCTGCCACAAAGGAACTTCACATGCCCTTTTGGCCAACAAGAGTTCACAGTTTTGCAGAAAACATCAACCCAAGTGGAGTTCTTTCTGCCTCCTTGGGTAAATGTCCAGTATGTACTCTGCACTATAGCTATGTAATGGAGCAGACGAACATGTCACCAGTGACCTTGTGTGCATTTGTCAATGTGATTGTTCTTCCTGCTTCTTTCTCTAGAATTTTGTGATAAGAAGAATCCTCCTATAGAGAGGCCAACAAGACTACAAAGATGTAAAGCACCACCACACCAGGGTCCTTCCTCTTATGAAGTAAGTGATTATTTGTTTTGTGGAGATGTCTCATATTACTCAGCATCTACAATGTGCCATCAAAACTGGTGAGAAATGCACTGGGGGGCCCTTTGGGAAGCTGTACATCATCCTGGCAAAAGGAGGGAAGACCTCTGCATACTACTAAGGGGGACAGTGCAGTGGCAAGCGGGTGAACCTTCCAGATGATTTGCACATTTGCAAACTCGTAGCGATTTAAAGGGAGAACCATGTACTGTAGGGGAAAGGGGGACCCAATCCCTGGGCCCATTTCAGCCCAGGGACACCATCCCCCAGGGCCCACCACTATTCAATGGGGGAGGAGGGCCACACAGCCCCCCTCCCCTGGCTGATTTCGGCCCCGGGGACCCCATCCTCAGGGCACGGCCATGTCACCTGGGTGCGCTGTGCACCCAGTGTGCACGATGGGAACAGCAGGGGGAGCCTCCAGGCCCCCACAGTCCCAGTCAGCTCTCCACCTCCTGCGGGAGCTGGCAGTGCTTTTGCACACATAGAGCTGCTAAACATGCAGCTCCCTATGTGCAAGAGCAATTATTTTATCTCTTTTCCTGCTCGCATGTCTGTGGGCAGAGGAAGAGTTGAAAACTCTTCTTCCAGCGGGTGAGAGCACGTTGACAGCTCTAGCCTGCTGGAAGCAGTGTTTGGTCTGACTTGGCGGGGCTGTCAAACTTGCACCAAGTCAGAACAAACAGCTTTGTCCAAGGGGAAAACTACTGTCACCCCCACTTTGGGTCACAATGCTATTGATACATTTGAATCTATGGTATTCCTTTATTTAAAGAAACTAGCTCGTAAACGCCATTGGCATCAGGACAACCTGATTAAAGCCTATTCTTTACCTCCAACCGAAAATTCATAAGAACCCAATTGATCCACCAGGTAGGCCTATTGTATCATCTATAGGGTCTCCTTTAGAAAATACTTCATGTTATACTGACTATTTCTGCAGCCATTTGTCACTGCCCTACCCTCATATATTCAAGATACTAAGGAATTTCTGAGCAATATTGAGGATGTGGTATGGGAAGAGGACTTTGTACTGTTGACAATGGATGTTGTTAGTTTATGTACACGCATTAGACATGCAGATGGCATAGCTGCATGCAGATTTTTCCTAAAGGCAAGATCTTTGTCTCTTTTCTGTCACACTGATATGCTTCTGGAAATGATCCAGTTCTGCTTAGAGAACAATTTATTTTTGTTTGAAAACAGAGCATTTAGACAGAACCGAGGTACGGCTATTGGGACTTGCTTTGTCCCATAAAGAACTCTTTATGGGATGGTGGGAACACCAGGTGGTAGGGAATCTTGAGGAATTTCAGACACAAGTTATCATGTGAGTTCGCCACATCAAAGACATTTTCATTATTTGGAAAGGCACCATTGAAGAGGCTAAAACGTTTTGAGTGTATTGAATGAGAATTCATTAAACATCAAGTTGACACCTCAAATGAGTAAAAGTAATTTTGAAGTTTTAGACGTTAAAGTGGAGGTGAAGGGGAATGGACTAACCACCCATTGCATAGGAAGGAAGCAGCAGGGAACACGCTCTTACATGCAACGAGTGCCCACCCGAGAGCTCTCATTGAAAGTATACCTTATGGTGAGCTTCTGAGAGCCTGTAGGAATTGTATTACGACTGGGGCCTTCCAGCATGAATGTGAGGCCATGATAGAAAGGTTCAGGCACAGGGGATACAAGATGGCAATTCCACAAACAGCCTTATCTAAGGTCCAGCGTGTAAGGAGGGACGAACTACTAGTCCACGACAAACAGGCAAAGGAAACTTCAGGTGGTGTTACAAGATTTCTGACCACATATAGTAAAAGGGCGTGAGAGGTGAAGAGGATTCTCAGGAAGCAATGGTCTATCCTTTCGATTGAGAGCAGTCTACAGGACTGCATTGATGACCATCCTAGCGTCATGTTTGGGAGAGGCCTCATTCTCAGAGATAAATGAGCTGTAGTGACATCCCAGGCAAGCCTGCCAATAAAATACAGGCCATTGAAAAAAATAAATGTGTTTTAAATGTAAAGCTTGCGGACACAGTAAGGTGGTTACAAGTTATCTAACTCCACTGACTAATAAGATGAGGAGGATTAATCAATATTTCACATGCACAACAGATTTGACTATTTATGTGTTTATATGCCCCTATGGGTTACAGTATGTGCGTAGTACTATTTATCCCACAAAGAGGCATGTTTTAGATCACATGAGGGTGATCAGACACATGGATCAACAATACCCTGTGGCATGTCCCTTTGATTTATTCCATGACAGTGTCAGCACGAGGTTGAGCTATTACATAATTTATTGTGTGGACGTACAAAAGAAAGGGGGTGACAGAGTGCAGATTTGGCGACAGCTGGAATCCAGGTACATAGATGAATGGAATATTAAGATCCCAAAAGGGTTGAAGACGGATGAGGAATTACATGTCCATTTGGGATTAGAGGGTATCTTTCACCTTACAAATTGTAGTTTGTTCCAGGTACTAAGAAACACGTGTAAGAGTTGAGTGATATTAAAAAAAAAACATAAATAAAAAAAGGGTTTTAGAGTCTTTGTTGAGTTGTTGTTATTATAATTGTCTTTGTTTTTTTCTTCAGGATTCCCTGGGATGTTTTTCTAAAAAATTTTTTTTGTTTTTTTGTTTCAGTACTACAGAATGCGAGGGTGGTGCTTTTAAGTAGATGATGGCAGTCATTGAGCTAAGAATTATGCTTATGATTAGAATTGTGCTGGTTAATTATGAAATCATATTTTTCTTTTTTACAATTTATTGTCTTTATAGTGATCATTAGGGGATGAGGCTATATTGCCCACGTGGGCATAATGCTTTAGTAAGATATTTAGTTTATTGCGGGAGGAGGTGTATTTTTTATGATGAAAAATTTTCAATGAGATATATTAGGCAATGTGAACATTTATTTCATTAATTAGTAATTTCATCTGTTCTTGGTGTACATATGCATCAAGTAATATTTTGATTAGACCTCGTTTCATTGTTTCTGTCAATCCTGCAATGTTAAAATTTTGAATAGTAATTCTATAAGATTTATTAATAACGATTAATCATGGTTATAGGATATGATTTTTTGATGAAAAAAGTATACTTTTATTCATGGCAATTAGGAACACACATTTCTGTGCTAGTAAAAGTACTTTTTTTATTTACAGTTCCAAGTGGATTGCGCTATCTTGGATTAGTAAATAAATGCTACCCATGCCAATCAGTAGGTGTGCACGTGTGGTGATGCATGCACACATCATGCATTTGCCTACTGAATGACTCCTATTCACTATGCACACACAGCATCATCACAATCTTTTTCTATTTCTATCAGCAATAAACATTTTTCTTTTCAGTGGTACTGCAAAGCATCCCCAATATGTCTCAAAGGCAAGAACTATTAGCTTTGCCAATGCTTGTTAATACTGAGTAATATTTCCTCTTGTAGGAGGCTTCCCTAGACCCAAACCTATCAAGACATTATGGTTCAGCAATAGTTTTTGGGATGTAAACAGAAATTAAAATGTATCATTTTTTGTTTTGTTTTGTTACATGCCACCTTCGGACCATTGTTATATATACAACCAATAATACACAGTATCAGTTCATCTGTCTTCCTCATTTAGTCCTTACATTATGGGCGGATGTAATGTCTAGTAGAAGGGCAAACATGCTAGCTCTTTAAATTTAACAACATATTATTGCCCTTCATTTGCTACGGGTACATAATATCTGAACTCGCAACCGGAAATCTCGTTTTATAGCTTGTTTGTTTCCCTGGAGTTGTCATTTAATCAAATGGAAGGGTATGGTTCAGATGGTTTTATGAGGTTACAGTTTTCCTGTGGCTGTGAATAAGGTCAAACTTGGCATACCCTGCAATGGATTTTTTTTTTGTAATTTGCCAGGCTCGTCTTCCTGTTTTCTTTCACATTTTTTTAATAATCATTTTTATTGATTTTTTTTTTAACACACCGCATTTATTTTATTTCCAAGCATGCAAACATCATCTCAACAAACTAATTGTACATGTGAATAGCAGTAAGAAAATCGATATAGACAAACATTTCCAGCTCTACCTTGGTTAAGTTTATACACATTTTGAAGTAGTTCCACAATGAGCCCAAATCCTATTATGTTTGTTCAGGCAACCTTGCCCTCACCCGTTCTAAGTGCTTTGGGGCCTTTGTAATTTCCATTTTTTGGCATTTATGCTGGGTAATAAGGTAGCTCATCCCCACTAAGATCTGCTTGTATCGCAATCTGTTCGATTCCTCGTTTTCTTCAAACAGGCACAGTTTAAATTATATGTCTCAATGTCGGCCTAGGGTTGTAGATCGCATTTCTCCTACATTCTGCAAAAACAAGAGATCGCCGGGCACTTCCACACGACTTGAAGCCAATCTCATATCCCTCCATGCTGCAAGGGCATGTTGGGGCCTTAATAAATCCCATTTTCCAGAATCTGTGTGTGGGTAATGAATCTTGTGCAAAATGTGAACTATCTTAGGTGCAGATATTATTAGTTCATAAGGAGCAGGTGGTAGTCTCATTCCTCGTCTTGTTATCTAGTGACTCACCATCTTTCTCCCACACTTGGCACATAGCTGTGAATCTATCTGCGCATTCATTGTAAAGGAATGGTATATTCAGGACAATGCTGTGTTCTCCAAAGACTTCTAGAATAACTGTATTTTCCCTGGTGTTAAACTCCAGAATGGAGGATAACGCATCCTTGTACTGGTCTAGGGCAAGCTGCAGCTGTATATATTAAAGAACCATGAGAAGCAGTAGTTCACATTCATCTGCTAAAGTTTTGGAAGGCTTAAATTACCTGCATCCCACAGTCCCACAATCCTGAGATACTAATGAGGCCCAGAATACTTTAAATGTTGTCACTTGCCTCAATATTTTGCCCTACCACAATGAAGTCTCTAGTAATTTTGTTCTGCCAACCAATCCATTTCAGAGTCTTGTGCCATCAGTTTAGCAACATTCTTATAGGGTTCGGGTAGAGAATCTAGGCGGCTAACACCATAAACCTATTTCAACAGGCGAGAACCTTTAGACAATTGTAACTCTCCTCTGATTGATGGATAGCCTTGATCGCCAAGTAGCCATTCGTTTATAATAGGGAGTCAGGGCATCCAATAGTACTGTCTAATATTGGCCATAACAAATCCATCCTCAAACGTGGATTGAATACTCTTTACCGAGCAAATAGTAGGGGGGGCTTTACGTCACACATACATTTTTGGGACATACTTTTAATGATAATAAAAAACCGCAGTGGAACTTCTTCAGGAGTATTTTTACATTTCTGAATTCTTTTGAATGTGCTGAGATGCAAGTTTTCAATCCTCTTGTTACATCGTCAAGGACACCCTGGTTATGCATGAGAATACTCCAGCAGTCTAGTATTCCCTTTAGTTTCTTTTTGTGAGGCACAGGGTTATGTGGTCCTCCTCTATCTGGGCTTTTACAATATTGGGATACTTCTTTTTCCTGTCTGCATCAAGGATAGCAAAAGTACTGTTGTGTGCAATGCCAGGCAATTTTGTGCCATCCCTATCCAAATCATAGTGGTTTCTCTTTCTTCAGGGCCATGGGAAGAGATGAAACTAAGGCTGTTGGACAAGCCCATTCTACAGTGTACAAGGCTAGGCTTTGATGTATTTTTCTTAAACAAAATGGGAATTGAGACCTTAACATGCAGCTTCATTTCTCTCACCTTGTTGATAGCAGATGTTGTTTAGGTTTTGCAGAGTCTGCTGAAACTCTTGGAAGTGAAGCCTGAGTTGTGCAGATTCACTTCCTTTCTCAGAAGATGAAAGTGGCGTCTGGTTGCTTCCATCACATGTTGGGGATTCTGCTTAATTGAAGCTGTGTTGCTCTGTTATCCTAATCTCCACCTTCGACATACAGTTCATGTGAAGCTTCAACTGTGATGACTCTTTCTGGGATGCGAGCAGGCATCACACAGGTTCACACCACCCTGTTCTGCTACAGGTCTGGAAACGGGGATGGGCCACTATATTTCACCCCTTCAAGGTTGTTCTTGGAACACTGGGTCTGAGCATGTACTATTAGCTCTCACAACCCACCATCTCACAGTTTACATCATTACTAAGAGTTTGTTTCAGGAATTGGAATACAATGTACGGTCAAAGTCCTAAATAGCGATAATTTTCAACATATAGACACCACAAAGGCCTACTGCTTCAAGTGCTACTGATGAGGAATATTTCTGAGATTATGATCCCAAATAAGTCCTTATTTTTCATTAATTTCTAAGCAAGTACTTTTGTCATCCTGGGATTGAAGTGGTTTGATATCCCTGATGCCTGAGGGCTTAGGGACAGGACTGTCTCAGTTCATTATGATATACTTCTCACTCTGTAATGTATTCTGTTATCCATGGGTACTTTTTCCCAGAAAGACACAGCTTTGCTTAGTTGCTTGAGTAACATCAGCAGATCACACTTGAGTATTAAAATGGATAATTCAGACAATTGGGTTCGTGTTGTTGATTGCATGAGGCCCTCTGACATTAGAAAAGCATAACAACACTGCTATGTTTTTGAGCTGACATATGCTGGTGAGAAACCCTCTACAGATATTAAAACTATGCACCTCTCCATCGAGCTTGGGGTTTTTCTTACATTTTATTCTGATCTGTCAACATATGGCCTCTGTGAGCCTGACGATTCTCTATAGCTAAGTATAGATATCTCGGTCTGAATGGGATATGACAGATGTCATAGCTTCCCTAATATACATAGCATGTGGCCTAGTCACACCACCCCCAGAGCACTCTCTGAAGGGAAGGTCATCTACCATGAATTCGCCTTCATATTGAATGTGAAATTTTGATCTACTACAAACATTTAAAGTTGCTTAGAATAATATACAAGTGCATCCATCAAAGAGTAACAGATAGAGGGAATACTGTTCTCACCTGGTTAAAATATTAATCAGCACTAGACAAATGGACTTCCCAAAGACGTACTAACAACTAAAGACATCAATGTTTTTCTTCACTCAAACTTAGCAGTACAATAAATTGGACTCCTGTCACTCCTCTCTTGTGCACACTCACTCTGCTGTGACACTTACGCTCATGGTAGCATTGATTTCTGCCACCGTTTCTTCGTCTGTTGGGAACTGGTAAATCTGCACTCCGTTACTGACCAGCTCACTCATAATCTTACTTTTGAAGACGTGTAGCTCATTTTTTGCCACTGTGTCAGCTTTGGCTATAATAGGAATTATGTTGACCTGTGAAAACGAGTAGATAGAAAAAAGGAGAACAAAGAAATGCTGTTATATTACAACAGATATTATTACTCAAAAATATTACAATTTTTTTCTGTGTAGATCCTTGAAGATACCAGAAAATGTGATAACTATTACATTCATCTTCTCTTGACAACGCAAAGTAAAAGAATATAAACAGAACAACGGTCAAGGGATTTTTTTTCCCGTGCCTTGACAGGGTTTAGGGTCTCGGGATAGCACGAAGCCATCGGAAACCCGCCGCTGGGTGAGGATTCAAGCATCATAGCTCAAGATTGTGCTACCCGCCTTTATGTTCAGTGCTGAATTCACTTCCTTCTCTGCTTTAATGCTACCTGGCTGCGATGGAAGTTGTTCATAAGAGCTCTGAAAAGGCTCTTACGCACATCTGTTGCACATCAGGCAGCAATAAGCGGAACTTCTTCACTCCCAACATTAACAGTGTCAAAACACTGGACAACTTTTTTGGCTTATATCTACATCATCAAACGCTTCCTTTCTATTCAAGTTTACTGGGTTGATAATTTTGCCATTTCTTCTCACATTTGCATCTCAACTTTCAATAGAAAATGGAAAACGCAATCATACCAGTACAAAAGACGTTTGGCTTACATGTATAAGTGCAACCTGGCTTGCAAATGAACACAGCTAAGTTTTATCAACTGAAATCAAGATAGTGCAAAATCAAATCACTCCCAATATTCAACAATTTAAAGATAAGAATATAACACACACAATTCAGTCCTAGAAGAGTGAACATTTACTACAGTACCATCTTAGGTTTCACCCCATCCTAAGAGTTCCAAGGTCGCAGTCCCCAGCAGTCATGACTAAAGTATACATTTCTCATAATGCGAATTTAACTCTAGTATCTACAGTTGGTCCATCTCCCACATTACAGAAACAGAGCAAGAAGAACAACAAATAATTAAGATCAGCACATGTGTAGATACAGGGCAACGAAACAAATAAAAACGTTCAATTTTGCAAAGAGTACTGACTGTTTATTTATGTCTTTTTAATTTTGGGGGGTTTCCCTGTCCCACATCGTGCACGTACAAGTACTACAGAGGAAAACAAATTAAAGAAAGCAGGAAAAACAGTAAGGTGAAGAGTTCTCATTATGTACATTCTCAGACGAGCCCAGGTGCTTTCAAGTGCCAAAACAGCTTGTCAGAGTATTAAGTGTTAGCGCGTCTGACCTCAATAAGTAAGCTTACAAGGGGATGCAAATAGGTCGATGAACCTTTTGACTCGCAATTAAGATGTTCTTACCATAGCTCCAGTACATAATCAATAACCAATACACAATAATCAATACTCATCAACAACTCAGTAACGGTAATGATCAATGGAGTCAGTAATTGTCACACACCATGACCTTTGAGTCATGAATAACCACACCTTTTAATAAAAGTTAGAATGTTTATTTCCCTATATTAACAATGCTAAGGTCATGTAGATTAATCTCAAAATCAAATGAAACACATACAGAAACAATACTGGCTGTCCAATGCGGCAGATGAAATGTAATCTAATCAAAGCTTGAACTACAACACGTTCTAAGGTTACGGTGCAAATTAATAACAAAGTCAACTGCATCAAAGTAATTACATAGATTAAGTTAGCAGAGAAAGTCATCAAGCATTAATCCCTTTTAGCACAATTTCATTAGTGACGATCCTTAACTAACATCAGATGAGCATCAGCATGTTGGGCTTCATGCAAAAACAATTTAATAACACAAATTTGGAAAAACATCTAACTATGGCTCTATCAAAACAATGCAGTTGGTACCTGGAAAGAAAAAGCAAATATGCATAATAATCAACAGTCTATTACATTATACCTATCCTCAGAGTAGATCAGCAAGCAGAGTCAGTCTTCATCCTCAGGACATCAGTCGATCAGCAAGGCATCATGATTCAGCATCAAAGTTCAGAAAAAGCAAAGTCTTTAAGCATTAAAGTTAAGCATGCCTCTTGTCAAGCAGCACAAGAAATATTGACCTATCAGCCAGCAAGAAAATGGTCAATGTCTCTATCTTCTCTCAGTGCAGTGTCGTTATATTAAAACTAGTAAAACTGCTTCCCAACTCCCTATTGATCAGCTAATCGCATGTTCACACTTTGTCCAATAAAACTAAAACTCCAAATCTATTATCACTCCGTTCACATTTCGTTGATTGGTTTGTCTTGAAATGTCCTCATCATCCAGCTTGTCAGGTAACAATAATTGTTGCAACTTCCACTCCAGTCAGTATCTCCATTGTTCTACTCCTGAGAAAGTCCGTCTCACACACATTACACATAAAATGTTGCATTCACAGCATCTTCTAGAAGTCAGATCTCATGAGAAAACTTCAGCTATGAGCACATTTAAACAATACAATAGAAATCACAGCTTAACTCTCTAGGGCAGCCATTTTATTAAACGTTAAGAAATACAGCTTTTACATGAGGCCTGGCAAGTAGGCCAAGACACTTGCTAAGTTAAGGCCTACAATTAATTAAGCTAAAGCTTACTGCATAACCCTTAATATGATGCACTACTACATTAGTCAAACATATATTCAATATTTCATAATACTAATTCATTTATTAGTACATTTCGTTAACACTGGTGGCCATTCTTCGTGATCACATTTTCAAATGCGTGCATTACTGTATGACATTATTTTATTTTCTACACATACTTATTATTCAGAATACATCAACACTCATTAATCATTTTTTTATTAATACACCTGCGCTAGCAATCCCTCCTCTGATGATTAAACGTGTCATCACACTAACTACCATCCACACATTTTTGCATCAGCTAAAAGTCTGTCAATTCAATCCCTTCATACTTTTGTTTCTTCCTTTTTCTTTTCTTCCCTCCTTTGGTTATTCTTTGACCTTTTCAATTTAATCCTTTTGCATAATTTACACAATCCCCATTTTCCAATTAGACAAACCACAACAATTAATATCCCTTGCACGATTTTCAATAGAATCCCATTCCAAATGTTGCTGAGGCAATTTCCCACTAAAGCAAACCCCTTGCCAATATTTTCCCAAACACCTGGTTCTTTCAAATCAGCATTTGCATTAGTCAGATTATTAAGTACATCCCTTATCTCTCTACTGTTATCAGGAATATACAAACAACAATGCCTAGAATTAATCATTTTACAGACTCCATCACCCTTCCCTAAAAGAATGTCTAAAGCAAGACGATTTTAAAGAGTCATAGCTCTATCAGCAACTAACTCAGTATCTATCTGGAGCATGGCTCCTGAAAAAATTGTCAGCATGCTATCCACAATGGTAGACCACTTTAGAATATTTAATGGATTCAGAATGACTCCCACTGAAGGAAGTAGAGCAGAAGAAGTCTCCCTCCTCTGCTTCTTATGATGTAATTCAGTCATTTTCGGAAACTTCTTCAAATCCTCCATTTGATAAATCTTTGGGAAAACTATCCCCAGAAGGCATGTCCCATACCATGCTCTTGGAAGACGGTAATAATTATTAAGACCACAAATGTAATAAATCCCAGGAATAGCAGCGTCCTGTCCATGCAACATAAACGTTCATTTACTCTGAAACAAAAACACATGCCTACATTCACTTATTCCCACAAATAAAGTGTCAGTGGGCGATTTAGGCCTATATATACAAAGTTTCACCACATGTTGCACATTTAAAGCTAATTTCCCTTGCTTTTTAATTGCACTATAAGCAAAATCATTCCTTTAAGTCCTTTTTTCCAAGCCTTTTTCTAATTTCTCCTGTAATGCCTTTCTCCTGTCATCTGTTTGATTGTATTGTAGTGTATTGTAATCGTATTTATATAGCGCTTACTACTCCTGACGAGGCGTTGAAGCGCTTTTCGGTGAGTAGAACGCCACTCTGGAACCCAACAAGAATTAGTGATGGATTAGTAATGGGAAATAGTGAGTACAGTCTTAGTATTATTATGAGTTCACTTGAGCCGCGGATATGAGAGTTTGTTAGTTAGATTGGCTGGAGTAATGTAGGGGTGGAGGAGGAAAGAAATCCAGAAGTGTTATTTGGGAGTATATCCTTAATTTATTCAACCCAAAGGCTTGAGATGAGTAAAGGGGGTGGAGGAGGGAAGAGTATATGGAAGGGTTAGGGAGAACATAGTAGCAGGGTGAGAGAAATGCGGGAGAATTTAGTAGGGTTGTGTGGGAGGTCATGGTAGTAGAGTGAGGTTTGGTGAGTTAGATGTGGAAGGGGAGGGAAGAGCTTAGGCAGAGTTATTTAGGAGATTAAAGTAGTAGAAAGGATTTGCGATGAGTCAGAGTGAGAATGGAGGAAAGTTTGATAGAGACATGACATATGATGATGGGTAGGTAAGTGTGATAAGATGAGAGCAGGAATTCACAGATATCTAGTATAACAACCCACCCAGGAGCCATGCAATAACCCACGAACATGCCAAGCACAGAAACAACATATACACATACATACATATACACACACACACATGAATACACAAACATTTGCACATACAATACATAATAAGAACCATGGGTAAAATATACTTAGTCAAACAGGTTTAAAGAGTGTATGTGTATTTTATTGTTATGACATAGTAGCGATACATATTTTCTAAAGAAACTATAAATAACTAGAAATATACAAATAATCTGAAAAAAAAATATTTATCAACATAGGCATATGCAGTTCATAGTTGTTTGAATATGGTGGTTATGAAGGAAAGAGCCAACTCTTGAGTAGTTTTCTGAAGACAAGAAAGTCTGTGGCTCTTATAGTTGGGGTAATGAATTCCATAGTTTGGCTGCTTGAACGGAGAAGGATGTACCACCTATAGTCTTTTTCTTGTATGGTGGTGTTCTAAGGCGGGGTGCCAATCTTGAGCGGAGGTTTCTTTGTTGGATGTATTTGGTAATTTTGTTTCTAATAAAAAGCGGTCCTGTCACATGTATAGCTTCGTGGGTGATACAAAGCAGCTTGAAAGGGCATCTCCTGGCAACGGGTAACCAGTGTAGTGCTCTCAAGGCAGGGGAGATGTGGGCTTGCGGCTTTACATGTAATAGTAGCCTGGCTGCGCAATTCTGGATACGTTGTAGTTTTTTCATAACAGATAGAGATGATCCATGGTAGAGGCCATTGGCATAATCCAGTTTGGATAGTACAAGCGAGATAGTAGCTTGCACCTTGTGTGGAAATCCGAGGTGGGGGTAGATGCGTCGTAAAGTCTTCAAGGTGATGAAGCTTGCTCGTGCTAATTTGTCCACTTGGGCATTCATAGTTAACTTGGAATCCAGGTTTTTAACTTCCTTGGATAAATGAGGAGGTGGTCCATGATCGTGAGGCCATTCGCACAGAGGGTCATAATTTTTCCAGTCACCATATATGAGTATTTCTGTTTTTGAGGTATTTAGTTTGAGATGGCTCCAGGTCATCCACTGATCAACGGCTCTGAGGCAACTGAAGATTTGTGAGTTTTCAATGTTTTTGAGGCATTCTAATTTAAGTAGTATTTGTGTGTCATCTGCATAGTAGTAGAATGTGTGATGGAAATCATTGACCAGTTCTGGTAAAGATATCATGTAGATGTTGAAAAGCAAAGGTGAGATGACTGACCCTTGGGGGACCCCTGCTTTTGTGAGGTAGGGTTCGGACGAGAAGGGGGGTGAGCGGATGATATTAGATCTTTTTTGAAGATAGGAAGTAATCCAGTCGAGAGCAATCCCTTGTATGCCGGCTTTGTGGAGTCTGAGTTAGGGTGTCATGGTCAACCGTATCAAAGGCAGCTGAGAGGTCCAAGAGAAGTAGTGCAGCAACTCCATTTCGGTCGACTGTGTTTTTAAGATCATCCCAGATTGCTATCAGTGCCGATTCAGTGCTTCTTCCTGGGCGGAATACAGTTTGGAAGTCTGAAAGTATAGAATTGTCTTCAATGAATTGTGACATCTGGGCGAATGCTGCTCTTTCTATCAATTTGCCCAGGAAAGGTCCATTTGTGATTGGTCTGTAGTTGTTGGGGTCTAGGTTTGTTTTCTTTAATAAAGGTCGTATGTATGCTTTTTTCAGGTCTACAGGAAAAGTTCCTGAAGTTAAAGAGTTGTTGATGATTCTTCTTACAGGTGTGGCAGCAGAAGTAGATAGAAGAATGTTCTTGAAGATTTGTGGTGGGCAAGGGTCAGAAGGGCAACCAGAAGGTTTGCTTGCTTTGACCAAATCCATAAATGCATCCTGGGATATTTGTTTGAAGGACTGTAGAGGTTGGGTTGGTTTATTCTTAGAGGGTTTTTTAGGAAAGCGGTTGGTGCTGATGGTTTTCTTCTGTTTTAAATAGAAGTCCAATGTGTCTGCCTTGGTTGTGTAGTGAGTTGCCAATTTGTTTGCGAAATCTTGAGTAGTGGGATGACTTCCTTCCATGCATGTAGGTTTTTGAAATTCATTGAGAATTTTATAAAATTCCTTGGTTGTAGATTGAGCATTTTGAATTCTGTCTGAGTAGTACCTTTTGTTTAGCTTTTTTGATTGATGATTTGTATATCCTGTTAAGTCTGTGTAGCTGCAGTTTGTCTTGACATTTGTTTGTTTTAAGCCAGGTCCGCTGCAACTTTCTGATTTGTTGCTTCATCTTTTTAAGTTCTGTGTTTCTCCAAGGTGTTGGTTTTCTTTTGTTGTGTTTGGTTTTTCTGAGTGGTATTAGGATATCAAAAGCTTCCTGTAACCACTCAAAGTTTTGGCACAGAATTAATTTTATCTAGATCTGTGTTTGCTGTTGATCTAAGAAGCTTTTCTCTAAAGGTGTAAGCAAGCATGTCAGATTATGTCTGTGCACATAAGCTGTGCCAAATGTCAATGTAGGTTCAAAGAAACCTCTAACTATTGCTATGTCATTATCCTTAGCTACTCTACTCCAATACCTGATTAAAGGAACAAACAAAAACACAACATCATAATTCGAGTAAAAGTACTGAATGTACTCCTGATTATAAAATCTTATTAGTAACAGACTACAACTTATTACATAGGTTAGTGGCAAGCTATGATAGGTAACTCCCTCCTCAACTGATAAAGGAATCTGCGTACACACATAACAATACTTCGCATCCATTGTCTCAACATACTCACTCAACAAGCGATAGAAAACATTAGAAGAAAGTACTCCTTGCGCATTAGTATCGCTACGCAAATATTTCTAATCTAACCTAAACATCTCTATTGCGTTAGTGCACTAGTCATCTCAAAAGCAGAAGTATGGTTGGCTTCTTTCTTATCGATAACAGACATACCCACAATCAACACCACAAACAATATCCCACACATAATTGCCAAACCAATGCTCATATATTTACAGTGCCTAGTATTCCTATCCTGTTGACTAATGTTACTCATGATCTGTAAAGAATCAGAAAGCAGAAGAAATTCAGAAAAATTGCAGCAAAAAATCAAAAATAGTCAACTCTTATTTCAGCAGTTATTTACAGCTCTCAGTCTCTCTTTCAGGATCCCTTGTCAAAATCGATTAGCAGCTTTGTCAAAATAAGGTTTCAAAGGTCAAATCAGGCTAGCAATGTCTCTTCCGGCTACTTTCAACAGTCTCTTTCTTCAAACTTTCTCTCAGATTGTTTTAACAGTTCAGTTCACCAGCTTCCTTCAAGTGCCAAAATACTGACCCGGAATCTCGCTATCAAAACAAAAAGACAAAAACTCTTGCTGCTGTTCATTCGTAGTTGCATACGCCCATTCAGGACCTGCGTATCTTCAACTCGCTATTCTCTTTCTTTTCAATTTTCGATCACCATTCAGTTCTCCTTCACTTAGATCTTCTCTCCTTGTGGTATCTACTTCTTCCTCGACTGTTGTCTCAACAACCCTCCTTTCCCTTTTTCTACCTGCGACTCCGGCCACGTATCTCCTTTCAGTGGACCTTCTGTCAGGCTTCTCTTCAGAGTCAAACTTGAACCTTCTTGTTCTGTGGTGTTTTCTCTTGACAGACCTGCAATCGGTTCAGGAGGAGTCAGATCACAGTGACTTTGATCCACCTCAACTCCTTTCCCCTCTGAGTCTGGCAATTGCTCTGTTTGTCTCTCAAGATCGTCTGCTTCTGGGAAAGCCTTCCTCTGACTAGGCTCACCTACTGCCTCAATTGAGATAGGCTCTCCGTTACACTCCTGGAGGTCTTCTACTTTGTCTCTAACAGGAGTAACTGAACCGTCCTCAACGGGCTCAGATCTGGTCTCAGTTCCCTTTTGTTCTCTTTCCGGCTCAGAGACTTGTCTCGCTGTTGTTGGTACTCTCAACAACCCTTCTTCATGATCCAGTGGACATGCCACTTTCTTCGTATGATTTGCATGAATCCAGTTCGGAATTCCAACATACTTCACAGCTGTGGTAGTTGTCAGAACTACTTGATAAGGTCCCTTCCAACGAGGCTCCAAACACATTTTCTTCACGTGTTTCCGGACCACAACCCAGTCTCCAACTCTCAGGTTGTGCCCTGGGTCATGGATCGGTGGCAGTGTGGAGGCTTCCACCTACTGAGAGAAAAAGTGAACCACATCAGCCAGGCCTTTGCAGTAATCCAACACCATATCATCTGTAATATTGACGAGTGCATTTGCAGGTACCACTGACAACCTCATTGCTCTGCCCATGAGGATCTCATGTGGCTACAATCCTGTCTTTCTGTCATTTGTATTTCTCATTGACATCAAAACTAAAGGCAATGCATTAGGCCATTTCAAATTTGTGGACACACACATCTTTGCAACTCTTGACTTCAATGTACCATTCATCTGTTCCACTAGTCCTGATGCTTCAGGGCGGTAAGTACAAAGCAACTTCTGCTCAATGTTCAATGCTGCACACAGTAATTTAATCACTTCATTATTGAAGTGATTTCCCCTATCTGATTCTAAAGAGACCGGGAACCCGAAACGCGGTATCAGTTTCCTAAGCAGTGGTTTTGCTACTGTGAGACTATCATTTCTTTGTGTAGGATAAGCCTCAATCCAGTGACTAAAGATGCAAAAAATCACCAACACATCTCAAACCTCCACACACAGGCATCTCAATAAAATGCCACTGCATTCTGCTGAATAGACCTACCGCTCGTCCAATGTAGCTCAAATTAACCACTGACATTTTTACAGTGTTTAGTTGTTGGCAAATGACACATCAATGGCAAACTGCTTCAGCAACGTATCTAAACTTTGGGTTGAACCAATCATGTTTGAACAATTGAATAATTGCATCCCTCCCAATATGTGCTTGACCATGATAGTACCTAGTCATTTGAGACAACAGGCTATTTCGAAAAAACAACTGACCCTCTTCTGAAACCCACAATTCATCTGGTCTTTGCACACATTTCATTTTGCTCCATAAACGTTTTTCCTCCCTGTCAGCAATGTTCTGCAACGTTTTCAATTCTTCCAAAGTGTCAATTATTTTCAAAGCATAGCTTGTACAAGTTTCGTCGTCTTCAGATAACAGTTCCCACTTGTCTTTGAACGATACACAGTTCAATGCACAAAACATAGCGACTTGATCCACATATCAATTTCCTACTGATACAAAATCCTGCAACTTCAGATGTGCACTGCATTTCACCACGGCAATCTTTTCAGGCATTTGAATAGCATGTAACAATTCCTTAACTCTCTCACCATTTCTCACTGGTGAACAAGAAGAGGTCATGCAACCTCTCTGTGACCATAACTGGCCAAAATCATGGACTATTCCAAATCTATACTGGCTATCGATTGTAACTTTCACCTGAGCAGAAACATGGAATGCTCTAGTAAGGGCTACCAGTTCTGCTACTTGGGCAGAATACACTCCTCGAAGCCAAGAAGCTTCCAAAGTACCAGTAATGGTGCACACAGCATTTCCTGCTCTCAGTGTCCCTGTATTGTCTCGCAGACAAGAACCATCAAACAAAGATAATTTAGTCATTTTCTTCCAATCGGGTATCTTTAATTTCAGGTCTTGGTTTTGTGCACAAGTCAGTTACTTCAAGACAATCATGCTCAACATCTTCCACCTTTTCAATTTTGACATTTTCACTTGGAAGTAAGGTTGGCGGGTTCAGCACTGTGCATCTTTTCAATGACACAATTGGTGACCCTAGAATACTTGTTTCATATCTGGTCAAACTCGCACCAGTCAAATATTGTTTTTTTGTCCTTGTAAGTAGAATCTCAATATAGTGAGGGACCATTACAGTCAGGGGATGTCCCATCACAATGCCTTCACACTTTGTAAGGCTCTGACCAACTACTGCAACTGCATGCAAACAGCCCAGTAATACTGCTGCAACTGGGTTCAAAGTAGCTGAAAAATATGCTACTGGGCGGTTTACACCTCCATGGACCTGTGTCAGGACAGACAAAGAACACGCATCACACTCATGACAAAACAACGTGAAAGGTTTCGTGTAATCAGGCATACCCAACGGTGGAGCCCTGCACAGACTCTCTGAATTCAGTGAACGCTTTCTTTTCAGCCTGGTCTAACACTATGGGATCAGTGACTTCCTTATGAGTCAGCTTCTGCAGTGGTCTTGAAATGACTGAAAATATTGGAATCCACTGGCAACAATAGCCTACCATCCCTAAAAACATCCTGACATCTCACTGTGTGGTTGGGGGATTTATCTGCAATATGGTTGTAATCCTTTCTCAGGATATCTTTCTTGAACCCTTCTCAATCTGATGACCCAAATATTTCACTGCTTTTTGACAGTACTGCAATTTAAGCAGAGACACTTTGTGACCATTCTTTCCCAAATGGTTAAACAAGGCAATCGTATCATACTTGCAATCATCCATTGTTTTGGACGCAATCAGCAAGTCATCAATGCACTGCACCAAGGTCGATTAGAAAGGCAATTCCAAGACGCCAAATTCCTTTTCAAGATCTGATTATCTGATTGAATATGGAAGGTGACTCTGAAAACCCTTGAGGAATTCGGCACCAGCAATAAACTTGATCCAGGAACTTGAAACAAAAGAGAAATTGACTATATTCATGAAAAGGCACAGAAAAGAACGCTTGTGACAAATCAATGACAGTGAACCATTCTGCTGCACATGGAATCTGAAACATCATCACAGTTGGATTTGGCATCACAGGCAACATTTGACCACAATGTAATTTATTTTTCTCAAATCCTGAATAATTCGAACTTTCCCACAGGGCTTTTTCAAACCCATTATTGGTGAATTACAGGGACTGCTCAATACTTCATCCAAATTTGGAACTTCTGCACTTCTCACTGTAGAGCGTGTAGCGCCCGTGTCAACCAAGAATGAAACTCTGTGACCAATGACCTCTGTCTTCACATAGGGACCTCTTTGATCTACTTCTAAGGAAGTTGCAAGCACACACAGCTCCTCATCTGAACTGTCACTTGTCCACTCATCATTTATTCCATTCTCACTGTGTAACAGGAATTGGTGCACTGTGTTACTATTTTGGTTATGCCTTTGACCGGTTGAGAAAGCATCATCTGTTGCTGTTCCACTGGGGCTTGAGGTATTTTAATTTGCTGTCTAGGTACCATGGGAACCTGTTGTTGCATTGGCTGCAACTGTGACATTTGTGCACATGGCATTTGCGCCTGCTGCATGGGCTGAAACTTCTGCAGTTGATTCACATTATTCTGAAAATCTGGATTAGGAACTCTCACTCTCGGTCCTCTCACTTTCTGGAATGAATTGATGTCATTAGTATGCTGAACGACACCTTCCTGCACCATCATTGGACACTCCCGATTCCAATGTCCAACGGCTCCGCAAATATGACATGGTAATAACTTCTTTATTCTCTGCACATCATTCTCAACCACTACAGTATTCAAGTCTGGACCACAATTCATATTTCCCCAACGACCTCTACCTCTCATCTGGGGTTGAAACATCATGTTCCCCTGCTGCTGCTGTGGCAACTGCAGTGGAAAATTCCCTTGCTCTCCTGTTTGAGCTGCTTTAATCTGCATTACCATCGCCTTCTCTTTCAGCTTTTTCGGCTTCAACTCAGTCTCATCACTACAGTATTTCGCATACTGCAACAACTCATCAATCGGCTTTGCTTACCAACAAATCAAATGACTCAACCATCTGGCTAATTTCAGGTCTCAATCCCTTCACAAATTTGAACACAAAATGGAGCATGTCTTTCGCCTCAATTGTCTTTGTACCACTGTAATGCTTGAATGCCTGCAACAATCTCTCATAATACACACGTATCGACTCCTTTGCTTCCTGAGCTGTCCTGACAATCCTCTGCCAATTAATATCCTTGGGCGAAATTCTCGTTTTCAAAAACTCACTCACCTTATAGTAATATTTCATTACCTCAGGAGACGGTGCACCTGTATTCTCGTCTCTCTCCTGTTCACTTGCTGGCCAATCTACACTCCTCTCACACTTGATCCACAGATCAGCTGAAACCAATATCTCTAGTAATGTGTTCAAGTCCTCCCATAAGCACTTCGCGAGTTTCACAAACCTGTCTGTCTTCTGATACCACTCTACTGGCTTCTCTCTCAATTTTGGATAATCATTTGTAAATGACGGAATGTCACTTCTGCTCCAAGGGACATGAACAAAATTTCCCCCTGGAATCTCTCTCATTGGTAAAATCTTCACTGAATCCTTATCCTGTTGCACATTTGCAGTCAGCTCCAAAGAATCAGTTTTTCTCATCTCTTTTCTTTACCCATCTGCCTTCCCAGTTGTCTAATGCTCCCAAGGTCTGAGCACTTTGAAGCAATTCCTTAAGGTGTGCTTTCATTCCAGCAGATCTCATGTGTTCAAATCTTTAGCCTCAAAATCCAATCTGTAACTCCTTTTCGAGTGTTTTGTTCTCTCGATTTCTATGCCGTGTGTCTCTGCCAAGTCTGCTAATTTCTGATGCACATTACTCACTTCTCTCGTAATCTTAGGGCACAAATATCTGAATTCTGCCACTGAGTAGGGTTCTAACCTATTCACCCCCATAGTTCCCTCAATGAGTTTACTCGGTTCCATGCTTAGCCTAGCATAATTCAAATACTCCTCTCCCTTGGGAGAACTCAGCTTGTATAACCATTCAGTCAACTGCTGAGCTAAAATGTTACTTGCTTGGACCGGTGGCACCTGCTGTGCAACTACATTCGAGGTCTGCGGTATCAATAATTTCAAACTTTGACTAACGTTTGGCCCTTCCATAGTATCTCGAAGTGCTACAAATGGACTAAAGCCTAGTAATGATCTTGATCCATCAAAAGTGTGTCCACAGGAGAGACTGCCTGAACATTTTCATTATGTCCTCCCCTCATTATGTTCTGGGACATCCCTCCCTGTTCACCTACAGTAGGTTTCTTCTGTGCAAATAGGGTTACCGCTGGACCAACAGTAATAGGTAGCAATATAGCATCTGGGGCTGTTCTGGCACTCACAACTCTGTGGGAGATTCACTCCCATATTTAGATTCATCATCTGAGTCATATCTGACTATGTCCCTGTTACTGGAGTGAATCTTGGCATTACCTGCGGCTGCACTTGGAGCAGTAAATTTGGAGTTGGTTCAGACTGAACCAACATCGGTCTCGGGTAAACCTGTTCCGTTGGCACCATTAAGTTCGAAGTTGTTTCCATAATGGGCACATCAGGATAAATTCTCTGAACCTGTGGCGGATGCACCTGATTGTGCACTACAGGAGTGGTAGGCACATTAAATCACTCTGCATCACATTCTGTGTCAGGCTAGCATTAACCTGCATAGGACTCATTGTCTCATTAACTTGTGTCGGAACGGTCACATCAGCACTGGTACTCAGACCACTCTCATGTACTCTATATGGTGGTGGACGATCTCTGTGTAATAAACTCATTATCATCTGATTCCTCCTCCACTGTTGAAGACTTTCTAGCCTCCCTACTCTCGGACGGATTTTTGTTGGTCTTCCTAGTAGCTTTCCTTCCTTCCTTCTCATTGTCCTGAGTAATTGCCAGAAACAACTTAATTCCATGCAAATTCTCCATCCTCCAGACTCTCTGAACACTATCCCATCTAGCCTCTGCTAGAGTCTTTTCGGCCTTTCTCTTCCTCCTCTCGAATTTCTGTTGCTGTCTGGCTACTAACTCCCAAATCGTTAACGCCTCTAACTGTGCTGGTCTCGGAAGGGGCTTCGATTCATATAGCACCATCCTAAAATGCTCCAAAACCCTATAATTGAATGATCTATTTGTAGGAAGCGCTAAGTTTCCATCCTTCTCTGTTAACTTGCACCATTGCTTTAGCCAAAGACAGGGCGTGACACCCTTCTCTTCCTTTACAATGTAAGCTGTTGTACCTTCTGGCGGTGTAGCCTAGCCTACAATCGCTGCAATATACGTGTATCCCCTTAGGCCACTCTTTAAAGCTTTGAAAAATGTAATCTTTTCCACCTATTTTTTGTTATTCAAAATCAAATCAGAAAGTGACTTAATCCCAAGATTCCTTTCACCTACGTTCTCAACCAATTGCCTCTCACAGATGGCTGCCAATCTGGGCGTGACCTATCACTGCGCGCTCCGACATCACACTCACAAGCACTGCGGCTGACAAAGACTTGCGGCTTGAACTCCCAACTCTGATTCACACGAACTAATGCAAAAATTGTGAGCACTAATCAAAAACAAATTTGCTGGTTTACTACAGGAAAGGTAACAACAATTGCGTCAGAAACCTCACAGATTTTTCACTGATGGCTCTTCCTGCACTTACAGCTACTCCTTCTTTCTTCGTTTCCCAGATTCGCAAGCAAAATTCAACCTGCAAATTTTACTCTCAACTGATCAATGGGTCTGTCCTGATGCACATAGGACTCGCCAAATCTCAGTCGAAATTTTCTTTCACTCATTTTGCTCACACACTGACTTGTTGACCACGCCCGATCAACCTACTAAACCAGACAGACTACAACATAAAACCAAGTGTCTCATACACTTTTCAATATACTCCAGAGTGTTAGACCACGCAGGGTCCGTACATCAACCATGTGGACAATTTTTTAGCACAAAGTGCAACACGTGAAGTTCGATGACTTTCCTACTCTCACACTGCAGAGTATGCACACTCCTTCTACAACTTAATTTGAAGACCGCAAACTCCCTAAAACCCTCACACACCTCACAATTTACCTGCGATTTGCATAAGCTGTGCAAGCGTAACCTACAACCATTAGCAGGATCCAGGATTCTGGGAAAGTCATTTCTGGGATTAAAAGAACAGTTTCTCTCTTTTTTTTAACATCATTGAAAAACAAAATCCAAATCTCAATAATAATGTTCTCTCAAAGGACCAACTCCTACCAGCTACTACCATCTCTGGGAGCACCTGTTACTGCGTACCACACATCTATGATGAGCTCTTAAGGAGACTAACCATCGGCCTCTCTTACCGTCTCTGTTCCTCTATTATTCTATACCAGACGTCTATGGTAAGCTCTTAAGGAGACAAACCATCAGTCTGCTACCATCTCTATTAGCGCGTCTGACCTTAAGAAGTAAAGTTACAAGGCGACGCGAATAGGTCGATTAACCTTTTGACTTGCAATTAAGATGTTCTTACCATAGCTCCAGTACATAATCAATAACTAATATACAATAATCAATAACCATTAACAATTCAATAACGGTTATGATCAATGGAGTCAGTAATTGTCACGCACCATCACCTTTCAGTCATGAATAACCACACCTTTTAGTAAAAGTTAGAATGTTTATTTCCCTATATTAACAATGCTAAAGTCATGTAGATTAATCTCAAAATCAAATGAAACACATACAGAAACAATACTTGCTGTCCAATGTGGCGGAAGAAACGTAATCTAATCAAAGCTTGAACTACAACACATTCTAAGGTTATGGTGCAAATTAATAACAAAGTCAACTGCGTCAAAGTAATTACATACATTAAGTTTAGCAGAGAAATTAGTCAAGCATTAATCCCTATTAGCACAATTTCATTAGTGAGGATTATTAACTAACATCAGATTTGCATCAGCATGTTGGGCTTCATGCAAAAACTATTTAGTAACAAATATTTGGAAAAACTATGGCTCTATCAAAACAATGCAGTACCTAGAAAGAAAAAGCAAATATACATAATAATCAACAGTCTATTACATTATACCTATCCTCAGTGTGGATCAGCAATTAGAGTCAGTCTTCGTCCTCAGGACATCAGTCGATCAGCAAGGCATCAGGATTCAGCGTCAAAGTTCAGAAACGCAAAGTCTTAAAGCATTAAAGTTAAGCATGCATTTTGTCAAGACACACAAGAAATATTGACCTTTCGGCCAGCAAGAAAATGGGCAATGGTTCTGTCTTCTCTCAGTGTAGTGTCTTTATATTAAAACTAGTAAAACTACTTCCCAACTCCCTATTGGTCAGTTAATCGCATGTTCACACTTTCTCCAATAAAACTAAAACTCCAAATCTATGAATTCTACTATTACTCCGTTCACTTGTCGTTGATTGGTTTGTCTTGCAATGTCCTCATCATCCGGCTTGTCAAGTAACAATATTGTTGCAACTTCCACTCCAGTCAGTATCTCCATTGTTCTCCTCCTGAGAAAGTCAGTCTCACACACATTACACGTAAAATGTTGCATTCACAGGAACAGCATCTTCTAGTAGTCAGTTTTCATGAGAAAGCTTCAGTTATGAGCACAGTTAAACAATACAATAGAAATCACAAACTAACTCTCTAGGACAGCCATTTTATTAAAGGTTAAGAAATACAGCTTTTACATGAGGTCTGGCAAGTAGGCCAAGACACTCGCTAAGTTAAGGCCAACAATTAATAAAGCTAAAGCTTACTGCATAACCCTTAATATGATGCACTACTACATTAGTCAAACATATATTCAATATTTCATAATATTAATTCATTTATTAGTACATTTCGTTAACATTGGTGGCCATTCTTTGTGATCACATTTTCAAATGTGTGCATTATTTTTCTACATTATTTTATTTTTGTACACAAAGCTATTATTCAGAATACATCAACACTCATTAATTTCTTTTTTATTAATAGCCCTGCACTAGAAATAGCGCTGCATAAATGTAATTACAGTATAATACAAGATTTCTGTGAGGTGTGCAAGAGTTCAAGAGGCCAGGATCACAGCATCACATTCAGGTCTGCAGATGCCTTTATCCCGTAGGCAGAGGACTGCCTGACATATTTTCTGACTGACGAAGAACTGAAAGTGTACCCCCTGGTGTGGCAGATGCACAGTTGACAAAGCAGAATGTTGAGCAAGTAGGCATACTGGTGCAGCCAGCGCAGGATTCAATTTCATCATTCAGAAACAAAAACCCCCAAAAGCAGAGATTTTTTTCTGACAAAAATAAACTACCACAATGTACTGGCAGTTTTCTTCTTGTGCGAGGGAGCCGCTGTTTGTTTCCACCCTGTATCCACTGTAGCAGGAATACTATGCACTGGGAGGACACACTTAAATAGGACTACCTTTTCATTTATACAGACGTTTCTCGTTTGGTGGATGGACGTGTTGAAGCCTTTGATTGACTCAGTCAGGGTCAGATATTACCTTAGTTTCTGCAGGAGCGATAAGAAGGTAAGTAACGTGAGTTCTCAATTTCACCCACAACTGAGTAAGCCACACAAGTCAAAGCCATTCTAGGTTAAGTGGGGGAAGAGGAGATGGAAGAGAAAGAAACAGAGGTCTCACGGACTCGGTGCAGAGATTTGCAACATTACCCAGTTTTGTTCTGCACATCTTCCAGAGTAAGAGAAACAAGAAAGTGTGAATCAGTGTAGCTGCTAACAGGATTGAAATGATACACCAATTGTAGCTATGGATTATACTAGTGCTAAAATACCGGAGTGAATTCTTCTATTAGGTGGGCAAATGGTTGCGTAATTGAAGCCTTCTGGAATCTAAGGAAAATACAAAGCATAAGGAGTTATGTAGTAGCTCAGTAAAAACACAAGATAACCTACGTACCCATGTGAGAGTAAGTACACCTTATAAACTTCTGTTGAGTGTGATAATCAACTCAAAACAAAAGAAAATATGAAGTCCTGAATACAAGTCCTAAGTACTTATTTCTTAAGGGTTCCAGAACAAGTTCTTATATCTTTACTTTTGTTCATACGATGATCTCCCCATGTTTCAAAATAGCAGACTCCCAAGACAGGGTGCTGATATCAGATAGGTATATAGCAGTAAACAATGTTACAAGCACAGCACGCATTACCACCAACTTCCTTGTAGCATTAAATTATTGAAAAGTGTTGATTTGTCCTTTCATTTGTCTTTGCAGGTACAAATTCGGGAGTTAAGCAGGAGCAGCTATGTAGAACATCGAAGAACCCATGAAGCAGGGAGAAGGATGGGGAAGGACCTATGAAAATGCCAAACGCAGTGTGCAGTGCTGCAGCTGCAAGCATTAGAATGCCAAGCAGTTTCCTGCTGGGCGAGAACAGCTTTCATTCCTGCCACTCCCCACCCCTGCTGCATCTAGTATACAGACCGCGGCAGGCGCAACAGCGAATCAATGATCTCTACATGAGGTGGATGATCTGCAAATGTGTAGAGGTGAGAAAACCACAGAATTATGTTAATTCCTCTAGCTAGCAAAACTCTTAACTAGCCTCTAAGTCCCACCATTGGGTGAGAAATTGTTCTATGCTTTGCCATGGTGAGGTGCTCATATAAAATGGGTATTCTGAATAAGGCAGACAGGGGCAGCGCAGGAAGGCTTCCATTACTATCATTGAAGCAGGATTCAAGCATATGGGCAGCCTTCTGCACCATCATTTTGTGATTACTCACGAGCAATGATGCCTGAGGGCCTAGAAGCAATTCAGATGAATTGGTACCGCAAGAAAAGTACACTCTAATGTATTGCGTTCAGTCCTATACATAACTGTATCACCAAAACTGGAACTGAAACAATAATAAAAAGCAAAATAATACCGTACTGTGGAACAGGTAAATTTTTATGTAAGTAGGCCACTAAAAGTCATCATTAACTAAAATGTGTATCCTTGGTTGGGATTCAACATCATTCAAAGTCTGAGCTTACTCTACAAATCAGATCTTTAAACGCATCAGACCACAAAGGGGAATCATGTAGAAAGAATGAGTGCCATGAAAGATTAGTAGTACCATGAGTCACAAGGTGCAAGCAACCTGTGCCTTCAGGACGTCAATGTGACAGAAGTCTTATATGAAAAGGCAATAAATTAACACACATAGAAAGCAGGGCACTTTACACCCGTAAAAATGTATCTCATGAATTCAAATGAACCCACCGCAGAAGACCAAGTATTACAACACTGTACATCACCTTTACCATTTCACAATGTCTGCTTATTCTACTTTGTGGGAACAAGCATTGGCAAAGCCAATAGGTCTTGCATATGCAAGAGCTATTGGCTTTGCCAATAGGTTTTAGCCAGGTTGTACATCGCGGCAATAAGCGGCGTGGTGTCTGAATGCAGTGAGTGTAATGTCAGAGTGGAGTGTCATAGAATGGACTGTCGCTGAGTGGAATGGTACAGAGTGGAGCAGAGTGTCGTAGACTGAACTGGAGTAGAGTATTGTAGAGTGGAGTCACAGAGAAGAGTTTCATAGAGTAGTGTGTTAAAGTGTTGTATAGAGTGGTAAAATGGAATAGAGTGCAGAAGAGTGGAGTGTCAGAAAGGAGTAGAGTGGAGTGCTGTAGACTGGGATAAAGAGGCCTGGAGAGTCACAAAGTGTAGTAGAGTGTCATGGAGTAGAGTAGCATAGAATAGAGTGGTGTGGACTAGTGTAGAGTGGAGTGGCGTAGAGTGGAGTGGCATGGAGTGGTGCGGCGTAGGGTAGTGTGGTATAGAGTGTTGTAGAGTGGAATTGCATAAAATGGAACACAGTGTCAGAGTGGAGTGTCATAGAGAAGAGTGGTGTAGAGTGAGAAGTGTACAGTAGAGTGGACTGTCGCAGAGTGAAGTGGATCTTTTGGTTAGAGCAGTGCCAGTTGTTAACCTAATACAGGGATGTGTAATTCCTTTAGCCCGAAGCCCAGGACATATTGTTTGGGGTCAAGGAAAACAAGATTTCATAAACTTGTATTTATTGTTCTTTACTGCAAAACGTTTGTTATTAGGGTGCATGCAAGCAAAGGAAATGTTGTAATCTCGGGTAGCACTACTGGTTGTAGTTTCAGTATAAAATGTGTAGACACGTTTACATAATTGAACAATATGAGGCTTTGTATAATGTTCTCAGAATGCTCTCTGATTAGATGCAAATATTTACAGTAGCTTGAAAGCAATATTGAGGATTCTTTGATTTCAAAATCAAAACATTCATTTAAAAAATACAACAAGGAAAAAACGTTTTGTGAAGCTGCTGTGAAATTTTAGGTACTATTTCTTTGAAGCATCACTTAGTAAAATGCGTTGATACATGCTAGTATTTTTAAAAATATATATCCATAATGGAAAAATCAGTGTAAAGAGTTTCAACAAGATTATAGGAAACACGAAAATAACCAAGCATTGTAAAAGTCAGTAGGTACGACAGTGGTCGTCAGCCTTTTGGTTTCATCAATGCGTATCTTGGTTTGACATGGTTTTTGTAAACCTGTATTGTTTTGGGAGCTGCCTGGCCCTCACTATTATAACAAACATTGGCAAGAGCAAACATATTTTTGGTCTCAAAAAGCACACTACTTTGTGTGCCAATATGCTCCTTGTGAAAGAGCACAATGCTGTCACTCATAGTGAAGCCAGCCAACAGACAGAGAGAGAGAGAGAGACAGAACTGTAATAAAAAGAAAAGGTCTTGGTTAACACCAGATCTAATTAGGGGCCCAATTATTAATGGAGTCTCAAAAGTGTACCCCTGGTATATTTCCTTGCATTAGAGCAGATTTATGATTCATGAATTACCAAGAATTTACAGAAGTAGGCTAGAAAATGGTACTCCTAGAAAATATTTGTGAACTACATTTTAGCTTAAGCAAATATGTATGTCTAGATGTGTTCATGCAAAAATCTGTTGAGCAGTCACAAGATCACTTCCCCCCAATTACTTTTTCCTCAAACTGTCAGGAATACATGTCTAGGCTTTCTCTGCATTGAAAAAAAGTTGGAGAAGAGCTGATAAAACCACTAAAACATGTAGGTTTGCACAGACTCAAAAGGGCATTCCAAAGCTGGAACTATTCCTTACTGCTACCTACATCCTCTGTATGTACATCTGTGAAAGCTGGCAAAATAAGGGATTAGGTAGTATTCAAACCCTCTTATAGTATGGGCACTGGCATAATCAGAGAGGCTATTATCATAGCCCTTCTATAATGAGATTGCGGTCATGATTTGTCGCTGCACTACGTGTCACCAAAGGGACAAGTGGATTTTGTTACAGGACAAGTAGATTTATGAAGAAACCTGGCCCATGGACAAGTAGATTTTTTATTAAATTCCACACTCCTGCCAATACTACATCGGTTATTTAATCTGTCTCTTTCCACAGCCATGGTTGTGGACTGTTGGTAGCATGCTCATGAGGTCTCATTGTTGAAAAAGCCCAAGACTGACCCTGCTAATATGGCCAATATGGAGACTATATCATTGTAACCTGCTGTCTCCATTTTTTGAAAAATAGTAAATGGTCAGCTTTCTCAATATTTGATAGCCCACAATCTCCCCCTCATAACACTCAATCTAGTTACAAGCCGAATCATAGCACTGAAGAAGCACTTCTTGAGGTTTCAGAGTTCATCAAACTTAGTTTAGACCAGGATCAATCCACTGGCTTGGTGTTGATGTGTCTGTTGGCTGTGTTTGACACTGTCACATTCCAGTCTGTTGAAACTTTTGGAACAGTGGTTCCCAACCTGTGATCCTGCAAACCCTGGGGGTCTGCAAAGCCTTTTCATGGGATCCATGACTGCTTGGAAAATCAACTAATATTAACATTTTAAAGTGTATATAAATGAAGTTCCTAATTCCACAATTGAAAATTTTAAAAAACAATGTAAATGTTAAATTAAAGTAGTATCCTCAGATTGATTTGTGGGACCAGTTCAGGTGCATCAAAAAGAATATAGTATGTGCTATGTGTGGGTTCAAGTCCATTTAGAAAAGCGCTATCATTCCTATTAAACATGGCAGAACTACATGTTCCCTCCAACTGCGTAAGAAATCCAGGAATTTAATTTGACTGTGATCTCTACTTTCACCCCCACATTATATAGCAATGACCGCAACATGTTTTTCACTTTTATGCTCCTTAAAAACATTCTTCACATCCTTTCGGTCAGTGCATGCAAGACCATTGTGCATGTTATTATCACTGACCGGCTGTGTTATGAAACTCCCTTTATCCTGCATTGTCCCAATACCTAGTTCACTGGCTTCAAGTTGTTAAAAAAATGCCGCACCCAGGCTTATCCTGAAAAGTGCACACCAGTAAGCAATTTTATCACATCTTAAATTACTTCAGTTGCTCCCAGCACACAAGATAATCTATTTTAAAAGTCTGATAACACAGAGCATTCCATAAGAAGGATCAAAATATTTGATTGACAGATTTATTCATTAGAGCCAAATGAGATCCCTGAGATCCTCCTATTCACTTCTTTTGAAAGTCTTAACGGACCAAAGGGCCAGGAAAGAGGTTTTTCTTTCACCTTTCTCTCAGCTAAGATGTAGTTGTAGTACGAGCTTCCACTAACTTTACGCACCACTTGTTTGGAATCTCGCTTTAAGAAACAGTTTTTTATTTCATATCATTTTAGCATGGCTATCTACTGGGTATTGTATGCTCTTCTATTTATACAACGGTGGGACACCCTCATTTGGGTAGCTGTTGCATGTCAAATGTAATTTGGGTGAATCTTTTCCGAAGAATTTGGCAAGTGTACACATTGTGTAGCCTGTTCCTCTGCCATACTGCATAACTGATGTATATGGGTTACTTTTTTATAGTGAGAAATATGGTAATGCCCAATACTAGGGAATACAAATTTTGCATCATTTAAATGTCAGGAAATAAAGTGTATGCAATACCTTGACATATACACGGAGATTATGAGCATGGAAAGGAAAATAGGTGAAATGCATACTTATCACTAATCAGATTTCACTAGGACTCTAGGTAGTATGGGAAATTATCCTAGATGTCGTCCACTCCTGGGTCCAAAAACGACAGGCACCTACAGTTCTTTGTTAAAAAAGATGCACAAGGAAATACTTAACATGGTTGCAGTGTTACATTTTTGTTTTCCATACAATATGCCCTTCCACACATGTATGGGGCCTGCTTTAACCGGGAAATGTGTTGTAATGCTGGCTGTTAAGACAATTCCTACTATTATTTGATTTTCATGAAACTTTAGTTGTTTTTCGCAGTGTATGTTGACAAAAAGATAATGTTTGCTAAAAGTCTATCTCCGCTGCATGTCATTGTGTCTATTTATGTTTTCTGGGAGGTATGAATGCTACATTCCTGTGAACCCTGATTGTATGGCAAGACAGGAGGCTAATATTCATATAAGCTTTTATTCACTACTTCTGAACAGCAACCATTAAGGATCTAGCATTAGCATTCCACTACATCACAAAGCAAAATAGAAGACTCCAGTCCATATAAAGTCCCATGCATTCCGTATTCTCCCTCTTTTCTTTGCTGCTTCTGAACTGATAAGTATACATTAAGCTGTCCGTTTTCCTGAATAGTTTGATGCGTTTGTTGTGTGATTATATACATAGTTTATGTAAAATGAGTGCTTGTTAAATGTTGGCTGAATACTTTAAACACAATTTAAGGCTTTGGATATGAATTTCATTTCAATGGATGTGTTTTTATTTAACAAACAAATTAATTTATACTTTACTTAGGAAGCATACTGTTTTTCTTTATAATCCAATATCTTTAGTAAGATCGCTGTATTCATTGGTATTGCAATTATACTTTTTCATAATAATTAGCCTGGTGTCTGTAGTGACACAAGCCTACCTGCCCATTGCTCCCGAGTCCATGTAGAAACTGTGTTCGGATTCAGAGCGGAGGTTGTGTCATCGCTCTAGACAATCGATGCACCGCCATATTAGTTGTGGCTTGCGCATCGCATCTTTATTATGATGGAGGAAAGTAAGCACACTTCTTTTTAAAGGATGTGGGGCTTGTTTTCCCCCTATTTCAGGATCACGTAAGTTGCCTCTTAAACAGCTGTGTTGCTAAGCAACACACAAGGCTATCAGTTAGGTTTATGCCTGAGGCGATTTAGCGGGTGAAAATACTTTTTATTTTTTAATAAACACTTCTTGCCAAATACAAAAAAAAGGAGATTAAAAGCTTAGTACTTACAAGAACCTCAAAACATTGCTGATTGAACAGTGAAAGCTGTTGCAACATGACTGACAGAGTGTGCACAGAATTCACAGGATGAATTCATACGGAAATTAGTTTCCCAAGAACTGCAGCAGGGAGTCAGAGTATTAAAGAGACACTTAAGAGTAAACATGCAAGGAGTCATGAGGTGAAGTACTTCTATATTTCATGTGGTGAGGAAGACAATTATAGAGGTAAATGTGTTTAAAAAAAAAGAAAACACGTTGATTGAATGATTTTGAGAGAGGAGTTCCAAGTGGCTCAAAGAGGATTTTTGTCCAAAGTAACAAAAGAGATGGACAGTCTAGCACTGCAATAGATGAAGACAAGCAAAAGAACTTCAACAGGATGATGGTAGTCATATTTATTATGAATATATATATGAGATTTAGACTACAAAGATGGTCTAAACGATGACTTTGATGACAGTTTTAGAAGGAAAGAAAAAAGAAGGAATATGATATTAGAATCTCTCGGTGAAAAATGTTTTGATCCAAAGGAAATTAAGCCTCCTAAAAGTAAAGAATGGTGATCTTTGGACCACGCTGCAGATTACATTAAGGGGTGCTTAAGAAGACCCTTGGAGAAGAAGTAGAGGAATGTTTTAAGAACAGAATATTCACAACCATCAATAGATGAAAAGGTCACTATGAGTCCTAATATTGATCCAGAACTGATTGCATATTTGTTTAAATTGGGTGAAGACCCAAGGGTTGGAAAAATCCCTTACATCTTGGCAGGATAAAGTTCTTGATGTTCAAGGGCCTGTGGCCAGACTTTCTGACCATGTGGAAGAGGCCTATTTCAAAGGATCAGACGTAAATATAAATCTCTTAATTGGTTGGTGCCAGAGGACGATTTGTTTCATAGAGAACGCAAATTCTGCATTGTTGGATGAAAGGGGCAAGACTATCCTGATGAAGATAAATCCACAATTGGCAGATTTCAGTGTGAAACAAACCCCTGATGAGGCTTAGGGTCGTCTTTTTGGAGATGCCATGATGAAGTACATTGGAAAATATGTCCAAACTTTTACTAGTGTGGACAAGGCACAGTGTTCAAGGAGGAAGGTGTTTTCAAATAACAGTTTATATGATCGGGCTTGGGGGAGAGGGCAACCTCCTAGCTGCACACTATAGAAGCCCCAATAATCAGGATCCCAGAATACAGGTTGCCGCTGAACTGGCTTCAACAGACAATCATCTGGTTTTTACCCCAGACCACCAGAGAGGAATAGCAAATAAAGCAAGGGGTACGAGGGCCAAAGGTCAAATACCGGACAAGGTGAGTATGAAGACAAATATTGTTTTTACTCTTGCAAAAGTAGGAGGATAATTAAAATTCTTCAAGGAACAGTGGGAAAGGATGACGGATGATCCTTGGGATATTTTAACATTAAAGGGTTATACAATAGAGTTAAATATGGTTCCGTATCAGGAGAAAGAACTAAGAGAATTGAATTTTCAAGTAGAATTGGAGGACATTGTAACAGAAGTGGTACAGATGTTACAAAAAAACACAATCATGAGAGTAGAGAAGAATCAAAAAGGGTTTGTCACTACATTATTTTCAGTGGAAAAGAAAGACAAGGGTTGGAGACCTGTAATAAATTTACAAACATTTAACCAACCTGTAACATATAATCATTTCAAGATGGAAGGTATCATCTACTGAGGTACATGCTATTAGGAGATTGGTTAATCAAGTTGGATTTCAAAGACTCATATTCTACAATACCAATTCATCCAGACAGTTAAAATCTGTTACAATTCAGATCAGTTAGACCAGTTTCTTTGGGTACCCTCCGGTCTATCTTCGCCCCCTTGGTATTTTATGAAGATAATTAGACCAGTAACAGGTTATTTGAGAGAGCGACGTGAGAGGATGATTATATATTTAGGCATTTTGATAATGAGTCAGAACAAGAAGGAGTTGATGGAACATATGAAGATGGTGAGAGATTTTCTAGAATCGCTGTGATTTATAATCAATGTGGAGAAGTCTGTGTTTATACCAAGTCAGACTTCAGAATTCTTGGGTTTTATGATAGACACTTTAGAAAGTCAAGTGCAACTTCCACTGAGGAGGATAAAGGAGGAAATAAGGAAAATTATGAGGAGACAGGACATAAGTCTGAGGGACTCAGCATGTGTGATTGGTCTTCTGTCATCATCCATTCAGGTGTTTTTTTCTGGGACCTTTACATTACAGGGCTTTACAAAGATTAAACAGAACAGCCTGTAATGCTATCTGTATTTAACCACTGGCTCCATCTTGACACTGACTCCATTTTGTGCTTAGCTTAGCTGCAAACACCGAAACATTAGTGGTGCAGGTATTTTTCCGAGCACAACTTGTGAACGTGTTTTCGCTCTTTCTCACCAAGGACAGGAACATAACATGTAGGAGTAAGGGAGATAAGGATGTACCAGGCTAAGAATGTTTATGTTTAAGAAGGGTACATCTCGGTCTTGGAAGTGCACCTTGGGATCTGGCCAGTCTCTAATGTGTTCTTTCAACACTGACCTGGTATGGGAAGCTTTTGAACAACATCTTACCCGATGGGAGGAAGGGTTTCTAGAACCTTCCTTTTAAGTTTGTTTAAATTATATAAGGTAGTGGAAGCTTGTCGACTGGGAAGAGAGGGAGTCATCTGAGAAGGGACGCCTTGCTCAGAAAATAATCACATTGTAGGCATTCTCCCTCTTTTCGGTTGTCCGGGTTCCACGACCTGAAGTTGGCAGACAAAGGGATGATGTCAAGCCCCATGGTGATCCATTTTTCATTCTTATTTTTAGCTTTGTGTTGTGCATACCTGAATGTGTATCTATATATATCAATCACCTCCAAAAGCCCGATACTGAACTTCATCGGCCCATGAGGGGTGGTGCGAAAACCGGCACGAGCAGACCGGTAAATAAATAAATAAGAAGAGTAAATACTTCTCGCACACTCAGGTCTACAGGAAAAGCAGAATTCCTTTAATCACAAACACAACGCGTTTCGACTGACACAGCAGCCTTGGTATATATATATACATACACACACACACACACACACACACAATATCCATTGTTGAAATATTGCATTTTCTTCGTTTCTGTGACCAGTTTTACTCTACTGCTGTTATTATTTCTAGAACTGCATGTGTTGTTGCATTTGAAATAAATTCTCACATTATTCTTTCAGAGTATGAAAAGTGGGAAGTGCCTTAATAAATTAATTACTCAGACTAACAGTGCTGCATTCCTTTCACTGTGTTACCTCTCAGTCTGAAGAAGAACACAGCCATAGCAGGAGTTTTATGGTATGGGAATAGCGTGACACTGACTGTGGAAGCGAAGGAAGAGTTGAAGTGGTAGATGAAGTGATGGATGGAAAATTTGGAAGAATGGAATGGATGTGCAATTTCTGGGATGGAATCAAATGCCAGTGTGTCGGGTAGGGGAGGAATTTGTTGTGAACAGGTGGTGTTTGGAATGTAAGGAAAAGGAGGGAACACATCAGTTGCCTGGAGTTAAAGGCAGGCCTTTTTGCACTGTTGCAGTTTCAAGCAGTGGGGCTTCAGTCTTGTTGACAATAGACAATATAACAGCAGTGACATATATCAACAAACTAGACGGGTGCAGATCGAGGAAATTGACAAATTTGACACCAGAAATGCAGACTTTCTGACTCTAATAAAATATTGGTTTGAGAGCAGAGTACTTTCCAGGGATGCACAATGTTGTGGCAGGTTGGTATTCAAGGAATCAGGTGGATTTCAGTGATTGGAAATTGGATGTCAGTTTATGCCAAAAAATGCAGAATCAACAGGGTCCTCTGAATGTGGTTCTCTTCGCATCCCGACAGCCGTGTCAATTACCAAATTATGTCAGTTGGAGTCCAGATCTGGGAGCGATGGCAGTGGATGCATTCATGCAGGATTGGTCAGGGATGATAGCTTATGCTTTTCCCCCGATTGCAATGCTTCAGTGGGTTTTGCTGCAGTGCAGCAGACAGGAATGTCAGATTGTTTTGGTAATACCCTTTTGGAAGACTCAGACATGGTACGAGTCTGCTCTGGAGTTAGTCATAGAGTGTCCTTATTTGCTAAGGTACAGGAAAGGAATGTTGAAGGGTGTAGAAGAGGGAGAGCACCTGTTACTACTATCAGGTGTCCTCAAACCTTATAGTATGAAAGATCTCAGGCAATCAGAGGGATTCACAGGTCTTTCAGAATCAGCTGCTGGGTTACTTGATGAATATTGGGCTTCAGGAAGAAAGAAAAAATACAGGAGTGCATGGAGAGTTTGGCTACGTTGGTGTGTGGCAAGGGATTTGGATCCCGTTGAAGCTGATGAGATATAGGTGGCAAATATTTGGGCAGATGTTTGCTAAAGTATTGTCTTATAAGACTGCTAATTGTTATCAATCAGTGATTGCTGCCGGACACTTTAATTCAAGGTATATCAAAATGGAAAAGTCCTTTAATTTGTAGGGTGATGAAAGGGATCAAGTTGAAAAGGATTCCAAAACCAAAATATCGAACCCTTTGGAATGTATATTTAGTATTAAAATTGTTTCAGCAGTGGCTTAGTAACAGACTTATGGCTACAAGAGAGTTGTCTTCGAAGTTAGCAACTTTGCTGTATCTGATATCTTTTAGAAGGGTATCAGATGTGGGAGCTTTGAAATGATCAAATAGGCTTACCAATTTAACAGAGTTATCTTGAATATTACCAAAAGAACAAAAACAATGTCTATATCTGTTTTTATCCAATTTCAGATGATTTACCAAGGTTTTTGTGTAGCAAATTGTATTAAAGATTATTAAATTTGTAAGCTGGGGAAAAGGAATGCTGGAGTGGATCAATTATTGGTTTCAAATGTTAAACCTTATCTAGCAGTCACAAATGCAACGAATGCAAGGTGGGTGAAATCTGCTGTGAAGGAGGCAGATATAAATATCTCTAAATTCACTGAACACTCGTTAAGAGGTGCTATGGATAGCAAGGTATTTTTGTCAGGGGTAAACTCAATGACATTATGAAGTCAGTGGATTAGTCTAATGTAGCTACATTTAGAACAAGCATTTGCAATGCAACGGGTCTCGCATTTTCTAATGTTAGAGCTGATCGCGTTGTAAACTCCTAACCCGACTTTTCATCTATCGGCAAAAGTGCTTTTATGTAGGTAACCCGAAAAAGTGAAATTAACTATGTAAAGCGCTCGACTTCTGTCAAGCGAAATCGCGCTAGGAAAATAGAGAAAAAGTAGTCCACGATCCGACAGAAAACAGCGAGCCTCGCATGTTTTTTGTACTTGGTCGCTGCGCTCGAGGAGGGCTAACCACCGAAAAAGGCATGACGTGGGCATGCCTTCCACTAATGAAAGCAAGAAGATTTTACTAGGCAAGCCCACGAACCAATCAAACACACTCTCGTGACGTCGACAGGGCTCAGAGCCCTTTTCTAATAACTAAAGCGTCTCGCTGCGATACGCATGCGCGAGCGCATGTAACGCAGACTCGACCCTAAAAAACAGTTTTAGACCAACAGATTATGTTTCACGCTGCGCTTGGCGAAACTTTGAACATGCATAATGCTAGCCTTCTGTCTTGCCATAAAAAGCCGATTGTTATAGGTTTAGTGAATAAAGAATCACAATTTATTAAAGTCAAGGAGGCTAACATTATCCCACCAGACCCGCTCATGTAAGTAGAGGGTGTTGGGAATGACTGCAAATGGAAGAATTTTGATTTTAAAGAAATAAGGACATCTGATGTTTAAAAAAAGATGTTGAATATTGATATTGTACTTTTTACTCAATTAGAAGGATATACTTGCATTTTTGTGTTTTTCTAGATCAGTAAGAAGATGAAGACACATAATATTAGAGAAAGAGGATAAGTCAAGGAGACCAAACAAACGAGGGAGCATACGGAATGCAGGGACTTTATATGGTCTGGAGCGTGCTGTTTTGCTTTGTGACGGAGTGGAGTTCTATTGCTGGATCTTTTAACCCCATCAGTGCACATGTCGGCCACTATCTGACACGTGCCCACCCTGCCTGGTGCGGGTCACGACCAGCGGCTGACGCCAGGGAGGGGTTTGAAAAATCTTCCAAAAACCCTCAGGAGACACGGAAGTGTGATGCCGCACAGATCGGCGGCGCCCCACTTGTGGGTCGCAGTCAGATCGGCAGTCCACGTCTTGGACGGCCGTTTCTGCTGTGGGACGCTTTTCGGGTCACAACCTGTTTTTTGGGCCTCATAGTTTTGCCTACCTGTTTTTGCTGTTTTTCTTATTTTTTCTTCCTTTTCTTTTTTTCTTTTTTGGCCATATTGTCTCCTTCCCAGGAGTCTGTGTTTCCTTCCATGCATGCTTTGCTCACTAGTTTTTATACTATGGCTATTTTCCCACTCACATTAACGTGGCTTTTCCCAATCCATGATGGTGTCTTCAATACTTCCTACATGTCACTTCCTGTTTGTCAGTATATAAGCACAGTTGGTCTTCTGTTCCTTGCATTGTAAACACTTCCATCCGATTGTGCTCCTCGCTGCCGTACCCTGTGATTTTGGACTTCTCCTGTTTTTCTCTGCCTACAGTTTTTGTTCCAGACTTTTTGTGCTTCTCTTTTTTCTTTAACATCTTTTTCAGGAGACCTAATTGATTAGGGGTAAAAAAAGGTATCTGGCGCTCTATATCACCATATCCTAACCATACAATATTTCACGGTGCTGCTATGTTAGAGCTCCACCCCCAAAAAGACGCCCTACACGATAAACAATGTTATCCAATAAATTCCAAATATACCAGCACCCGCATAAATTGTTAATCTCCACCAATATAAAGTAAACAGAAACAAATTATTATAAATGCATCTACAGTATCTTCATCCGATCTGCGGCAAAAACAAACTCTTGATTATCTTTGTTATCGATTTAGTTCCAGAGTCCATCAATTTGTGTTTATTAAGTCCAAGGTTTCTTCATACAATTATCTTGAAATCACATTTCAAATTTCCATGATTAGGTCACCCATTGTCTTATTTCGTGTTTCAATCAAGATTATCACTTATTATTGTCATCACTACTTCTCCAATTATCCATCAATTGTCTTTGTCCATCAATTATCATCCATCAATTGTCAACACGTGTTTCATCTAGGGTGTCCCCTCTTCGACTTCCTCAGGACCTCCTATAATAATATTTCAATTACATATATTTTAACAGTCATTATTACTAACTGAATGTCTTCCCTTAACCACTTTAAAGAATGTGTTATCCTTGTGACATGCTTTACAAATGAAAGCCATGACATTCAAGTGCACGCGTTCTTATTTGAATGTGCCCCGAATGATTATGATCGTTAGTGTGTGTTATTTTACTACGTTAATCTAATCTGATGGTGGCACCCGTGCATACTGCACAAGGCATTAAGGTGCACAAATCAATAGTAATATTTAATAGGGTTGACGTTAATAATGTAGTGCAGTGATCTAAGTCCTTGATATATATTCATGCATAGTGCACATAGCCCCTAAGGCATACCTGTAAATTGTTTGCAAAAAAGTTCACGACGCTGTCTGTTGTATTTGCAACACTCTCTATAGGATGCCGGAACCCGGCGTGTCCTGTGAATTTAAGCTTATTATATATAAATTGTAGTACACAGAACTTATTTAAAGTTCACAAAATTGTATCTCTGGAAATTGTATTCTTAACCGTACTGTTACGCCACAGTCTTACCTTATTTTTATCTTTTTGTGCAATGAGATGCGCCGCAAGTACGTTTAACGCTGTTGAAAGCCGCCACTGTTTTCTTCAGCGTTTTGTATGCGGCAGGAACATGGAAATAGAAAGTGGACTAGCCACTTCCTTAAAAATCAAAATGGGACTCTTCTTCCCATGTGCCTTTGTTTAATCTGTCTACCGAATAATAATAATTATAAATGAAGGTTCTCCATTGTAAATTAACCAAGAGTTATCTATATTAGATATATTGTTAAACCCTCAATCTAAAAGTATGTAATTGAGTCAAAATTATTTTATTATCAACATAATAACACGGGGCACATTCCTATTATAAATGCCACTCCCATAGTCATATTATAATCCAATAATCTAGGTGAATCATATATTCCTAATCATAGATTGTATAATAGTAATATGTATTGTTATTTATTTACCAATGCTTGTTTCAATACATCGTCTTCAGATTTTTTCGGATTTTTTCAAAATTCATATGTAGGCTGCTAGTCACAATTATCTATGAAAGTCATTATCACAATGCTATTCTTAAGAATACTAGGGTAAATTGCTACCTATTTATCGCCCAGAAAGTATTCCATTTCGTAATCTGAATTAAGTCCTCGTTCCACAGCCCCTAATCGCATTATCCAAATCGACTCCCGCCTTCGTAGAGTTAATTCTCTATTACCACCTCGTGGACTTTGCTAAAGTTGGTCAAAACCAAAGAACTTAAATTCTTTATGGGTACCTTGTTTATCACATATTTTCATATGCGAAGCTATCGGGTATCGTTCATCTTCCTGTTTGATTGCTCTGCAATGTTCCAAAATTCTAACTCTCAGTGGACGGATACTACTGCCCACATACATCTTTCCACATTTACAGGACAACATATATATTATATATTTAGTGTTACAATCTATGTGTGATCTAATGTTATATTCTTTACCGTCCGTTCCTAAAAACTTCTTCTTAGCGTGCCATGCCCATTTATTTGCACATGGCACAACATCCACATTTATAGAAACCTAAATTATATGAATGGAGCCAACTGGGTTTAGTTGTATTCGACAAGTAACTAGGACTCAGAATATTACTGAGAGTGTTGCCCCTCCTACATGCAACTTTTGGCTGACTACTGTAGGAGGCTGGCCTGGCTTGTAGTGGGTACCAAGGGGTACTTACACCTTGCACCAGGTCCAGGTATCCCTTATTAGTGTAGAGAGGTGTCTAGCAGCTTAGGCTGATAGAAAAGGTAGCTTAGCAGAGCAGCTTAGGCTGAACTAGGAGGCGTGTAAAGCTCCTACTATACCACTGGTGTCATATGCACAATATCATAAGAAAACACAATACACAGATATACTAAAAATAAAGGTACTTTATTTTTATGACAGTATGCCAAAGTATCTCAGTGAGTACCCTCAGTATGAGGATAGCAAATATACACAAGATATATGTACACAATACCAAAATATGCAGTAATAGCAATAGAAAACAGTGCAAACAATGTATAGTCACAATAGAATGCAATGGGAACACATAGGTACAGGGGCAACACAAACCATATACTCTAAAAGTGGAATGCGAACCACAAATGGACCCCAAGCCTATGTGACCTTGTAGAGGGTCGCTGGGACTGTAAGAAAACAGTGAGGGTTAGAAAAATAGCCCACCCCAAGACCCTGAAAAGTGGGTGCAAAGTGCACCTAAGTTCCCCAGAGAGCACAGAAGTCGTGATAGGGGAATTCTGCCAGGAAGACAAATACCAGCAATGCAACAACAATGGATTTCCAGACGAGTGTACCTGTGGAACAAGGGGACCAAGTCCAAGAGTCACGATCAAGTCGGGAGTGGGCAGATGCCCAGGAAATGCCAGCTGTTGGTGCAAAGAAGCTGCCACCGGATGGTAGAAGCTGTGGATTCGGCAAGAACGACAAGGGCTAGAAGCTTCCCCTTTGGAGGATGGATGTCCCACGTCGTGAAGAAGCTTGCAGAGGTGTTTCCGTGCAGAAAGACCGCAAACAAGCCTTGCTAGCTGCAAGGGTTGCGGTTACGGTTTTTGGATGCTGCTGTGGCCCAGGAGGGACCAGGATGTCGCCAATTGTGTGAGGAGACAGAGGGGACGTCTAGCAAGACAAAGAGCCCACTCAGAAGCAAGCAGCACCCGCAGAAGTGCCGGAACAGGCACTACGAAGTGGAGTGAACCGGAGCTCACCCGAAGTCACAAAGGAAGGTCCCACGACGCCGGAGGACAACTCAGGAGGTCGTGCACTGCAGGTTAGAGTGACGGGGACCCAGGCTTGGCTGTGCCCAAAGGAAATCCTGGAAGAGTGCACAGGAGCCGGAGCAGCTGCAAATCACGCGGTTCCTAGCAATGTAGTCTAGCGTGGGGAGGCAAGGACATACCTCAACCAAACTTGGACTGAAGAGTCACTGGACTGTTGGAGTCACTTGGACGGAGTTGCTGAGTTCACGGGACCTCGCTCGTCGTGCTGAGAGGAGACCCAGAGGACCGGTGATGCAGTCTTTTGGTGCCTGCGGTTGCAGGGGGAAGATTCAGTCGACCCACGGGAGATTTCTTCAGAGCTTCTAGTGCAGAGAGGAGGCAGACTGCCCCCACAGCATGCACCACCAGGAAAACAGTCGAGAAGGCAGCCGGATCAGCGTTACAAGGTCGCAGTAGTCGTCTTTGCTACTTTGTTGCAGTTTTGCAGGCTTCCAGAGCAGTCAGCGGTCGATTCCTTGGCAGAAGGTGAAGAGAGAGATGCAGAGGAACTCTGATGAGCTCTTGCATTCGTTATCCAAAGAATTCCCCAAAGCAGAGACCCTAAATAGCCAGAAAAGGAGGTTTGGCTACTTAGGAGAGAGGATAGGCTAGCAACACGTGGAGGAGCCTATCAGAAGGAGTCTCTGACGTCACCTGCTGGCACTGGCCACTCAGAGCAGTCCAGTGTGCCAGCAGCACCTCTGTTTCCAAGATGGCAGAGGTCTGGAGCACACTGGAGGAGCTCTGGGCACCCTTCCAGGTCTGAGCTAGAGACTCGGGGTATCATGGAATTGTCACCCCAATGCCATTTAGACATGTTACATGGCCATGTTCGGAGTTACCATTGTGACGCTATACATATGTCGTGACATATGTATAGTGCACACGTGTAATGGTGTCCCCGCACTCACAAAGTCCGGGGAATTTGCCCTGAACAATGTGGGGGCACCTTGGCTAGTGCCAGGGTGCCCACACACTAAGTAACTTAGCACCCAACCTTTACCAGGTAAAGGTTAGACATATAGGTGACTTATAAGTTACTTAAGTGCAGTGGTAAATGGCTGTGGAATAACGTGGACGTTATTTCACTCAGGCTGCAGTGGCAGGCCTGTGTAAGAATTGTCAGAGCTCCCTATGGGTGGCACAAGAAATGCTGCAGCCCATAGGGATCTCCTGGAACCCCAATACCCTGGGTACCTCAGTACCATATACTAGGGAATTATAAGGGTGTTCCAGTATGCCAATGCAAATTGGTGAAATTGGTCACTAGCCTGTTAGTGACAATTTGGAAAGAAATGAGAGAGCATAACCACTGAGGTTCTGGTTAGCAGAGCCTCAGTGAGACAGTTAGGCATCACACAGGGAACACATACATATAGGTCACAAACTTATGAGCACTGGGGTCCTGACTAGCAGGGTCCCAGTGACACATAACAAACATACTGAAAACATATGGTTTTCACTATGAGCACTGGGCCCTGGCTAGCAGGATGCCAGTGAGACAGTGAAAACACCCTGACATACACTCACAAACAGGCCAAAAGTGGGGGTAACAAGGCTAAAAAAAGAGGCTACTTTCTCACAACTACCAATATGTTTCTTAAGAGTTTGATCCTGTGTGAGTATATCCCAATGCTTTTTCATAATTCTCACTAGTTTACGTGAATTCTCTGTGTAATCCAAAATTATGCGAACTCTATGAGTGTCAACATCCTTACTTCTTCCATCTATAAGGCTGTGGTGCATCAATATCTTAGATCGGGGTATTTTCAAAGCTTTACGTTTGGATCTAGTTATCACATCCTTTGAATATCCTCTTACAATGAATCTCTGTCCCATATCTTTAATACAATCCTGGAAATCACTATTCCTACTACAATTAAGCCCTGCTCTCACCATCTCTCCGAAAGGTAGTGCTTCTATTTGGTGTCTAGGATGTGCACTTGTCGCATGTAATAAGGTATTACATGAAGTTTGTTTACAATATAATTTGCTCTCGATTTTATCATTTGCCACAAACATTTCTACATCTAGAAATTCTATACAGGTCACACTATATTTATATGTGAATTTGGTGTTGACCTCATTGTTATTCAGATATTCACAAAATTATCAGTTTCTCTTCTTTACCTGTCCATAGCATAAAACAATCGTCAATATACCGTCCCCAGTATAGAATGTCTGACTGCCATCCTGCTGCTTCCAGACCCCGTATCCATTTCTCTTCAAACTATCCCATGAAGAGGTTAGCATATGAGGGAGAAAATCTCGACCCCATTGCTACCCCTTGTTTCTGTTTGTACCAGTCCTTCTTAAAGAGAAAGTAGTTGTGATTTAAAATAAGATCTATCATCTGTATTATCATATGTGTATGTTCCATCAGACTCACTGATCTTTTGTTGAGCATGTATTCTATAGCTTGGATACCACATTCATGTTGAATACTAGTGTATAAAGCTACAACATCTAAAGTGACCATAATCATACCCGATTCCCACTGGATATCTGATAATATACTGAGTATATGTTTTGTATCCTTTATATATGAAGGAAGATTGTATACAAAAGGTTGTAGGAATATATCTACGAATTCAGATAATCTTTCCGTCCGACCTCCTATACCTGAGACTATCGGTCTTCCTGGAGGGAAGTCACATTGTTTGTGTATTTTTGGTAGTGTGTATAAACAGGGATTTACTACTAGGTATAGATACTCCCCTTCATCTAACAATGTCTTATCCCGCCAAATTCTTAGTAGTCTGTTTAACTTCCCAGTTAACAACATCATTGGATTGTGAGATCGTTTTTCATAACACTCCGTATTGTGTAACTGTGTATAGAACTCTTTTTCATAATCTTCGCGATTCATCACTACTATATTTCCTCCCTTATCAGCTCTCTTTATAATTAAATCCTCATCGGATTTTAACTTTTTTAATGCCAAATATTCTTGATGATTTAAGTTATGCTTCATACTTTTCCTCTTTTTGTTCTCTTCTAGATCCAAATCTCGCCACACCAATTTGAAAAATACATCAATATTATTGTCCAATACTTGTCTCGGTATCCACGTAGATCTCTGTTTGAGTCCGCTTGTAACATGAGCATCTGGTGACACATTTAAGTCTTTTAATACCATAGATGTGGTTGTTGGGTGTAGATCTGTATAAATACATAAGGAAACTAAAATTTAAAAAATATTTTGACACTCAGGTGATAGCAGCTAGAGCAACACCGCAGATTACATCGGCTCTCAGTGAGATAACAATACAGGACGTATATGATACTATGATGCTGATGTCTATTATAGATTACGAGGAACACCCAACAACCACATCTATGGTATTACAAGACTTAAATGTGTCACCAGATGCTCATGTTACATTTTTGGTAGAAATGTGGGATTTGTTCTAAGTACAACTTTATGTTTGTGTACTTGGAAGAAAGGTTCTTCAAGAGTGAATGCTTGTATTTCACTAACTAGGAATTCAACTTTCCATGTTAAGAAATTAATCTCACAGGAATGCACGGGTTCAGAATGTGGGCCCATCAATCTGGTGAGTACAATATTTAGATTCCAAGTAGGAACACGTGGTGTTCTAGGACGAATAATACGTTTTAGTCCTTCCAAGAAGGCTTTTATAACTGGAACTCTGAAAAGAGAGGTATGTTGAATAGCCTGCAAGTATGCTGATACTGCAGTAAGATGGATTTTTGGATAAGAAAGCTAGATTTAATTTCTGCAGATGAAGTAGATAGCATACAATATCTTGTACTGATGCTATAAGTGGATCAGTATTTTTAGATTGACAGTAGTAAACAAATATTTTCCATTTGTTAGCATAGCATTGCCTAGATGTAGGCATATGTGCTTGTTTGAGAACTTCCATGCATTCTGATGGAAGTTTTAAGTATCCAAATTCTATGACTTCTGGAGCCAAATGTCTAAGTTGAGAGCACTGGGATTTGGATGTCTGATTTGTCCCTTGTTTTGTGTTAACAAATCCAATCTGTTTAGAAGTTTGGAGTGAGGTACTACTGGCAGGTCTAGGAGTGTTGTGTACCAATGTTGCCGTGCCCGCGCTGGGGCTATTAGTATCATGGTGAGAGAGGTTTGACGTAGTTTGTTGACCAGAAAGGGAAGTAGTGGGAGAGGGGGGGGAAATCGTAAGCAAATATCCCTGACCATTTGATCCATAGAGCATTGCCCTTGGATAGAGGATGTGGGTGTCTGGATGCAGAGTTTTGGCATTTCGCATTTTTGCTGGTTGCGAATAGGTCTATTTCTGGTGTTCCACATTTTTGAAAGTATTGATGAAGTACCGGAGAGTGAATCTCCCATTCGTGTGTCTGTTGGTGCGTCCTGCTTAGGAGATCGGCTAGATGATTGTGTATTCCAGGAATGTATTCTGCTAATAGGTGAATGTGATTGTGAATTGCCCATTCCCATATTGTTTGGGCTAGAAGGGACAGTTGAGATGAATGTGTCCCGCCTTGTTTCTTCAAGTAATACATGGTCGTCATATTGTCTGTTTTTATCAGAAACATCTTGTGTTTGAGAAGGGGTTGAAACGCTTTTAGGGCAAGGAACACAGCTAATAATTCTAAATGGTTTATGTGAAGATTTCGCTGTTTTGAACCCCATTCCCCTTGAATGGCAAGGTTGCTGAGATGAGCTCCCCAACTTATCATTGTGCATCTGTTGTTATTGTGGTCTGAGGCACAGGGTCTTCAAATGACCACCGTTGAAGGGACTTGTGCGTTTGGCAGTCCAACAACACTAGATCTTGCAATTGGCCCTGTGCTTGAGACCATTGCTGTGAGAAGCACTGTTGTAGTGTCCTCATGTTTAGTCTTTCAATGCTGTAATATTGCTATGCATGATGCCATCATTCCTAATAGTTTCATGATAAATCTTACAGTGTATTGTTGATTGGCCGCATTTGTGTTATGAGATTATGGAAAGATTGTATCATTTGTGAATGTGGATATGCTAGGTCTCTTTGGGTATTTAAAATAGCACCTAGGTAAGGTTGTACCTGTGCTGGCTGAAGATTAGATTTTTGGTAGTTGAGAGGGAACCCTAATGTATGTATGGTCTCTTATGTATTTAGTGTGTTGTTGGCATTGTATAAAATTGCTTGATTTTATTAGCCAATGATCTAAATATGGAAAGACATGTATATGTTGTCTTCTTAGGTAGGCTCCCACTACTGCTAGACATTTTGTGAATACCCTAGGAGCTGTTGTTATGCCGAATGGTAGAACTTTAAATCGATAATGTTTTCCTGCTATCACAATCCTTAGGTATTTCCTGTGAGCTGGATGGATGGGTATATGGAAATACGCGTCTTTGAGGTCTAGTGCAGTCATGTAATCTTGTTTTTGTAGTAGTGGGATGACTTCCTTCAGAGTTACCACGTGAAAGTGTTCCGACAGGATATATAGATTTAGGAATCTGAGGTCTAGGATGGGCCTGAGAGTGCCATCCTTTTTGGGAATGAGGAAGTATAGTGAGTATACTCCTGTTCCTTGTTGAGAATGTGGGACAAATTCTATTGCTTGTTTTAGTAGTAGTGATTGTACTTCTTGCTGTAATAGAACATTGTGTTCTGGGGACAGCTTGTGGTAACGTGGAGGAATGTTTGGAGGGGTAGAAACCAATTCTAGGCAATAGCCATTGTGGATAATTGACAATACCCAATGGTCTGTGGTGATGTTTTGCCAATGGGAGTGGAAATTGCTGCAGTCTTCCCTCCACAGGAGGTGTGTGGGGTTGAGGGATGGCAAATAAGTCACTGTTTAGATTGGGTAGTGGCTTGTTTGGAGGTTTGGAACTTGCCTCTGTTTCTAAAGTATTGGCCTCTGTAAGACCCTCTAAATCCCCCTCTCTGGTACTGCTGTTGCCCTTGCTTTGCCGAGGTAGAAGCCTCACTGGATTGTGGCTTGAATCCTCCTCTGAATTGTTGCCTGCGAAAGGAGCCCCTATAGGGTGTTGTGTATAATGCTCCTATTGCTTGGCAGCGTCTGAGTCTTTCCTCAGTTTTTCTATGTCCGTATCGACTTCAGGGCCAAACAATTGCTTTTTATTAAAAGGCATGATGAGCACTGCCTGCTGGATTTCTGGTTTAAAACCAGAAGAATGTAGCCATGCATGTCTATGTACAGTAATTGCAGTATTGACATCTCTAGCTGCTGTATCTGCAGCATCAAGAGCAGACAATATTTGGTTATTGCTTATGGCCCGACCCTCTTCCACAATTTGTTGTGCCCTTTTTTGGTGTTCCTTTGGGAGGTGCTGTAGGAGTTCCTATCGTACCTTGCTAGCAAGGCTTGAAAATTGGCAATTCGCCATTGGCTGGCAGCCTGTGTGGCTACCCTCTTGCCAGCAGCATCAAATTTCCTATTCTCCTTATCAGGGTGAGGAGCATCCCCTAATGACTGGCTATTAGCCCTTTTTCAATCCACACTTACTACCACTGAGCCTGGAGGAACTTGGTGTGTAATATAGTCAGGGTCTGTAGGAGCAGGTTTAAACTTTTTATCAATGTGTGGAGTTATTACTCTAGCTTTGACTGACTCACTAAATATTTGATCTGCAGGTTTAACCATGCCAGGTAGCATAGGAAGGCATTGATATCTTGTGTGGGTGGAAGATAGAGTGTTAAACAGAAAATCCTCTTCTAGGGGCTCAGTGTGAATAAGCACCCTATGGTATCCTGCTGCCCTGGAAACAACCTGCGTGTAAGCAGTAGTGTCCTCTGGTGGAGAAGGCTGTGAAGGGTATAAATCAGGATCATTGTCAAGAATAGGATCTGGGTCGTACAGATCCCAAGGACGAACTGTATCACCATGTGAATATTGCGAATGAAGTGGTGAAGGTAAGGATGGTGGGCTAGTGGGTGGAGGCGAAAAAGAAAGTTGTGGTGAATGAGGGGGAGCAGTATGGGCAGGTACTGGCTTCTCCTTTCGTTTATAAATTTTTGCTGGTGGTTGAGCAGTGTCTAATTGTTCTTGAAAGGACAGCTTCCTTTTGGTTTATAGAGGAGGTGCAGTGGGGGGCGTGGCCAAGATGGCTGCCGGAGCGGACGCTTAGCTGAGGAGCTCGGCTCACGGCCCACCAACAAACTATGATCCTGTGCCCTGCCACATCTCAAAACACGACTGACGGGTGTGGGGACTTCCCCTAACACCCGTGGACAGCCTGGGGGAGAACCGATCCGGGGGCTGCGGCGCTCGCGGAGGCGCCGGACACGTGGAGGCGGCGCCGCCTCCATTGCCTGGGGAAGCTGGCCTCACCTAAACGCGCATAAGCTTGATCGGGAGTGGGAACTCTAGGACGCCCGGACCCCTGGAACTCCTGCTGGCGCTCCCCGGCCTCTTGCGGAGGGCCGCGGCTCAGGGAACTTCCCCCCGTGCCGGAGGGTGGGCCCCGTGCTGATCAGGCCCTGTTGGGCGCATTGGAGGGGCGCCTGATCGCCACGTGTGGCCGCGCGCGTCAACAGAAGCTTACCGGCTAGCCCCGCATGATGAATCAACGAGTCCCTGGGAATCCCGGATCCGGTGCCCATCCTAGGACCGGAGACGGGGGGGGGGGCGTGACCGACGTCGCGGTCCTGAGGAGGAGCCACGGGCCTTACCTGTTTGTGCCGTGCGGAGCCCCCACTAGAACTACCACTGTCTGAGGCCGCGTGGTCTCTGGGGAACCTGGGCCGCAGGCATTCCGCCCCGAGGAGGTGTATCACGCTTCATGCCCGACCCAGCTGGGCCCTGCTTCACGGAACGAACGACGACTGGAACGGGGTAAGGAGTGCCTGGAATAGGACTGGGCCTATGAGCACAGGACCTGGGAGTCACCGGGGGAGATATGCGGGAATAACTACCTGAAAGGGACTTGGCCACTCCCCCGGCCCCCCAATCAGAGAAAACTTGAAATTGTACAGCGATGGACTCGGGGGGGCCCGAGAGGTGTTCTTCCCCCTTATGTCTTGGAGTAGGCCAGAGCAATGGGGGCCCAAATAAATTAGAACATTACCTCACCACCAAGTACTGTGATGACTTCATCCCAACAGGAGACAATAATAACAACGGGATAGGGAGGGGGAAAAAAAACGGATATCCACAGCGACTTCCCCGCGATTAATTACAATAGAAAGAACAAACTGGACCAACAGAAAGAACATGGTTAAAGCCAAACACCCCAAAACGGGGACAATGGGAGATGGAGACCCCCCCCCTCACTACCTGGTCAGGTGGACATGCAATCGACCACACTTCTCCAGCTGAACGAAACATTACGTGCGCACTCCCTACAGTTTGATAAAATCATGCAAGCAATAATTGATACTAAAACATCACTGGAAAGGAAAATTGACGCCGCGGTATTGGAGGTCTCGTTGTTGCGCGCTGACCATCGCAAATTAACAGAAAGGATACATGACACCGAAACAACACTAAAAATGGTCCATCCAGAAGTAGTCGACATGAGATCTAAAATGCAACAAATGGAACTGGACATTGCTCAATTGCAACGCAGAGCTGAAGATGCTGAAGGGAGATCCAGACGTAACAACATCAGATTCCTCGGCATTCCAGAGCGAATTGAATCCCCTAAAGCAGAGGCCTTCTTAGAGACCTGGCTGAAAAACACACTCAAAATACAAGACCCAGCCACAACTCCAGTGATAGAAAGGGCACACAGAATCCCGAACAGACCACCACGCCCTGGAGCGCCTCCTCGCCCGCTAATAGCGCGTTTTTTAAACTACAGGGACAGAGATTTGGTCCTTCAATACTTCGGAACATCTAACCAAATCAATCTGGAAAACAGCAGGGTAACGGCCTACCCAGATTACACGTTGGAGGTACAGCGTAGGAGAGGTGCCTATGTCAAGATCAAACAACTACTACGAGAAAATGATATCTCTTACTCTCTCATGTTCCCAGCACGCCTGCGCATAGTCATAGATGAGAAAATCCTAATGTTTCCAACACCTGAAGATGCATGGACATGGATCCACGCTAAAGGATTGGCTGACCCTACCAAGGAAGATACACAAACGGAAGAATGGACTACCGCCACCTCCAAAAAAAAGAAAAAACCTAAAACCTATTCCCGTCCCACAAAGGCACAAATGGCGATGGATCAAGCACAAATCTTAAAAGATACTAATTCATTTGCTCGCGCTATGTTAGATACTAGAAGTGAAACGGATACCAATGACACCGCTTCACATGGGGGAGACTCAAGCCCATCCACATCCCCGTTGCTGGTGGGCCCGGAACTCACCCGCGTACGGCAGACGAACTATAGTTGTTTATGGCGGGTGCCTGCGGCGCCGCTGCTGGGCGCTGTGGCTACCGGAGCGGAACAATCCCCCTGCCTCGGTGACTCTTCGCCAGGGTTTATGATGGACATCGGAGAGGAAGAAGTTGTTACTCACACTGAAAGTACTGACTGAATCTCTGATCACAGTACCAATACACGCGAGATAGCAGAGGCAGTGAATCATCCTGTAGGTGTGCCACCCAAGGGCCCGACCTCGATTAATTCACGTCCCCCACCAACCGAACGGTATCCGAATGGAACTGACTCCCCTGGATACTACTTTAGGCACCGGTTGTGCCACTTTGTTTAACACACAACATTGTCAGAATATCCTTTTGGTTGTTATATTTTTCTGTTTTCTTCTCTATTTCAAACCCACTACGGGCTTTCTTCTTTCTCTACGGCGCGCGGGTGGCTTGTGGACGGGTGGGGGGGGTGGCCGGGGGGTGGGTGGCGGGGTCGCCATGGGAGGGCCTGGGGAACATAATGGGTACAACAGGAACCGCTCGAATAGCTCCTCATGACACCACAAAACACAATAAAAAAGGAGCCCACATATAATATAATAACTTGGAATGTGAAAGGCATGGCCGGAACAAATAAACGCAATAGAATACACGCGCACCTAAAACGCCACCATATACACATAGCAATACTCCAGGAAACGCACATTACTCCCTCAGACGTCGCTTGGTTAGAAAAGCGCTGGACAGGGTCAATACATAGCGCTGGTGGTTCCTCCTTCGCCAGGGGCGTACTGATCTGGATTGCCCCGGGTGTCCCCTACACAGTACAACACAGCTTAAAGGATAAGGACGGTAGGTTTGTACAACTGAAAGAACTGTTAGATGGGGAGGAGCTCGTGATAAACGGACTATATGTTCCGAACATTAAACAAGGTGAATTCCTACAAAAAAAGATATTGCAATTAACAAATGACCTAACCACACCTTGTATATGAATTGTGTCCCCCATATAGATAAGGATAGATCACACCCCCCACTAGTGGCCGCTCCAACAATTAAAAATTCCCAGATGTTGGGCTTATGGATGGAGGAACGACACCTGATTGATATATTGAGGCATATGCACCCACATGGAAGCGAATACTCCTATTATTCCCCAGTACATTTATTACACACCCGAATTGACCTCATCCTCACCTCGCAGAACTTAACACATAAAATTATGAGCGCCGACTACTCTGCCAAAGTAATTTCTGATCACAGCCCACTTATAGTACAATTAAAATGGGGCAAACCTCACTCCTGTATCCCAACATGGCGACTACAGACCCAATTATTACAAGACACCCCCTTCAGGGATGACATAGCCACGCACATCTCAACATACTTCACGTTAAACGACGGGACAACTAGCTCTAGGGCTATTGAATGGGATGCACACAAGACAGTTATAAGGGGGGTATGTATATCAAAGACAGTAGGAGTACGTCAAACACTCACACGCGAGCTCCGAAAATTAGAACAAGAAATCCACTCATCCGAACGCGAATTTGCAAAAGGCACGACAACACAAGCGCAGCTCACTAACATACGCTCCAAATGGACAGAGACGGATAACCGACTCAGACATTTCGACTACCGGCATTACATGGGCCGCACACATGCGGAAGGCGACAGATCTGGTAAATTACTGGGCGAAATCCTCCCATAGGAGCCATTCGGCTAGAGACAGGATTGATAGTCAATACACAGGCGGAGATAAACAACGCTTTCAGGGAGTACTACAGCTCGTTGTACCAGGCACGTCCTCCACCCACCAACGCCCAATTAAATGACTTCTTCAGCGGTATCACCCTGAACCGCTTAACAGCCATACAGGCCACAGAGCTAGATAAACCAATAGACAAAACGGAAATCCAACAAGCTCTGCAGCAATTAACACATGGCAAGGCACCCGGCAGCGATGGTATACCCATTGAATACTACAGCGCATTTTCATCCCAGACATTAACCCCATTTCTAACAATGTTAAAGGAAGCTCTAAAACTAGGCCAGCTCCCTGGCACGTGCCGCGAGGCGCTGATAGCCGTACTGCCGAAAGCAGGCCGTGACCCATTGGACGTACGCTCGTACAGGCCATTATCGTTGCTAAACACAGATTGCAAACTTTTAGGCAAAATACTGGCCAACAGTCTGCTTCCCTGTGTTTCAGAATTGGTCCACCAACACCAATCGGGCTTCATCCCTGGTCGCAGCACATTTAATAACATCAGGAATCTACTGCGCCTGATGGGGAATTCCCCTGAAGACGAAGGACACCATGTGGCGGTGTCACTGGACATAGAAAAAGCGTTTGATACGCTGGGATGGCCATTCCTAATAGAGACACTTTGCCGCATGGGCTTTGGGCAAACATATAATGGCGGGGTGAAAGTGTTATACTCTAGCCCAATGGCTAGGGTCAAGACAGGGGACACGATCTCCGAATCATTTAACATAGAAAGAGGTACCAGACAGGGATGCCCACTATCCCCGCTCTTATTTGCACTAGCTATCGAACCACTGGCCGCCCGTTTACGCTCAATGGCCCCAGCATGGGGAATTTTGGATGGCCGAATACATTGGATAGTATCCTTATATGCAGATGATGCATTGATTTTCCTACGCGATCACGCTACAGCCCTGCAGGGCCTTCTGGATCTCCTGCAAAAATTTGGGTCGGTCGCCGGGCTAATGGTGAACTGGGCAAAATCGTGCATATTCCCTACGCGCCCGGTTCCTGAGTTATCTAGAACACCCTCAACCCCAGGTGATTTGAAATGGTGCTACACTACATTTAAATATCTGGGCATAAATATATACCATGATAATCGTGATCTAAGAGATGGTAATCTCGGCCAAGTGATTAGATCAACTAGGGGTTCCCTGCCCTTCTGGTGCTCGCTCCCACTGTCTCCAATGGGCAGAGTAGCCATAGCAAAGATGATAGTATTACCACGCCTCCTTTATTTCTTCATGGCACTGCCACTGGTATTGCCTGGCTCCTTTTTCAAACAACTGAACAGCTTACTAACGGATCTAATATGGGGCAATGGCCGCAGACGTGTTGCGTTGCTTAACGTGCTTCAACCGCTTAAACTGGGAGGACTGGGGGCCCCCAAATTCGAAGCCTATTATGCAGCGGCCCAAATACAATGGGTATCCAATTGGGTTGGAAACCCCAGCGGCGCGGAAACACAGAGGGTGTTACTGGACCTCGACGGAACCGAGGTCATACAATATCTCATGAACCGCGTCAACCCCAAACACACACATAATATACTGCTGACTACTGCACACTGGGCTTGGGGCCAATATGCATTGTTGCGCGACAAAAACCCACAATACTCCCCGAGGATCCCACTGCTGGCTCAACCGACACTGGCGAAAACAGCGACCAGGGTGGGTCTAAACACATGGGTAAGCAGAGGCATACACAAACTTGGGGACATCTACCAAGACGGACAACTCCAAACATATGAAGCACTAGCTGATAAATATGCGTTAGGTCAAGGCGGATTCATAGCTTACGGAGCAGTGCGACAGATGATGCGAATTTGGTGGAAGAACGGCAATTCGGAACCTGATGTTTCCCCCCTGCTCCACGAGCAAGCATTTCAAATATACACAACATCCTAGTAACCCTGTCCGAACACAAGCAGGAACAGGCAAAAAATAGATGGGATGGCGTGTTACCTGAACCCCTAACACTAAACTCATGGGAACAGGCTATGAAAATGACTTATGAAGTGTCTCGCAATCCCCACTTCCGGTACACGCAGTTTAACTACATGCACCAGACATACCTTTCACCGCATCGCATTACGCGCATGTTCCCCCTATCGCCACAGAAATGCCCCAGATGCGGCACAGATGAGGCCACTTTCTATCACATGACATGGGAATGCCTCCCAATTAGAAACACATGCATTGACATAATATCTTTACTTGCAGAGTGGACAGATACTACATTATCCCCCAGCCCTCACCTATGCCTACTAGGCATAGGACCTTGTCCCAAAAAACACAAACAAACATATCAATGTATTGCCCTGGCATTGGTGCTGTACAGGTGCCTTATTGCCATGCACTGGAAAGCACTGTGCGCTCCCAGTGTCGCCCAATGGCGGGAGGAACTGATCCGATGGGCTAAAGCAGAAGTGCAGACACTAAAGAACCTATTGGACAAAGGCATCCTGATCAAAGGCCTAGACACTTGGAACTCGTTTATCACTGCCGCAGAAAATAAAAATGACGAACGCCCTCCCTAAAATAACAAGTAAAAGACATAATCGGTCTTTTCAGTAGTAAAATTTAAAAACACTATCATAGATGTTTATTGATATGCACAAAATATGACATGAATCAATATAAATACTGTAACACACCATGTGGGAATGGCCCAGATACACCTTTGGGGGGCTGCAACGCACTGGCAAGCGGTGGCCCTTGGAGACACGGGGCGCTGCTGATATCCCCCCTCCCGGCCCGTAATATTTGCACCGTCGCCCTCCTCTTGAATGCGGGCTGGACCCCTGCTTTATTCTAGAAACCCCGTGGAATCGCGCAGGCGGCGGTGATAGTCAGATTGAAATGTGGGACTGCTACGAGGCTGAGCGGGGGGACCGAACCCCCTCCCCCGGCATCCAGCTCTTCCTGGCTGCTCCTCGCTGCTCCCTCTCCTTCCCCCCCCTCCTGGCTACGATCGCCCGTACCGCTCTAACCCTCATCTTTAGCTCTCCTCTTTTTGTTTCTCGATTTCTCTAATAATTCTACACATGACGAGTGAATTGTGTACCGTTAAGTTCACGCTATAGTACTCCTGAAGGGAGACAGAGTGCTTGCATAAGAATAGTAAAATGCGTAAACAAGACATCTACTATATATATGAACGCTGAAACAAAGTGTAATTTCCTGTATTTTATTTGAATGTTGCTAACTGGCTGATAAAGCAATAAAAACATATAAAAAAAAAAATAGAGGAGGTGCAGTAATTATTCTGCCAGTCTCCTTATGGATGTGGATCCTTGATTGTCTTTCATCCATAACCTCAAGGATAGGCTGAATCTCAGTTTCCTCATCAGAAGGCCTATAAGATTGTTCATGCAGTGATTTTGAGCTCTGTTTAAGACGGCTCGAAAGTCCTTGCTCTCCTGAATAAGAAGATTTTTTCGGTTCCGAAGATGGTAGCTTTTTAGGGCCCGAAAATGAAGCCTTCGACTCCGAGGAGTGAGGACGCTCGCTCGAGTCCGAAATAGAACTCTTAATGGATTTACTCGACTCCGATACCGACGGAGAAGTGACCTTTTTCGACGCCCAACCCGAAGGTCGGTCTACGAGTGTCTTTTTTTGGATCGAACCATGGCTCTCTGGCAGTGGTGTACCCAAGGCCTTCGATGATTTTTTGTAAGTGGGCAGAGGGGCAGACGTACACACATGCTGTCCAGCAGTGATAGGCCTAAATTCTTCCTATTCTTGTTCGGAGTTGGTGTCTCTGATGGAGACCGCTGTCTGTGCCTGTTCTTCCTCCATGATGTCGAGATGTTCTGTAATTTTTTATGCCATTTCCAAGCTTCTGGCTCTCCGATCACACAGGGTCTTCTTGGATCGAAACGATCGACAGGTCTCACAATCTTCTTCTTTGTGATCGGGAGAAAGACACAGATTACAAACAAGGTGTTGATCTGTGTGGGGAAATTTAGCGTGGCACCGAGGACAACATTGAAATGGAGTCCGGTCCATCAGGTTTCGATGTGGTAGGCCTGAACAGGCCTGAGTCGGGCACACGCACCCAGAAGGGCAAAATCCAGTTTCCGATGGTACTATCTGTTCGAGGCTAGGTGGAAACACGATCGAAACAATACGACGATTAAGGGAGTTTTCTAAAGTTTCCGATTCGAAATCTCGGCGCAAGAGGAAACGCATCCAAACCCGACAGCGGAAAGAAAACAGTCTAACAATGGAGTCGATGCCAATGCGCAGTATGACCGAGAGGAGGAGTCACTAGATACCGTGACTCCGAAAAGACTTCTTCGAAGAAAAACAACTTGTAACACTCCGATCCCAAAACTAGATGGCGGAATAATGCATAGCATGCGTATCTGCAGCTACAAATGCCATCGAACATATATATATATATATATATATATATATATATATATATATATATATTCACCACCAGTTGTCTTGCAGCTTGTGTCTTCAAAGCAATGCACATACTCCAACCAACACTTTTTAACCGCAGCTTTTAGGCAGCAATAAAAGAAGTCAAACTAACTCTTGTGATTATGTTTCTGCTAGAAAAGGATCTTACTTTTGTCTAGTGGCAGTTTTGATGCCATAAAGTAGCGCAGAAGGTTTATGTGCCTACTACAAAGATCAAAACTGTATTTTATGTGAATAGCTGAATGGATTAGTAAAGCCAGCCATCCCCTGTGCTATGATACAAATGAAATGTATGTGTGAGGGGGGCTATGGAGAGATGAAGGGCACTTCTGCTGGGTGGTAGTAAGGGAATCCAAGGAGGAGGTCATGGGAGTAGGAGCACTAATAATGATTATAGGACTGGGCGCCAGAGGTGTTAAAGACTGTGACGACTGGTATGTGACAAAGTGAAATAATAATGTGTCTTTTGTTTTTTGAGTGTCTTGCGAGAATGTGCTGATTGAGGGAAGAAGCAAAGGTAAGGTAACCTTTACTGTTGTACGCATCACACACACACACACACACACCAGCAATTTTGTGACCTTCTACATAGGCTAGTGTTTTAGAGCGAGAGTTTAGCCAGTAGCAGAGATGGCGTCTCGTTGGATGACTGCAGCTCAAGCCCCAACTCTGGTTATAGAGAACAGCTCTGATGTAAGCTCAGACACTGAGACAGCAGATACTGAGGCAGCATTTGAGGAATAGGACAATGGCGCAGACTCTGGGAGAGAGTTTTCAGTAGGAGGAGTCCCTCTTCCAGTGATTCTGAGGGAGGTGAAGAAGACAGTCCTACTGTCCCTTCACAAGCACAGTTTGTGCAGCGGGACAAAAGCGGGTTTGCCCAACCCAGAGAGCAGGTGCATGCAGCAGCAAGCACAGAGAGAGTCCTCTATTGGGACTTTCCCAATTTAGTTCAGCCCCAAATTCCACCACCCAAATCGTATTCTGGAGACATCAAAATTATCTATCACAACCTGGTTTTGTAAGGCAGGCACCTGCATTTTTGGTCCTGGGCTCGGCGGACGTATAAGGAAACCTACCAAACCCGGACATTTCTGGAAACTAGACACCCAGGGGAGTCCACGGAGGTGTGGATTTCCTAAAGTATTCTTACCCAAAATACCCTGCAAAAGGTGAAATGTTGAATAAAAACTCTATTTTTCCTATATTTCTGTCACACAAACTGCAGGAATATGCAAGGATCCACAAAATTCCTACCACCCAGTGTTTACCCACCTGTCCTGATAAAAACGCTACCCTACTTGAGTGCCTGTACCTAGTGCCTGCGTCAGGAATGGATCACCCCAGGGTCAACAGTTGCCCTAATGTAAGGACTAACCTTTACGTTTGTGTGATCCATTCCTGACACGGGCACTAGGCCTACCCACACAAGTGAGGTACCATTTTTATTGGAAGACTTGGGGGAATGCTGAGTGGAAGGAAGTTTGTGGCACCCCTCAGATTCCAGAACTTTGCACCACTGAAATGTGAGGAAAGAGTGTTTTTTTAGCCCAGTTTTGAGGAATGCACAGGATTCTGGGTGAAAGAACCCAGTAAGAGCCTCACAAGTCACCCCATCCTGGATTACCCTAGGTATCTACTTTCAATAAATGTATAGGAACCGGCTGAGCGACAGCCCAAAATCAACAGCTAGGCACTTTGCAAAAAACACATTTTTCATTGGAAAAATGGGATGTGTCCATGTTGCGTTTTGGGGCATTCCCTGTCACGGGCACTAGGCATATCCACAAAAGTGTGGTGCCATTTTTATCAGGAGACTTGGGGGAACACAGAAGAGAAGAACAAGTGTTATTGCCAATTGTTTTTTTCTACATTTTACCTTCCAATTGTAAGGCAGTGTGTAAGAAAGAAGTCATTTTGAGAAATGCTGTGTAATTCACATGCTAATATGGGGACCTCCCAAATTCAGAGATGTGCAAATAACCACTGTTTCTAAATTCCTTATCTTGTGCCCATTTTGGAAATACAAAGGTTTCCTTAATACCTATTTTTCTCTCTTTATATTTTAACAAATGAATTGCTGTGTACCCAGTATACAATGAAAACCTATTGTAAGGTGTAGCTCATTTATTGGCTCTGAGTACTTAGGGTTCTTGCTGAACCTATAAGTACCCACAACCAGAAGAGTCCAGCAGACGTAAAGGTATATTGCTTTCAAAAATCTGTCATAGCTGGAAAAAGTTACAGAAGAAAATGTGGACAGAAATGGCTGTTTTTTTCAACTCAATTTCAATATTTTTTTATTTCAGCTGTTATTTTTTGTAGGAAAACCTTGAAGGATCTACACAAATAACCCCTTGCTGAATTCAGAATTGTGTCTACTCTTCAGAAATGTTTAGCTGTCCAGGATCCACCATTGCTTTCACACCCATTTCTGTCTCTAACTGGAAGGAGGCATAAAGCACAAAAAATAGTAAAAATGGGACATGTCCCAGTAAAATGCCAAAACTGTGTTGAAAAAAAATGGGTTTTCTGATTCAAGTCTGCCTGTTCCTGAAAGGTGGGAAGATGGTGATTTTAGCACTGCAAACCCTTTGTTGATGTCAATTGCAGGGGAAAAAAAACTGATGCTTTCTTGTGCAGCACTTTTTTTTCCCATTTAAAAAATAAATAAAAAAAACATTTTAGCTGTATTTTGGCTATTTCTTGGTCTCCTCCGGGGAAACCCACTAACTCGGGGTATCTTTACAATCCAGAGAATGTTGGGGAAAAAAGGATGCAAATTTGTCGTTGATAGCTTATGTGCACAAAAAGTTATGAGGCAGCTGCACAAAAGGAGTGAATACACGCTTACATACATAATGTTAGCCTCCTTGTCTTTAATAAAATTGTGATTCTTTATTCAGTAAACCTAGAAGAGTTGACATTTCTCTGCACAATTCAAAAATACCTAGCTTTAGTTGGCTAGAAAGCTAGCCAGGAATTGGGCCCATGTGACTGAAGCAATTGCTGGATGATGTAAATCCACTGGAAGGAACAAACTCAGATACTGTTAAGTGAGAAGTAATTGCTATGTGTATCTAATTGAATGGCTATTCCTAAAGGAGGGGTTGGTGACCCTACATAACATCGATGTATGTTCTTATAAGGTATGGATAAACTGTTTATTTTTCAGTTTACTTTCCCTTTTTCTTTCTGTACCACTTTATATGGCTAGCTTTCCTTGATACCCTATTTATTTAATTGTTATACTTCAATATTAAGTGAAGCATGGCAATTAGAGAATAAACATTCCTTGTGAGTCATGGTCTATTTGTTGGCTTTGGGTACCTCATGTTTTCAGGCAAATCAGTAAAATAGTTAATCTCTGTAAACGAAGACGTTTGTGGATCATGCTCATATACAATTCTCGAAACATAGTTACATATGTAAACTTTGTCATCAATATATCATTTTAGGTCTTGCTTGGAGACAGTGTGCGATTGTTTTAAGGACCCATGTTTTCCAGAAAATGAATAATAAAAATCCATACATATGTTCAACTGTCATCGACCACAGCATACAGCATAGGACAGTGAGTCAGTCCACTTCAGCGTTTGCCTCTCTTACGCTATGACTAATGTTATTTGCCTGATCACAGTCACAGCTGTCTAAAAACGAATGTGCGTCAGTGCTAGGGACAAATAAGGCAACTGCTTTACTTTGTAATGGTTTTTAGGTCCAGTGTTAGCCATGACTTTTTACTGAAATTATGTGTAATAAACTTACTTAAAGGGGATTTCAGCCAGCTCTCTTCATCCATTGGCTGGTAGCTGTGTCATTCACATTGGGCTGCTGCCCACTACAGCATACAGCTTCGGGCAATGTCAGCCTACTTAAGCCTCTGGTTAATATCACTTTGAGTGACTCCATTTTCCTCTCCCACAATGAGCCCATCCGCACACGCAGTAGTTTGCTTCAGTACCATTGTTTTTGTTTTTACTTCAATACTTTAGTGTTGCCTTCCTGTTTAGAGCTTGATGTGAAAGCAGGACGCTTTATATCAGCACATTCAAGCATTATCAGTTCCTGTCTCCTGCAATGCTGTTATAAATTGTTTTTGGAGTGTCTTATCTGACTGCTGCTTTTTCAAATGTGTGGCTTCTCTCAGATTTCAGAACTTTCTGTCACCAAATTGTGAGGAAAAAGTGTTTTTTTGACCAGATTTTGAGGTTTGCAAAGGATTCTGTGTAACAGAACCTGACGAGAGCTCCACAAGTGACCCCATCTTGGATTTCCCTAGGTATCTAGTTTTAAAAAATGTACAGGTTTGGAAAGTTTCCCTAGGTGCCGGCTGAGCTAGAGGCCAAGATCTACAGCTAGGCACTTTCCAGAAAACACGTCAGATTTCAATATAAAAATGTGATGTGTCCCTCTTGCCTTTCCTGTCGAGAGCATTACGCCTACCCACGCAAGTGAGGTACCATTTTTATCTGGAAACTTGGGGGAACACAGAATAGCAAAACAATTGTTTTTGCCCCTTGTCTTTCTCTACATTTTTCCTCCCAAATGTAAAACACTGTGTAAAAAAGACGTCTGTTTGAGAAATGCCCTCTAATTCACATGCTAGTATGGGCAGCCTGGAATTCAGAGATGTGCAAATAACCACTGCTTCTCAACACCTTATCTTGTGTCCATTTTGGAAATACAAAGGTTTCCTTGATATCTATTTTTCGCTCTTTATATTTCACCAAATGAATTGCTGTATACCCGGTATACAATGAAAACCCATTGCAAAGTGCAGCTCATGTATTGGCTCTGGGTACCTAGGGTTCTTGATGAACCTACAAGCCCTATATATCCCCGCAACCAGAAGAGTCCAGCAGACGTAACAGTATATTGCTTTCAAATATCTGACATCGCAAGAAAAAGTTACAGAGTAAAACGTGGAGAAAAAATGCTGTTTTTTGCACCTAAATTTCAATTTTATTTTATTTCAGCTGATATTTTCTGTAGGAAACCCTTATAGGATCTACACAACTTACCCCTTGCTGAATTCAGAATTTTGTCTACTTTTCAGAAATGTTTAGCTTTCTGGGATCCAGCATTGGTTTCATACCCATTTCTGTCACTAACTGGAAGGAGGCTGAAAGCACAAAAAATAGTAAAAATGGGGTATGTCCCAGTAAAATGCCAAAATTGTGTTGAAAAATGTGTTTTTCTCATTCAAGTCTTCCTGGTCCTGACAGCTAGGAAGATGGTGAATATAGCACCGCAAACCCTTTGTTGATGCCATTCTCAGGGAAAAAAACACAAGCCTTCTTCTGTAGCCCTTTTTCCCATTTTTTTTTTAAACGAAATTTTGGCTGTATTTTGGCTAATTTCTTGATCTCCTTCAGGGGAACCCACAATGTCTGGGTACCTCTATAATCCCTAGGATGTTGGGAAAAAAAGGACGCAAATGTGGCGTGGGTAGCTTATGTGGACAAGAGGTTATGAGGGCCTAAGCGCGAACTGCCCCAAATAGCCACCTGAGGGGAAAAGGCCTGGCAGCTTAGGGGTAAAAAATGCAATAGCCCCAACTGTGTCATAGTGCTTAAAAAATGCACTAGCCCCGACTGTGTCATGGTGATTTGTTTTTTCACGTTCTACTATCAAACTGCAAAGCATCCGTGCTGCTGTACAGCATAGCTACAAAACACTGCCAAAGCTAATTGCTTTCATAGGCAAGTCCAATTGGCTTTGCCAATGCTTCTTGGTAAGACTGTCAGTTTTGTCAACAAAGGTTAATGCAAAGGGCTGGTGATTGGAAAAACAACATGTACATTGTTGTCAGACGTTATTAAAGTCAAATATTTTGTATTTCTCTCTTAGGTGGTATGCAGGAATTGTATCCTTGTAAATGCTACAAATAGGATTACCGTTTACCTCCGCTAAACAAGTGTGCTAGTTTCCCTATCCACACAGAACTGTATCATGTGTGTTTCCTAAGAGAATAGGCTCATATTACCCTCCTCAAACTGAACCAGCATTACTTCGGCGAGGCAATACTGTGTTCCAAAACAGAGTTCTAAATCATTTGTATTCACCCACATACTGTCAAGTTGTTCCGAAACAAAGTTGCTCCCAGAAGCGGACCAAGCATACCAGATTTAGTTCATCTAAATGTTGCCCCGTTTGTGATATATTGCCTTTCCTGTTTAAAACGATAGCTGTGATCAAATGTCCAGAGTATGTTTCCAAAATGTGTTTTGAAAGCACTGGCAAGATTTCAGTTTAGCTTTAGAAGTTAGATATTTGAACTGTTGCCATCATGGAAGTTGAACAAAGCACATCGTGAAGAACATAAGTAAACCTACTCCACATTCTCAGTAATTAGAGAATACCTAGGTCTTCCAGGGAAGTACAGAACAACAAAAAAGTGGGTAACGTTCTTATCTGCACTGTGACAACACTGTAGCTGTATTTATGTGTACAATGTATTTAAGTTTGATGCCAGGCCAGAAACGTAGTGTGATAGTCAAGTTCTCTTCGCTTGCTAACGTCACCTCGCATGTAACCAGTATGTAAAGTAGTATTGGATTTTTGTCCCAGGAGATGAAGGAAGTGAAAGCAGAAGATAAAGGGGAAAGAGCTAGCGTACCATTGACAAGAATAGGCTACGGCAAGTAAACCATGGCGGATGAAGTTAAAGGATACTGCGTTTCGGGGCTGCTGGCCTTCATACTGCTTGGGTGCATGTGAACATCACCCGGCCCCGCCTTATTGATTTATTAACCAGGAATAAGCCTTTTCACCACATACACCATAACTGCAGTCTGCAGAGGTGAGATACTAAAAGTTATTGCCACTGATATTGCACCTGGCTTCAAAGCATGTCCGTTAACCCCTAGGCATCCCAGTGTCGCCAGAGCATCAGCTGCACAAGATCCCTGCTGCATCACAGAGATCAGCCCAACCTTTGCTGATGCAAAGCGACCAAGAAAGGATGGGTGTCTGAAAGTGTACACAAATAAGCCTTCACTAGTGTCATAAAGTAAAATGGAGAACGAAGATGAGAATGGAAGAAGGGATCGGAATTGTTGTCCAGGAATGGGGGATAATGGACAAAGGTTTGTGAACGAGACTTAAAGGCTGCAGTGGCTTGAGGGATTAGTATCTATGTCAGGATTGTGACATAACTCATATAATGGAGAGACTGGCCACACTTTAAAGGCACTACATAACACATCACCAGCACACCACAACAACTGCATCTGCTTTCATAAACCTTCCAGACACTTTCACATGTCTGGAATCCTACTTGCACAAACCCCACGCACGGGGAAAACCTGATCCTGCGGTCGAGCCTTCTCCTACATTGCTCCTAAAGCCTGGAAAGGCCTGCCACTACACATAAGAGCCTCCTCCCCACTTCCTGAATTCCACATGAAGTTGAAGTCCTGGCTAAGAAGTCCTAGGTGTGCCTAGACTTACACCTGCTAAGCATCAGGATACTCTCCCGGGTGATAGTGTGCTCCACAAATCTGCGTGATATAACAGAAACATTTTGGAGCTGATGTGAATACCTTTTCAATGTAAGTATATTTTGGACCTAGTTCTGTATTTCAGAGTCAGTGATTCAAATGTTATAGCTGCAACAAATTACTGTGACTTTCATGTAGTAAAGGTGCTGTACAATATGTAGTCAAGTTCTTGTACTCCTATTACTATATACACTCAAAAGCACTAGAAGGTTCTCTTCACCCAATACCATATTTTCACCACTCAAATCAAAAGAAAATGTCCCTTCCAAGAACATTACAGAATACATTAATCTCAGAACTGAGTGCTTAATCAAAAATACATCACAAAAGAAATATGTTTGTTGCAGTAATGACTTTAAAAAAAGTCTAAAGGCACACAAAGGTGTGGTGATGCAACCTCTTACCAGCACTGCATCAAAACACACTGCCACATCTACTGCAGTAAAAACTAGTGTCACCTACACTGCATATGCACCCTATGATACCTGAACTGGGACTCACAATTGGCCTTTGCTCAGGAACACCTCCAGTGGCACTCATCGTCTCTACCAGCACCCAAACCCATGGGCATGCATGCACCACCTACATATCCAGTGGCATCGACATCCATTGCCCCCTCATTGCACCAATACCAACTGACAACTACACAGTACTGTACTCACCAACATATACACTGCGATCTCACCTTAAGACATTGGAACAGCAACTTCACCACTTGGCACCAGAATGGCATCAATCAATCAATTCAGTTTTTGTCAAGCGCAACTACTCACCTGTGAGGATCTCAAGGCGCTGGTGGTGGGTCTGGGCCTCATTCCAAGAGCCGTGTTTTGAGGTTCTTCCTGCGGATGGTGACAGATGGGCTTTGTCTGAGGTGCATGGGCAAGTTGTTCCAGCTCTTAGCTCTGAGGTATGCGAAAGATCTTACTCCAGCTGTGGCTTTCCGGATGCATGGGACGGTAACTAGTGCCTACTGGGTGGAACGGAGAGGTCTGGTGGGGTTATGGAAGGAGATGCAATGGTTCAGTTAGGCTGGTCCGATGTTATGCAGGGCCTTGTATGTGTGGGTGAGTAGTTTAAAGTTGATTTGCTTCTCTAGTGGGTGCTAATGGAGGGTCCTCAGGTTTTAGAGATGTGTTCTTGGCGGGGGTTCAGGACAGGTCTTGTGGTGGTGTTTTGGATGAGTTGTAGTTTCCTGATGTTCTTTTTTGTGGTGCTGGCGTAGGGTGCGTTGCCTTAGTCAAGCTTGCTAGTGACTAGGGTGTGGGTGATTGTTTTGCAGCAGTCAACTATTTGAAGATTTTGCAGAGTTGGCAGAGGGTGTGCCAGCAGGAAGAGGTGCCTGCGTTCACCTGTCGGGTCATGGATAGGGAGGAGTTGAGGATGATTCCTAAGTTGCGGGCATGGTCAGTCAGAAAAGGTGGTGTGCTAAGCAATGTGAGCCTCCAGGAGTCGTCCCAAGCTGAGGTGGAGTTTCCGAAGATGATGAGCTCGGTCTTGTCCGAATTGAGCTTGAGGCAGCTCTCCCTCATCCAGGCTGCAACGGCTCTCATGCCAGTGTGAAAGTTCCTCTTAGCTTTGTCGGGGTCTTCAGTGAGGGGTATGATGAGCTGCGTGTCATCAGCACATGACACAATGTTCATTTCAGAGGCTCTGATGATGGCTGCCAGCGGGGCCATGTATATGTTCAAGAGCCCTGAGGGACTCTGTAGCTGACTTCTGTTGGTTTGGATATAAAGGGTGGGAGCCTGACTCTCTGTGTTCTTCTGGTGAGGAAGGAGAGGATCCTTTGCAAGGCTTTTCTGCAGATTCCTACGTCGTCGAGTCTGGTGCATAAGGTGTTGTGGGAGACCATGTCGAAGGCTATTGAGAGGTCGAGAAGTATGAGTGCTGCGGTGTGTCCGGAATCCAGACTGAGAGGTATCCAGAGAGCAGTTGTCCTCGAGGAATTGTCGCAGCTGCGAGTTTATGGCTTTTTTCAGGACTTTGGCTGGGTAGGGTAGCAGCGAGATGGGTCAGAGGTTCTTGAGCTCTGATGGCTCAGCTGTGGGTTTCTTCAGGAGGGGGCGGACTTCAGCATGTTTCCAATCTTTGGAGTGTCAAGTGGTGTTTCGGTCATTGTGGTCCTTAAGATGGAAATTCAAGTCACCCAGAAGGATGTATTCAGTGGATGCCAGGTTGTGGGGGCTAGCGATGTCTACAATGGTGTCAATAAAGCCTGGGCAGGGGCCAGGCGGTCTGTTGACCAGGGTGCCACGGAGGGAGGAGTTGTAAGTGGCTTGGATCAGGAAGTGTTGGTGTTCCATTTTGGTGCAGTGTTCCTTCGTGTTGACTGTGATGCGGAGTGAGGACTTGGGTACGAAGGCCAGTCCTCCACCTGGATGGGAGGGTCGGTCCTTCCTTAGGAAGTTGTAGCCGTCCGGGATTTCAATGGCAATGTCTGGTCTGGAGGTAGGGTTGGTCCAGGTCTCAATTAGGAAGGTGATGTCTGGACAGGTGGAGTCGATCAGGTCCCTGAATTCGGTGGAGTGCTTGTGGAGGGAGCATATATTCAGAAGGAAGCAGTTGATGAGGTTGTGGCAGGCATCAGTGGTTTCAGGTTTGGGGTGCTCCGGTTGTCTGTTGTGTCTGAAACTGAGGATGCAGTTCCGGCAGGAAAAAGGTCTGTGGGTGTCCTTGGGAGATGCAATGCAGCAGGCGCTGAGATGTCCGGTGTTAAGGCGGTAGAGGGGCTTGGCGTCTTAATGGAGGGTGGCCAGGTAATGGCTCTGAGATCCAGGGTTTCTGGCGCTGGGCGCGGTCTAGGCACGGATGGGCACAGATGGGATTGCCTTTGGCGTGCCAGTGGCACACCCGCTGCACGCAGCCACGCTGCTGCCACCCTTAACAAGGGGAGGGAGGTGGGGGTCTGGTCAGATGTTTGGGGGGGCGGGCAGGAAAAGCATTTCGCGGGGGCACGGAGGCGGGGCCATAGGGGCAGCACCGGCACTGGAGGGAGAGGGGAACAGAAAGACAGAAAAATAGGAATAGAAAGAGACAGAAAAAACAAAAAAACACACACAAAAAACAGAGGTAAAAGGCAGAAGGAAAAAGCAGGAGAAAGGAGAGACAGAAGATACTTACTTGTAGATGCCCACTAGGCCATCAGGTATAAGGCACAGGCAGGAGCATGCAGGTGGAGGAGGGCCTTGAACTGAGAGTCAGGCAGACTCTCAGTTTGTTCTCTGAGGCAGAGGCAGCAGCAGGAGGAGCTGGGGAGGGCAACAGACGCTGGCCAGGAGGTCAGTGGAGTCACCCTCTCACAGTGCTGCGGCCGCCATTAAGAAGGGGAGGGATGTGGGTGGTCCAGTCAGATGTGAGGCTGGAGGTTGGAAAAAGTGCTTCATGGGGGGCCAAGGAGGCGTGGCCGCAGGGCAGCTGCGGCAGAGGAGGGAAAGGGGAACGGAAAGACAGAAAAATAAGAGAAGAGACAGAATAAAGAAAAAAACAAAGTAAACACAGAGGCAAAAGGCAGAAGTAAAAAGCAGGAGTAGGGAGAGACAGAGAGAGATGGAAGATACTTACTTGTAGATGGCCACTAGACCACCAGGGATGAGGCGCAGGCAGAAGGCTGCGGGTGGAGGAGGGCCTCGAACTGAGACTCTGACAGACTCTCAGTTTGTTCCCTGAGGAAGAGGCAGCAGCAGCAGGAGGAGCTGAGGAGGACAACAGCTGCTGGCCAGGAGGTCAGTAGAGTTGCCTTCTCACAGTGCTGCAGCCTCCATTAACAAGGGCAGGGAGGTGGGGGGTCCGGTCAGCAGGGAGGCGAGAGGGTGGAAAAAGTGCTTTGCGGGGTCAGGGAGGTGCGCCGCAGGGCCAGCAGCGGCGCAGGAGGGAGAGGGGAACAGAAAGACAGAAAAATAAGAAAAGAGAAAAAAAACACGAAGTAAAAACAGAGGTAAAAGGCAGACGTAAAAAACAGGAGTAAGGAGAGACAGAGAGAGACGGAAGATACGTACTTGTAGATGGCCACTAGGCCACCACGGATGAAGCGCAGGGAGCAGCCTGCAGATGGAGGAGGGCCTCGAACTAAGAGTCAGGCAGACTCTCAGTTTGTTCACTGAGGCAGAGGCAGCAGCAACAGCAGAAGGGGGAGCTGGGGAGGGCAACAGACGCTGACCATGGCATTGTCTTGTGCTCACACTCAGATGCACATACATAGAGCCCACACCCTGTTTCACATGAAACTGAGATGAACAGGCCAAAACAAGAAGAGACGCTCAGTGGGGCAGAGGAGCCCAGACCCTGAGGCAAGTAAACAGACTGAGGAGCGAGGAAATTACAACCATGGGGATGGGAAGCACTGACTGGAAGCAGGGAAGCACAGACACTGGCACAAGAAGCAAAAACCAGGAAGCATCATGTGTTCTGGCCCTCCTCTTCTCGAACTGTCAGGATTCATCATGGTGGGGGCTCTTAGGTGCAACACAGGTTGCCCAAAGTCTGCAATGCGCTATTAGGAGAGTTTGCTGTGTGATGCAGAGCTGAGGGGTTAGCATGCATGGAAGGCCTGCTGGTTGAGCTCTATGGGGAGATGGAGACCGGGGAGACAGATATGTCCACTTCAGGCTGCATGGGGTCAGGTCACGTCAGCTCTAAGACAGTGTCAGGTTCCTGCATTGAGATAATGGACAGTCTATTCCATGTAGGCCAAAACCTGTCAAGGATTGTGTTCCAGTTCAGGGGCAGCTTTGCCTGACAATTCTGACTGGACTGTTAAGTAGAGCAGGACCAAGACTGATCTGCATACAGCCAGTTCCTATCTAAGGTGGCTTGGAGGGCAAAAACAATGGATTGGTACCAGTGTGTGAGATTAATTCAAGCATTCCTCCCCTCAATTGTTTATTGTTATCAAAGCTACAAAACTTCCCTTTGCTTTCTGGGTCAAGGCAATCAACGGCTGTATTAAAAGACATGAGATTACCTTCACTGGGCCTAGCAACTCTACATTGCTTTGCTTTGCTTTAGGCTGCCCACTCCAGTTTGCGGCCAGCCTCCCCTCGCTTGGACTTTGAGGCCCTTATTTACAAGCACCTTGTGCCGCTGTTGCGTCACTTTTTCCCTATAAAAAGAGTGGAGCACCGGTGGTGCAAGGGGCTTTTAAATAAGCCCGCTAGTGTTTTCCTTAGGGGACCTACTGATTTTTGTTCTGTAGGCACTGTCTGCTCCTTGTTGTTTGTTATTAGTGACACTTTCCTCTGCTTTCTCCGGAACAGCAAAGGCTACTTGGAATTCTTGTAGATTCAACCTGAAAATGAAAGCCTTCTCTATTCCTCCAGCTGGTGAGTGGCCATAAAACGCCTTACAAAAAATATTAATTTTGTTTTTAGTAATGTTGGCTCTCTATTGCATATTGAAGATATACAGTTTATTGTATGTTGTTCCTTCCGGCTGATGACTTGTCTGTCAATCATCCAGGACTCTAGCCTTTTTCCCTCTGTCTCTTGTACACCCAGAGTTTGATTCTGAGTGTCAAGCTTGTGTTCAACGAAGTCTACTGATTTTACTCCATTTAGCCTACATGGAATCCCTGGTCCCCTGTGCCACTTTGTGACCTTTAAACATCTATAGAGCTCTCCTCAATATGTTGAGGGTTGTAGCCCAGAATTGTGTACCTTGCCTTCCAATGTGAGGCGGGGCCCTGCAATGAAACATGCCACCACTGGGTGTGTGAGGGCTCGCGTCCTGATAAAAGAGACACGTTAGTTCTTCTATCAATAAGGCTGGAGTTTCTCTACTCTCTCCTTACCAAACCTCCCCATGGGTCCTCTTGTGAGTCCTGAAAGTAGAGATAAACACGGGCACCAAGACAGAGAACCCCAGTTGTGGGACAGAAATAGTGAAGCAACAGGACAGGGAAACACAAGCAATCCCACATAAAAACAAAAACAATGGCAAAGGAAATCTTTCACATTCGAACATCAAGCCATTAACAGTTGATCAAGAAAATTCAAGCAAGGAGAGAGGAAAACGAAGGCAAAAGGGATTATTCGACACATTGGTAGGAAAAGCAGGACATATAGAAAGGGAAACACAGGAATAGGCTAAAGAGGGACACTGGAACAGCAAAAATGGGTCAGTAAAAACAACAAAGGAAAACACAGGAATAAAATACGGAACCAGATGCTGGATCAGGGAGACACAGTACTTTGCTGCACGTACCCAGGGAGAGACAAACTCAGGACATTAACAAAACCTCAAACATGGGAAAACACAGTGTTAGAGAGACAGCAGCAATGGGTTCAACACAGGGGCAGGAGAACGCACACAGTGGCAGGAAGACATTCGTGCATGGGGTGGACTGATACAGGAAGACATAGACAGATGGGGAACGGTGAATGCAGATGCGGTGAACTGATGCAAAGAGACATTAGTAATCAAGGACACTGGATATCGCCCGCTAGATGGCACACGGCCTATGAAGGCCCTGTGAACAGTAAACGTATGCTATAAAATCTCAGGTCACAGACAATAATAAATTGAAGACTTGCCCCTGGATAATATTTTTCATGTACAATTTCAGTTGCCTAGCTTTAAAAACAAAACCCTGAGTAGGAACTGTGTATAATCCAATAGCGAGTACCTTACTGTCAAGCTTCTTCATGGTGACCAGGTCTAGAGACTTAAGAGAATGGCCCGTCGGTGCAATAAAGTAGAGGCATGCATGAATCCGCGAGTCGTGGTAATTGTACAGTGACCGCTTGATCTTCAGCTCCTCTTGCAGATACGCTTCAAACTGGGTGTCAATGTATTCCACAATGGGTTTATAACTGAAACACAAGAACATTAATGCACGGTGAGCTTGCAAAAGAACACAGTCAGACATGCACATGTATAGATAACGTGATTGATCCTGCAACCATTCTTCGGGAACACTGTGTATTAAGAATAAATCATCAACTTAGCATATAGCTGTCCCAAATATTTCATGACATCCTGATTTCAAAATTGTGAGAGAGCACATTTTATTTTCATCAGACAAACCCCTTTTCGAACACAGACAGAGCTTTTGTGTTTGTACAATAGTACGCATTAAGGAAAAGAACAAAAACATTCCCACTACTGGTGTAATTGCTCCAGCCCACAGGAATGTAAAGCTTCCCTTTAAATTGTACAAAACTTAGACAATATCCTGGGTACAAGTGATATGCAAATACTGTCATGGCAACAACTCTCGCTAGCTCGTGAGCATACAAAGATAAACTTGGGGATGTATTATACAATACTGCCATTTACAGCTTACATTGTTATTTGTTCTTCAGTGCTTTAAATGGGCAGGTACTGTCCGGTACTGAGTACCTACACTTCTTTAATTTGAAGGGGAGAGTACCTGCACTTCTCGGCACTATAGAAATACATTATAATGGATGAGTACCTGCACTTCTCAGGAGCAAACAGGTACTCTAAATAGAGAGTACTTGCACTTCTATATATCCATTTAAAGCACTGCTTCAGGTGAATGTGACAGCGGCATCTGGTAAAGTTTCTTTGGGGGAGGGGAAAATCACCATCTTAAACTAGGGTGAGCAAGACATGGAAATCAGGGGGCCTTGGGCTTTCACTCCCTTATTGACTCTCACCCTTGGGCACTGCCGAAACAATGGGTTAATTGGTGCATTTAGAGCAAACGTTCAATAAAAAAGTCAGCTAAAAGACAATAAGATTTACAGCCACTTCCAAAAACACACTTATACTATTATTCAATCCTTTTATTTTTGTAGAGCAAGCCTACATCTCAACTGTGGTGTTTGAAGGGTTGTCTAACCGTTGCTCCCTAAAAGAACACTGAAAAACAGATGAAAATGTGTCTATACATAGTCCAGGAATGAAAGGCTGAGCCAATGGAAGAGTATAACCAACAAACAATTACAGAATATTAAATGATCTTACTGAAAGATGGTGAGGTAGGAGGGAGAAGAGGAATCTGTGGAAAGAGTATCTATCAGAAGAAATCATATTCAAAGAAAATGACTGGCTTTTCCAATCCATATGTGTCCGACATATGTACATCTACGACAGCCAGATACGTTATAGTTTTTAAGCTTAGCCACATGAGACGTTTACATGTAACAAATGTTAATGGAACTGATTTATATCCTTAGTGGTTATTCGTTCTTGAAACTGGCCATGCTAAACCAAAGATGTACTTCCATTGCAACGAATCGTTTTCCAGCCGATTCCTTATGTAGAAAGACTCCTAAGGCAATGTCCACTCAATTAGGAGGATCAAATAAGTGTAATGCAACAAGAGAGTTCAAAGCATGATGTTCAGACAAAACCCCGCCAATGAAGGACGGACCTAAAGAGAGATCCTCTTCACACATCAGGGTCAAGAACGTAAACTTGGGCAAAGTGTGTAAGGGCCTTAAAGTAGTCCTGTAATGCAAGTCCACTTTTTCATTCTTATGAGTGCACAAGTCCAAGTTTTACAGCTGTTTTTAGGTCGAGCATGCAAGCGCTCTGGCCTGTTGCAATCCACATGTGGGCTTTGAACCACGCCCACCGCACGCCCATCACTATCACTCGTTGGTGGGCTTGTCTTTCAAAAATCCTTTGTTATCATTGGTAAATGCTTTACATTTCTCTCTCCTTGGGGCCGTTTTGTTACCGCCTTGGCCATCGACCACTTTACATGGATAACTGCACTTTTGCTGATACGCTTGACTGCGAGCGAACGTCCTTTTTTTTGTGTCTCTCCTTTGTGCTCACGCAGATGGCAGAAGTAGTGATTTCAATCAGCTCGCTTATGTTATCTGTTTTACTTTTCATTTTCAATTTATATGGCAAGAAAAGTCCAGTTAGGAATTTACAATGCTTATAGCTCTTACTTGAGCAAACATGAGACCCATTGCATTGCAAATGCGTGTTCTTTTGCAGATGATAGACCATTTGTAGTGCACACCAGTATCCATCCTCCTAGAGATGTCTATTTTATCACTGCCTTAACCTTTTTGAAGCCGTAAAACCTTATTGTTGCAAGCACCTTATCTATGTGCTCCTGGAATGTAAACGGTCTTAGCAGCAAGGCGGGAGAAGAAGACCTTATTAAACAACTGCTAAAATTCTATATTTTGTTGTTGCAGGAAACATGGGCTGAGAGGTCGACCCCAATTACAGGCTTCAAGGAATATCATCTAAAAGCAACGAAAACTACAAAGGCAGGTAGAACTGCAGGTGGAATGTCGATATATGATGGATCTCACCTGCTTTGGCATCAAGATTTGATTGACCTAGGCCCTTCATGGGCCCAATGTGTAAAATTCTCAGCCCCACTAACATCACTTTCCTACTGTCAGTCCTGTCTCTTAGTGTGCAGCCTATACATTCAGCCGAACAAAAAAGCCAAAGCGGGGAAGTTTGTAGATTTACTAGCTACAATTAAATCTTTGCAACACACATTTTATCGAGCACGGCTGGTTCTGTCGGGAGACTTCAATATGCACTTGTTGGGGAGCCACGTTAATCGAAGTCAATCTTCTTTGACGAGCGTGGATTTACAAAACCCCCTAAAAAATTAATTTCATCTCAAAATCGTTCAGCTGGGGAAGGAATGTGTTACTGCCTTGGCAAGCTTGGGTGTTTACTAATGAAACCGACGCCTACCATAAGATCCACCCGCAGCCTTTACTAGGGTCACAAACAAGTCCTTTCCATCTTTGACTATACATTTGTGGACTATGAGTTATTTCCCATGGTCATGCATTATAGTATCACCAACAGAGTGGAGAGTGAACATTTTGGCCAGCATGTGAAGTTAATGTTGTATCCACCTAGAGCCTCTTATTCAAATGATCTACTGACTTCAACAACAGTTTATAACCTCCGGCGCCTAGTATGGAAGGGAACCGAAACCAGGCCTATAGTGCCCTTTACATCCACCTTTGTACTTCAGCAGAGTTCTTCACAATGGCCTTTTTTTGCTGCACTTCTGGGCGACCTTATCTGCTGCGCTTCTAGGTCACTTTTCACCAAATCTCCCAAAGTACCGTAAAACACCCAAGGAAGGGGCAGCCTGGTATATTAAATCAGTCCGGCTGGAAAAGAGAAAATTGAATGGAGAAATCAGAAAGCTTCGGCAACTAGACCTATATGCCGGTCATGACTCCAGGCAACAAATAGTGGCCCTAGGGCGTAAGTACAAAAAGGATATCTGGTCTGCTAAGAACTCCCACCAGATCCAAGTATGCCTAGAGCTTCTACACATATGTAAAATGAAAAACAGTAACCTGTTTTGGGCTGAAATTAACTCCCTTGCAAACAGGAGATTTCGTCACCATAACGCAGGCATTTCGGAAGTGGACAGGTTAGCTTACATAACTGCAGCATTTACAGGAGGCAATAAAGTTAAGACAGTGCTGTCTGCCTTGATAAATGTTGCATGTAGCTTTGTAGGCCACCCAATTGCCAACATCTTTGGATGCCCAGTGGTTGTCTCTTTGGCAACTGCAGCATATTCTCAAGAAATTGAGATCCGATGGGGCTCCTGGCCCGAATGGACTTTCTAACAGCTTATTTAAACAAGGTCAACATCTTTGGGCCTTGATCCTCAACCCGCTATTCAATCAGGCCTTTACCACCAATGTCATACCGTCATCGTGGAGAGGAAGCATTCTGAATCCAAACTTTAATGCCGGCTTAAGATCTGATCCGGCGAACTATAGAGAATTGCCTTGATAGATGTGGAAGCCAAGATCTTTGCCTCCAATTTATTGTTGGACTTGGAAGCGTGGGCCTCCGCAGCTAACATCAATCCAAAAATACAGACGGGTTTCAGGGCTGGAATGAATACCACAACCAATCTTCTTGCGGGCTCCCTTCTCCCTAAAAAAGATAAAAGGAAGCACTCTGCACTTTATGCTTGTTTCGTTGAATGAAAAGGCACTTTGGACAAGATCCTGCAACAGGGATTATGGGCATAAATGGCCAGCTGGGGAGTGCCCTCAAATCTGTTAGATATGGTGAGTAACCTACACTCAGATTCCTGGGTTTAAATAAACATTGGTAATGGTGATAGAATCACTCATCATTTAGAAGATCCTCAAGCACTCTGCATTAAAGCAGGGGTGTGTGCTTGCGTCAACACTATTTAACATCTACACGGAGGACCTTGATTCCCGATTAGAGGAAGTGGAATGTGATACCCCAAAATTAGCGAATGAAACCGTGCAATGTCTAAAATATGCAGACTATATTGTGCGTCTTAGCCAGATGCAGTTGGGCCTCCAGCGTTTAATTTCTAATTTGGTGGAATACATGGCCATGTGGGGCCTTGAATTGAATCACAATAAACCAAAGTGATTTGCTTCTCAGCCAAACCAAGTGCTAGTCACAGCAAGTTTAAATGGGAAGCAGCTGGCAAGCCGGTAGCGCTGGCCAAGCATTACAGATATTTGGGAGTCACCTGGATGCGTGTCTATCATACAAAAAGCATCTATTTGCAAAGGTGAGGTCTAGCCCACAAACTGCGATTTGCCTTTTTACAACTGCAAAAAAGCTAGGTAGCACATCGTAGAGCCATCTATTGCAAGTAATCGGAGTGATTTTTTTTTCCCTCACTCACCTATGGCTCTGAGTTACTTAAAGGGTGTGATGTCCCTCAGCCTAACCAGCTCCTCTCTGTCCTGTTTAAAAGTATTTTCCATCTCCCGAAGCATATATCGCAAGCCCTGGTGAGATTGTAGGTTGGACTTTTTCATCAAGTACCAGTCCATTAGGGGTCTATATTAAAAGCATGTTGGAAGTTAAGGGACACCCCTGCTGACATGTTGGCTGCTCTATGTTGGTTGGAAATGGGACTGTAGTCACACAACAGATCCTCCTGGCAAATAGTACTAAGGCAAGCTCTGACCAACTTGAACTAACATGAAGCATGGGATACCAAGATTGCTATTTCATTGTTTGAAAACTCACCAACAAGGTCCTTAAACTCTACTCTTGGACTTTAGACAAAGCTTATTTGGCAGGATAATGCCACGGTTGGTCAGTCCTCCACTCGTACATCTCCTGGTGTCTCCAGACATACTGAATGACTCACATCACAGGCTCCGTTCAGCACTCTCTTCTTTTACTCAAGACCTGGCTCCATCCTGGAAGCAAATCTAGTCAGATCTCCACTGCCGACTCTGTGGTCAGTGGAATCAAAGAGTTTTACATTTTTTGTGTATCTGCCCGGTGGTCACTCTTATGAGAAATAATTTGTTATGTCCCTCCCTGAGAGCCCTACAAATAAGATCCTGTCGCCAAGCAGTGATGACTCTTCTTAATGGGCACAACATACAGTTAGCAGCCAGAGCCAACATTTTTTATTGTGTGTTAAAGAGCTGTTCACTCGACAAATAGCGAATTAGGAGAGGCCTCACACTTCACCCCCACAATTTTTAAACTGAATATGGGCAACACCATCTTGACTTTTGTACTCTGGCAATGGGTCAATGCTGGGCATTTTGCAATCTGTGTTCTGCCGGCATTTTAGGCATTGACCAAGAGCTATTTGACTCTGCACTGAATAACCCTTGCTCGATTTTGCACCTCACTGCACTTTAGCTAACAGTTAACCCTGTTTACTTTTAATTTGTGTTTTTGTTGGCGATTCTAATTCATTTACTTCTCAAATTTGTATTTGAGTGTTTATGTTTATTTTAGTGACTAGGGTGACAGAACAACCCTTTTGATTTAAGTACTGCAATCTAGTGGGACTCATATGTTCATGAAAAACTGTTGGCCCAGTAGCCTAATCTATATGGGTGGAACTGTCACAAATGCTTAGGCACACGGTGTAAGGAAATGCCTCCTTGTTAACACAATGGTTTTAACCACTGGTATGCTTTTTTTATGAGGTTAATTGTTGACTTGTATTTTATTTGTTGCAGTGCGCTTATGCAATCATTTTAATTAATCAGCAATAAAGTACTACTACTGTAGTTGCAAGCAGTCCTGAAGTCCTCTAAAAACTCAAATTAAAATTATTATACTTCTTAATGTCAACTCTTTGTATCTGCTCCTACATTTTAGAAATGAGATGGAATTAGGAAAGCAGAAAAGGAAATCTGATACAGGCGACATTCTAAAACTACTATGGACATAAAAGAGGGACATGCTCTTAACACTATTTTATGAGGGTGAATGGCTGCATGACGGGGTTTAATAAACAGGTAGACATTGCCCTAATCTACTTGCAAAAGTAACACTACTTTTTGTAAGTAAATGTAAGGGTCAGTTGTGAAGTAGCTCACCAGAGCACCATTCAAGGAAGTAAGAACCAATTTCACATCCACAACAAAGCAACAAATGGAGCAAGTAAACTGTAAACTGTAAACTTCGTACTTGTATAGCGCACTACTCACCCGTTAGGGTCTCAGGGCGCTGTACGCATACCGCTGTGGAACCCCTCCTGGCTTTTCCCTGTGAGGTGCCCACTCCTGGGCAGCCTCCAAGGTGAAGCCAGGCATCCCAGCGCTGTTGGGGCCGTTGTGGAGATTAAGCAAGCTATTGCCCAGAGTTACAGAGTAGGACCCATGAATTAGATTAGGCACCGATGCGAGGAATGTCAGGTCCGAGGAAATTGAGCCCAAGACCCGCTGAGGCGGAAATTGAACCTTGGTCCTGGGCCAGATTTCTGCATCAGGGTCTGCCGCTCTAACCATTGAGCCACACTTCTCCAAGTAGAAATATGTTCTCAGCCCACTAAAAAAGAATGAAACCGTGGAGAAGAATGATCTATGTTCAAATGAGCAAGTTTAAACCGAGATGACACCCAATTATCACTTATCGACTGTTGCTATAATGAGCCCAGCTCTCACTACGGGAGAAAGTAACTTGTTTAACAATGGACTTATCTACATTCATTAGATCTTTATATCTTTCAGTAAACCATTCAGAGTACTTTTCCAGTCTTGTTAGATATAATTAGGTGGATGAAAATGTGGGTTTTAAGCTACCCACACCATGGCTTCAGACAGGGAATAATCCATTTAGGAATATCTCAATCCCAGGATGCGAGGCTCAAAGTTGGCATATATGGAAGTAGAAATGTCCCCTTCTGACATGAAAGCATGTTTTCTCTCAGTGATTGTCGGCAAAGTGGGTAGAGGCAGAGGTTTAGAAGCCCGAAGAATCAAGTCATCGTTGCCCGTTCTTTGGCGTTAAGGATCACTTCCATTCAGTGTCTTCTGTTCTTTTGGATCCCTTTGGGAAGCTCCAGAACGAGAGGAAACACATAGCAAACTGGTAACTCCAGTCCAAGCTGGAGTCTTTCCCAGAAAGCACACTGATGAAATTCCAAGGTATAAAAGAGCGCACACTTCTAATTAAGACGAGTGGCAAAGAGGAGAAAATTTATATTAGGACATCTTGCCCATTCTCCCATTCATCGATAGCCAACATTAGGCTGCTTGGTGTGCTGGCGTTGAAATGCTGCACCCTACAACTTTACTGCTGACACCACCTTGTCCATTGCCAAAAGCCAAACTCCCATGGACTTGCTTCACATTTTTGGGGAACCCAGTTTATTTCACTTGTTGTACTGCTCGACATCTGTATTGCGCATCAGTATCTCACTGTCGCTGTAACCCCACAGAAACAAGGTAAATCGGCACTAACAACCCAATAAAAAGATGTTGAATTAAAAAAATATATCTTTCCCAAGCGTCTAGCAACAACAAGCTAAAAATGTCATAAATTACATTTATGGAGTGATGCTTGAATGAATGTCAGTCTTAAATTTGCATACAGTTACATCCTGACATTACATCGTCGTCAATACATCTGGAATACCTTTACATCACAGCCTTTTACAACATGACTTCACAAGTAAGACAAAAGTTTAAATCATTTCTATTTTTTAATATATTCAACATTAAAAACACAATAGTACAAAACATTTCACCAGATTAAATAAATGTACTCTATGGAGGAGAGGTCATCATTGCATTGCCCCAAGGTGTCACACTGTACCAATACGGGGCACAGCGTACAGAGCACTGGAGAGATATATCTTAGTTTGACATAGACTTTTCATTTAAGTCCATGCAACTGTCACCCCCCACTTTATTATTTGATAGTTTTCAAACTCTAATCTTTAAAAAAGTTACCCTCATGTTTATAATGTCTGGTTCTGGCCATCCGATGCAACCTTTGAAGTTTCTAGTCTAGTGGTTCGCAGCCTGTGGTCTGGGGACCCACGGGGGTCCACGACTGCTTAGAAAATTAAATAATATTAACAGATTAGATCCCCAGCTTTCAGTACTGACTTGGTGGGGGTCCCCGGATTCCAATAATGATTCAGTGGGGCACCCTGGTATCCAGTAAAGATAAAGTGGAGGTCCACAAAAGTCGTAAGGTTGGGAACCACTGCCCTAAGATATGTCTAAGTGGTATTGCCTAATCTGTGAGGGGTGACGTAGGCATTTTGGTATGGTTGAAATGGTAGTGAGCAATGCAGTTTACTGGTGTAGATAGAATCTTTATTACTATTATAGAAAGTGAGCGTTTCTCTGTGCTTATGACTCCGGTGTTTTGCAGCTTGACTCCAATCCATGTCTGGGGCAGATTGATTGCTGGGCTTTGTGCATACTTTTCAGACAGCCTGTACACAGGGAGGGTGGAGGTGTCACATTAGTTCATCTGCATATTGAATGGTCTTCCTGGGCTGGGAGAGGAGAGGCGGGCACACCTGCATTTGTAAAGACTGTGCCCTTGCCTCACACAAAGGGCTAGTTTACCCCCCGCTGATGTCTGGAGCCAGTGCTGAAGGAAAATTGGGACATCCCTGGATGCAGTTAGTGCTGGTTGGAACCCCTTCCCCCCCTTTATGGAGACAGCGCAAAATGAGTATAAGTACATGGGGTTGTCCCCCACATTGGGAGAGCACTTTTGGAACTGGGTCCAAACCTCTGCCAGAGGGACTGCTGGACTACACAAAGGACTAATCTGGACCGCTCTTCTCTTGTTGCCCTGCTGCCTGGTGTCTGCTGGGTGGCCCATATGACTCATTTGGATTGCTTTGCTGTATGTTCCCCTGCTGCTAACTTGTTCCCTGACTTTGGGGTCCCCCACTACATTGTGGACAGACAGGAGGAACCGCCATCCCTGCCTTGCAGCTCCTGGGTGGGCTGGTCTGCTGCATGTGCCACTTCTGTGTGTTCTCCCAGGGGTGAACTTGAGATTATGGAGATGCATTTGCTGCCCCTGGTTCTGCCAAAATATATAGAGTGCCTGGGGAGTACTCCACTTGTGGGTCTAAGCCTGATGCCAGCGCATGCTCAGTGCTAGACTGGACTCTGATCAGCATATGGGGAGGGCTGTACCCTGCAAGTGAGGTTGTTTATTCCAGCACATGTAAAGCAGTGTTATTTCTCCTGCCTGCTTCTGTGAGCCTTCCTTGCAGGTGGAGCAGTTCCAGCTGCCCAGCAGTGCAGGAGAGAGTGTGTCCAGAATCAGCCCTTGAGGAGGAGGGCCGCGTTGGGTCACCCAGCTCGTTAAGAGAGCACTGAGGAGGAAATCAGGCCCTGAGGAGCCCAGAAGATATCCCATGCATTCGCTTGTGACACTGCCCAACACAAGAGAGGGTGGAGCACCCCAAGGAGCGGTATCTTTGCGGCCCAGCACACTCATGGGCGGCCACGTCTGTGCTTCCGCATCCCAGGGGAGACAGGTATTTGGGCTGTGCTGTTTTTGCGGGTAGCCCACCTTCCTCTCTATCCAAGAACGTGACTCAGGGACCACAAAGGGCTCCGGGCTCACCAACCTACCGGGGGTGGGGGGGGACCTCTCTTCAGCACGAGTGCCCAAGGAGGGCTTCCCCCCACCAATTTCGGTTGTGTGGTGCCCCCTCGCCTCTCTCCATATCATGGGGAGTTGTGGCATCATGGAGGGAGGAAAAACCCTTGATGGAGGCTCACACTCGCACAGGTTACTGCCTGAAGTACAATAGAGGTGCAGCAACTTCCGAGGACTAGCCGTCCCAATGAATACTCCTTTAGATGTCTAGGCAATACTGATACTATGTTTATTCTGACTTGTGAATTGTTGGTGATAATAACAACCTGACAGCTGCTTGTGTTCCAGAATACCAGTAACCTATTTGTTTACCTGACCACTGCTTAGTTTCGCAGTAACTAGTAACCTGTGTAATGTTCTGACAACTGCTTGTGTAACAGGGTATTACTGATACATGTTGTGTTTGGTCTAATGTTGTTTTATACAATATAGTTCATTTTTATATAACTTCCTGTTGTGATTCCTTTGTGGTGTATTTATTGTGTCACATGTGTTGTGTGTGTTGTGCAGACACTTTACACACTGCCTCTGGGATAAGCCTGAATGCTTGTGCCAAGCTCCCAAGGGGTTAAGAAGGGGTTATCTTGGGTGTGTAACTCCCTCGCCCTGACTAGAGCGATGGGGTCTGCCTGGCTGAGGTGGGTACCCTAGCCAACCAGAAACCCCATTTTTAACAGTAATGCACACAGCGTTGAACTACGCCAAAGGTCTTGTTTTGAATTTCGCTAGTGTTGTTTGCAGGGGGATCGGAACCACAATGTTGGTTTCTACTGCATGCAAGCACATCTTATGCATACTATTAAACAACCCAGATGCATGCTTTGTCTACACAAATAAATAATAATGTTCATTATTGGGTACTGAGAAGCCCCCTTTCTATGGAAGGGTGATTATATCCCATGAAACCCACAATTGTTTTTTAACTAATAGGAACTTAGACAATATTGTCCGGATTTGTTGGAAAAAAGCTTCTGACAGTTTCACAGGGATATTAGTGAAAAGATAAAGGAGTTGTGGTAGAAACACCATCTTAATGGCTGTCCTTGCCACCAACAACAGTGGGAGAGACTGTCAAAGTAGTTTTATCTTGAATTTTCAGGACCGCCGTCCTAAAGTTTAATCATACAACTAGTTCTGCAACTCTCTGTATGTTTCCCTTAATATCTAAAAGGTTCTTGCCATCTCATGGAATTCAAATGACATCTTCAGGGTATTAGCCATAGCTGGAATTACATAGGATTTGCTACAGTTTATTTGCAATCCGGAATAGTGCCCGCTCCAGTGTGTCTGCATTCCGCAATAATGCCCAAACCATATAAACTCTGGATTTTAGGAGACCGGTTATGTGAGGGGGTTTAATATTAAGAGTTATATCATCAGCATGCAAAGATATGTGTTCTGTGGCCCACGAGGAAGGTGAGTACGAGGCAATGCAGTGCTGGTACAAATAACAAAAAGATGTGGGCTCTGTAGTGTAGGGCACTGGCCAAGGATTACGAGAGCTGGTCCTGGCTACTTTTATTACTTTCAGCTGTGACATCACAGCCGTGACCATCTTAGCCCTAATCATGGGGTCTAGATTAGGGATACCCCTCGGTGACACTGCGACATGGGGTAGTCCATTCCCTAAAAATGACATTCTTCCTTTACCCAGACATCAAACACTGAAAACAAACATTTGAATAACATTTGAATGATGCACAAGGAGAGAATGGTGCATGGCATTTCAAAAATCAAACAACACCCTGAGGTGAGTGAGACACAGGACAGGAAGAAAGAAAAGAAAGAAAAAGAAAACAGAGAAGAGAGAAAAATGTAGAGAGAGTAATGGTGAGGAGACACAGCATCTGCTGGAAACTAGTGTCAGCCTATTAAATTAATTTACTACACATCTTTCAAATGGGAGGTCTTCATTGGGCACGGCCTGAGGTGGTATTTCTCAGTCCCTTGCCACCTCAAAATTTCACCTCCTGTTCCAGGTTTTTCTTGTGGCTGACAGACCTCTGGATCAGAATGCAAATTCTAACTGTTCTTCCTCACCCTCTCGCTGGACCTGGATCGGGTTACTGGTGATTGATGTTCACCATCCTCTTAAGAGTGTCAGAAGAGAGGAAGAGGCTGGGCTCCTTGGACATTCGGCCAATGGGCAATCCTCACAGGTGCTAACACACCCAGATTGTTATGGCAGTGATTGATCAACCAGAATGGCAGCTGGTTATCAGTAGAGCTTGAAGAAAGACACATTTCTTGTGACAGTCACTCCTTGCTTCTGAGCCATTATCATAATTTTGGTTACAGAGATTACTCTCCACCGGTCAACCTCAAAAGGCAGCAGGAATTTACTCCGGCGATGTTGGTTCTTAAACAGTGCTATATCACCAATGTGAATGACTCATCTCTTGACATGCCTTGTTCGAGAGACACGGTCATTCTGGGCCTGGCGTTGACATAGTGCTTCATCCACTACGTTCCTTCAAGCTGAGGGTTCTTTCACATGGGGAATGGTATCATTCACAGCCAGAATCATGCACAGCATGCTGGAGCTCACCCTGGTCATGGCATGTGGCGTGAGCTGGTACTCCTTTGGAAAAGCATAGAAGGCACATTCTATGTTCTGTTCAATCTCCAAGGCAACTCTGAGGATTTTGTTTAAAGTCCGCATGAACCTTTCAGCCACTCCCCATTGGCTTGAGACCAATGTGGCATGATTCATCTGCGATGGATGCCACAAGATTGTAAGTACTCAGTGACCACCTGACTAGAAAACATGGGACCATTGTCTGTACCGAGTTCTCTCAACAAACCATGGGTGGCCATGACTTTTTCCAAATGGGGAATTGTTTTGCTGGCTGTCGTTGACTCGATGACTCAGGATACTTTGAAAAATAGTCTATGGTCACCAGCATATATCTCCCATCAGGTAGACTTCCAAACTCAACAATGGCTCTGTACCATGGGATAAGTGGTATTGTCTCAGTAATGATGGGTGCCGGTGACTCCGCCGGTCCAGCAGCTTCACACAGCAGGCATTGTTGGACAGTACGCTCCACTAGATCATCCAGTTTCAGGAACCATACCTTCTCTGGATTTGGTTCTGACGATCCCCTGGTGAGTGCTGTGAACCAGGTCAACTACCTGTTGTTGCATGATTCCCGGGATTACCAAACAGGATCCTCTCATCAAACACCCTTCTGGAGAGACATATAGCTCCATACGAACATTGTGAAGGGGTGTCAGGATCAGTCTTGCTTCCTCAGTATGATTGGAGGTCCTTTGAGTGAGGGTGTGCTAATTTCCAGCTGTTACTGCGGAGATGGCCAGTTGAAGACCTCCTTCATTGGTGGTGGTTTCACCAATGTCCACCAGGGAGATGGGGAGTGGTCTGAATAGTTCCACAACCAGTCGAACATACTCCTCCACCTCCTCAACATCAGATTCCTCTTTCATGGTGGCGAGCATTGCATAGCTGGATAAATAATCATCTGGATTTTGTGATCCAGGAGGACATACCACAAAGAAACAGTATGCTTGAAGTTGAAGAATCTATTTCTCGATTCTTGGAGGCGGTTTAGAGGAGGACCAATGTGAAGAGAGGGACCAGTGGTTTATGGTCTGTATTGACTGTGAAGGGTAAGACATTCAAGTAAATATGAAAACGGCGGCAGCCCCAGTGTACCATAATGGCGTCTTTTTTAATATGGGAATAGTGTTGCTCGGTCAAAGTCAGGACACCACTGATGTATGCCATAGGGGCCATTCAGCATTGGCTTGTGTCTGTGATAATACAGCCCCTAAAGCCAGTGGGGCTTGCATCTACTGATAACCCTGACTCCCAGTTGTGGTCAAAGTAAACCAATGTGGTGTCAGCGGATAAGGTTTGTTTGGTTGCTTGGAAGGCTTCTTCCTGGGGAGGTCCCCAACTCCAAGTGGCACTGGCCTTAGTTAGTTCTTGAAGTGGGACAGTAAGGGCTGTCAAGTTCTGGATAAAACACCTGCAATACGCAACCACGCCCAAAAAACTGTGCTCTCTGGTGACAGTAGTGGGCGCCGGTTCTGTTTAGATGTTGTGGACTCTTGCGGGCTCTGGCATGACCCTCTCTTTCGAGAAATGGTATCTAAAAAATGCTATCTCCTTCTGAAGAAATGTGTACTTTTCTTTGTGGAGCGTGAAACCACTGATTGTCCTTTAGTCTTTGAAACGTGGCTCGAAGACGATCACGATGTTCCTCCAGTGTCAGTGCATGGACTAGAATATCATCACTGACACTTATGATGCCAGTGAGGCCAGACAAAACCCCTCTGATCATGTCTTGAACTACGTCTGCCACATGCGACACACTGAAACAGAGGCATTTGTACCTCCACAAGCCTACATGGGTGGAAAATGTAGTGATAGCTCTAGATTCCGGGGCAAGCATTAACTGGTAGTACACTGCACGGAGTTCCATTTTAGAAAATCACCTGGAACCGCTGACTTCAGCTATGATGTCATCGACAGTGGGCATATGATGCCTTTCACGTCGGATGGCCAGTCTGGGCAGGCGCATATCAACACAAATTCTGACTTCCCTCTGGCTACTTGGGTTTCTGTGTCACCACAATTGGGGACACCCAGGGCGTAGGTCCATCAACCTTCTCAAAGATGTCTGCTTGCTCCATTTTCCGCAGCTCAATTTCTACCTTGGGGAATAGGTGAAAGGCTATCCGTGGATGCTTCACCACAACGGGTTGGATAGAGTTATCAATATGCAGACATATCAGATGGTCCTTGAGACATCCTATGCTTTCAAACAGAGATGCAACCTCAGCCACCAGGTTGTCCACGCTTACTAAGTGGATGCTGCAGGCAAAAGCAATGAGTTGAAGACACTCTGCTGTCCGCCAGCTTAACAGCATTCCAGAACCTCCTTTCGTCACATACACTTTGGCATGAGTTGAGTGAGACTCGTGTGATTTCTGTCGTGAACACACCAGCTACTGGGAGAGGTGTGGATGATCCATATGCCAAAAACGTGGGCGCAGGTGGGTCATAAGACCGGCTGAAAAAGGAGTGTCTTTAGGCCATCCTTCACCAAAATGATGATCGAAGCTCATGTATTGATTAACACTGGCAACTGATGGCCTGCCAGAAGAATGCTGCACTTGGGAATGCGCCTCTGCATATGTGAGCCAGGTTGCAGTGCATGGATGACATGAATAGCTCCCTCTGGGTCATCATCATCATCATCCATGTCCTCTTCATCTCCTGGTATTGCAGGAGACTCAATCGATTTGATTGCTTTGGGTTTCTGCCCTTTTTTGGGCATGTAAAAATGGCGTACTTTGGCAAAGTGCTTACGTTTGTTGCATGCTGACCACTGTTTTCTGTGAGCAGGGCAGGGTCCTTGGTGTAGATATGACCCTCCACATCTGTAACAAATCTTGGGAGTCAAGCTGGATTTGGGATGTGTTTTTTATCTGTACTCACTGCATTAAACAGCATTGTAGAGCTGCTTCTATGTGCTTCTATGTGTGTGGTGCGCACTTTGGAGAGCTCCTTAGAGCGACCCATTATCACTATGTTGTCCATAGACATCCCTGGAACTTGGAGAACTTTCTCTCTGAGCTTGATAGAATAGCAGCCCTGTATGGATTGGGCACAAATCTCATCATTGGTATTAGACAGAGTACAAGTGCTGGCCAAGTCTTCAAGGCGAGAATAAAAAGTATCCACAGATTCTTCAGGTAGCCGATGGGCCTGGTGCAACAAGTACCTCTCATAGTCAGGATTTGGGAGGGATTTGAAGTGAGCAGTCAAAGCCTGTTTTATGAAGCGTAGGTGTACGGAGGACCATCCTTGACAACAGACTTTCCCAGTTTGTGAATGGCTGCCCCTCCTAGATGTAATAGCATGGACGCTGTCGATCATTTTCCTGGCCCACCACCGCAAAATAGGTCTCCAGCCGCTTGACCAAGTCTTGCCATCTCGCTGCTTGAGCGGGTGGGGGCCAATCCACCACAAACGGTTCCAGAGCAGGTAGAGAATCCATGAGGGTGTCGGTAGCAGGGTGGTGTAGACAGCGCCGGGGTCAAACCACTGACCTTAAGTGAAAATGACCTGGATCGCCGATGGTGCAGTTGGGGAGAGCCAGTGGTAGGATGGCGGGGACACAGAACACAGCACTCTACTCTTTTGCTGAGATCAAAACGCATGCATGCATAGCAGAGTGCAATGTGCAGTGACAACAGTAGCAGGCCTGTACAGCTGGATCTGACCTCTCAGCATGAACCAGGCCTCCACACAGGGCAGCGGAACAGGGCAGGGATGCTCCACAGACGTAACAGACCGCTGCAATGAAAGAGTAGTAGGGATCGCGCTGTGGGCCACCGATGGGAGTGCAGCAGCACCTTCACGAGTAGCAGGAGCACCAAGGTGGGCAGGCAATCCCATTTTCATTGCCAGTTTGTTGTGTGGCCCACAAGGAAGGTGAGTGTGAGGCCACGCGGTGCTGGTACAAATAACAAACAGACACAGGCTCTATAGTGTAGGGCACTGGCCAAAGACCACAAAAGCAGGTACCGATGGGACGGGGTCGAGATGGCCTCTGGACCGCTGGGCAAAAAGAGAACTTTTGAAAGTAGTGCCAGCACAGGGGCCAACAATTCCTGGCTGAAAACAAGGGATCTGTGAATTCCCACGTTGCCCTCTGGGAGGCTCAGAAGGCCACAGTCTGGGGTCTTCTCATTAGCTATTCCAAGTGTCAGAGAGACAGGGACAGAAATAAGACCAGAGTTGAGGAATGCAAGCTGGCCCTGGAACGCCAATATGTGGCAACATCACAGGAATACCTCTTGGAAGACTCACTCCATACTCAGCCTCTGCTGCAACAAAAACTCACACAGACAGCAAGGGAGGCATGGTTGGCCACCCATAGTGGGGTCTACTAGTGGGGCAATAAGGGTAGCAGGACATTGCATTGGCTGTGTACTCATAGAGAGGTGGGGACCTGGTGGCCTACTTGCTGACAGACTATGGTACCGGGTGACTGGGGGTAGACCTATTATAGATGCCTTTGCATCTTACTATCACTTGTTGTATAGTGCAGATTCCGCAAGGTGCCGGGCAGACCCATCTCATTTTCTATTGGATCTACTGATGTCTCTCTTGACCCCCAAGAAATGGGAGGCGCTGCAGGCAGAAGTTATCAGTGATGAGCTGAGTGCGGCTTTGGCCTAGCTACAGGCAGGTAGAGCGCAGGGTCCCAATGGTTTCCCTGTTGAGTTTTGGCACCGGGTGTGGCTACAGACTGGTCCATTATTACTTGATGCTTTTTCAGATGCTTTGGAGATGACCCTGAACCTTAGGAGTGCCAAGATGTGGTAAATAATAAACCCGGCACAGAGGGTACAAACTGTGAGACTGCAGACCAATCTCACTCAAACTCTGAGGCACAAGTCTGGGCCAAAATGTTAGCTACCCACCTGGCTGGAGTTATCATTTGCTTGTGCACTCTGACCAGTCCGGATTTATGCCTCAAGGAAAGTATACAACGCAATTGCCCTAAATAAGACTTTTCAGGGCCATAGAGCCCTCCTTTCCAGCCTTCGACATGGCGGATGGGGTATTTTTATTTGTCCTTCTCGTCTGCATTGGATGTGGTCCAAGATTTGTGAGATATGTACGCCTCTTATATACCAATCTACCGGCCACAGTATGGTGAGGCGACTCCAGAATGGTACCTGGTAAAGCGAGGCACCCGGAAGGGATGTCCTCTGTTGCCCTGGTTATTCATGTTAGTAATAAAACGCATAACGGCTTGACTATGGATCGACTCGCTTCTTGGGACTTTCAGTGGTCGGAGGAGGTGGGCGACAGAATTTCACTATACGGGGATGAAGTTTTTGGACAGTCCAGCTGTTTCTGGTCCCTGGGTGCTCCAGATTATGGACATTTTCAACTCTCACTCCGGTCTTCTGATGAATCCCCCAAAATCAGCATTCTATCTCATTGCTCTCTGTTCCGTTGACCTGCCACGGGTGGTGGGGATACCCATCGTTTCTCTTGGATTCAAATATTTAGGGTTCTTTGTCACAGACGAGGCAACACGTTCCTTTGACTGCAACCTAATGCCTCAGTTGATCAACCACAGCAACAAGGTTAAGTTCTGGTTCACCCTTCCCCTTTCTCTTCTGGTGTATTCGGCCATCTTCAAAATGGTCTCTTTGCCACTCCTACTCCACCAACTAGAAAACCAACCCTTCCCGATTGATAAAAAAAAAATTCTGTAAAGGTAATGCACAAACCAGATTATTATTGTGGAATGATGATGTATCTTGTATTGCTTGGGGGAAATGCTGTATGCCAGCTGTCGAGGGAGGGACTGCCACTCCCGATGTACTCTTATATTACTGGGCGGCATACTTGCTTATTAATGAGTGGTGGTTTGGGGGCTTCACCAACCCGGTGTATGCAGCGGAGGGATGGTTAATGGTGGGGTCAGGACCTCCTACACCTATTGTACTGTGAGGTGGCCTCTACGGCTCTTCCACGCGGTACCCGGTGGTATTTGGGATATGGAACACAGCCCTGAAGGCCACTGGATGGGCCGTCCATCTCACACTGGAGACTCAATTGTGGCAGGGCACCAAGCTTTAACAGGTGACTTAATTGTGAGGCTTCTCAGCCTGAGACATCATTGGCATCTCAATGCTAGGAGATGTGCTCCACGAAGGAATATTTAAATCCTTCCTGTATATGCAGGTTGAATATGAGCTTCACCACACACAGATTTTCTGCTACTTGCACCTTCGCAATGTCTTTCCCCTACTGTTCAATCGGTGAATGATTTATTTTTTAATAAATCTGTTTATTGACATTTTATCATTACATTGCTTCATGTTTTGATACTTGTTTCATTCTAGCATATTATGATGTACAGTGCTCATAACATTAACTAGTGGTTGGTAAATTGATAACACAGTGATGCGGCATATTTTACTGCATATATTTGTAGTTGTTCAAGTGTTTATCACGACCGCTGTGTTACTTTTGGTTTTCATCTTGCACAGCCTTTATTTTCTAATGTGTTATGCATTTACTACTCTGTTCTGTGGGTGCATTAGTGTGTTTAGCGTCTGTTAGTCGGCGCGTCGTTTGATAGCACTCGCTGGCGTAACATTGTTTCAGTCACAAATGTTCAACTGAGGCGCTTTTGTTAAGGAGTCAGACATTATGAAATTTATATAGATTAACCTTTGAGTAAAGAGAAAGAAGAAAAAAACAACAATAACATTTGCCGGTATCAGACACTTGTGTAATTATTTTGCATGTGTCTGTTTTCAGGTCGGGGTGGGAGTCATGTTACAACTGACCGGTTTGCAGGTGGAAGCGCTGGGTCAGTTGTCAAGTCTAGTGTGTGTAGTTTTCCCGCCCCTTAGTACCATAGTGTATCTTGCCAATTTTCACATTCAGTTCCCTTATACAGTGCGGTTTCTCACCCACAGATACTCACTCGCGTTAGTCTTATCCCTCCTCTACTGGGTGCACTCCCATGTTACGCAGCTGTAGCAACAGCCCTTCCCAGCAGGTGGAAATCGGGGACTGTTGCAGCCCCAGGACCTCCTCTCGCCTCAGTGCTGTGCCCTCTGCTCCCGCCCACACCTCCAGGCCCGTATCGGCGGCGGATCTGGAGACTTCCACCTGCGGGTCACTAATCGCTTCGCCACAATGAGCACTAGGTCTGTAAAGCGCGCCTCTGCTCTGCGTTGTTTGCTTCTGGGGAACAGTCCCAGGATGCATGCCTCCCATGTGTAGGGTATTCGTTGTGCTATGCAGTCAGATAAATTGTCAATCACCACCCTCCAGTAGGAGCCCAAGCTAGGGCAGGACCACACCATGTGCAACAAGTTCGCTCCAATATCGCGGCATCGGGGACAGGCCGCGTCTTCACAGGCAAAGTATCTGTTCACGTGGGCTGGTGTAAGGTAGGCTCTGTGCACTATATAATATTGAATTAGGTGAAATCGAGAGTTGCGAGGTACATTAAGGTGGCTCGAGAGAGCAGACCTCCATCGCGCTATTGTGATTGAATCACCAGTGTCCATTTCCCATGCCACCCGTAATGTTTTGTTTTCAGGGGCGGTTTGGGCTCTCAGGGCATCCGCCAGCCAGCTAACAGGTGTTGGCCACGACCCACCACCTGCAGGTACTTAACCAGAAGGTGAGTGGGTAGAGCCACTGTAATGTCTCCCCACCTGGACCCCAGGGCCCTCACCAAGGAACAGTATAATAGAAATTGGTCAGGTGGTAGTCCCATTTCCTGAAGCCTGGCAAACGGTAATAGTTGGGTTTCTTCGTAGAGATCACCCAGTGTATATAACTCTATTTCATGCCATGTGCGTAACTCAGAGTCTGACGTGACTCTGGGGCCCCTTGGTGTGCCCGATAGCACCAGGGCAGCTGCATAAGGGATCAACGATCTTGTGAGGTGGAGTGATCTGCGGAAACATTTGTGGGCTACTCTGAGGAACAGTTTCCGCGGGGTCTGTGCATGTGTGAGTGGGTGAAATAAATGCGGCATCTATTGGATCGACCATGTTTTTTTTCTCCGATGCTGTGTCTACGAGCTCTGTGTCCGCCAGCCACCTGGATATCCATTGAAGCTGGGCTGCCAGATAATAGTGTTCTAGATTGGGGACCGCCAGTCCGCCCTTATCAGGCGGCAGGTACAGCTTTTTTAGGGCAACCCTGCAACGGCCGCCATTCCAAATGAATTCCCTCAGTCCCATCTCCAGTGCCCTGAAGAAGCTTGGGGGGGGACGTAGTGCGGGAGATTAGAGAAGAAATACAAGAGCCGCGGCAGAACAACCATTTTCAGGAGTGCTCTCCTGCCCGCCACCGATAGCGGCAGCGTCCTCCAAAACACCATTTGAGACTTGACTGAGGACACCGCTCTTACAAGGTTGCCCGCGAATATATCTTCCTCGCTGTGGTAGACTCGGATACCCAGGTATCTGAATGTGCATGGTTGCCACGGGACAGGACTCCCGGTTAGGCTAAGTCCCGGATCCGAAAGGCCCGGGTCGAATGGGAAGAGGCATGACTTAGACCAGTTAACCTCGAGGCCGGATATCGACGTAAAGTGTTGTAGGAGCGAACCAGCCACTGTGGAATCTGCGTGACATCTCTAAAATATAGTAAGAGGTCGTCGGCGTATAGCGACACTGTGTGTAAATCATCCCCTAGAGGGATTCCCCAGCTACTTCCCTCCCTGCGCAGGGCCGCCGCTAGAGGTTCCATAGCAAGTGAGAATAGCAACGGTGAGAGAGGGCAGCCCTGTCTCGTGCCCCTACACACCCAGATCGGTTCCGATATCTCGGGTCCCAACCTCACCCGGATCAGCGGTCTGCTGTATAATAGTTTAACTAGACAAGTAAAGGATGGTCCCATGCCAAATTGTTGTAACACTTTGAACAGGTAGGGCCACTCCAGGGAGTCGAAGGCTTTTTCTAGATCTAGGACAAGGCAGCCTGCTCTTGGCCAATCACGCCTTGCATATTGCATGACCCGGAATAGTCTTCTGATATTGTGGGAGGTATCCCTAGCTGGCAGAAACCCGTTTTGGTCGGGATGTATTAGACCCGGCATGCTTGGCGCAAGGCGTGTTGCCAGCACCTTGGCTAATATTTTATAATCGGTGTTTAGCATTGCCAAGGGTCTATACGAGCCCATATCCACTGGATCCCTTCCAGGTTTGGTAAGGGAGACCAGTAGCGCCTCCTTTTGAGTGGCCGATAAGTGGCCCTCCCGTTCAGCGGTCTCATATACATGAAGTAGCTTGGGTGCCAGCTGTATCGCGAAGGCCTTGTAAAAGTCAACTGGCAACCCATCGGGGCCTGGCATTTTGACAGATGCAAGTTCCCGGATGCTAGATTTGATCTCTTCAAGATCGAGAGGTGCTTCAAGCGCCTCAGTCTGATCATCCTCTAAGTGTGGGAGCTCCACTCCAGCTGAAATTCAGCGCTGGAATTACACCCAGGGGGTGCCCTTGAAGCGTAGAGTGCCTTATAATGTCTCTTGAATTCTGCCTGTATCTCCACAGGTGTGTATGCCATTTCCCCGGTCTGTGAGCAAATTTCCACTATTGGTTTCCTCTCGCAGTCCCGAGGGATCAGCCAGGCCAAGAGTTTGGCTGCCTTGTCAGCTGATGCCTGAGTTCTCGCGGAGTGTGCAGTGTAATTTAGACATCTCAGATGCTCTAGTAGTGACAGGTGTTCTGCGCATATTGCTGGCAGTCTCGACCCTTCAGTTTGGTTATTAGTTACTTCTTCTTCTGTTTGCAGCAGGGCCCACTCCACCCGGGTCAGATTGCGTTCGACAGAACTGCGCATGTTACACTGAGCTCCCAGACAATGCCCCCGGAGGAAAACCTTGAATGCATCCCACTCTATCAACCCCGAAGAGGCTGTGCCTTCGTTTTGCTCAAAGAATTCTGGGATTATAGCACTCAATGACGCTCTAAAAGCAGCGTCTTCTATTAGCTCCGGCCTCAGTCTCCACATGGGGACAGCTGAGCGGGGAGATCCCAAGCCTAAGCGCGCAATCAGTGGGTTGTGGTCCGAATGTGTGCGCCCCAGATAATCCAAGTTCACCACCACCGGGGTGAAGCTTGCAGTGCAAAGTATTCGATCCAGGCACACGTGCATGGAATGCGGAGCAGAGTAGGAGTAGACTCTGTCGTCTCTATGCCGCTGCCGCCACACATCCACCAATTGCCATTGTTGGATCCAGTTCACCAGACCGCGCGAGGCTGCTACTACCAGTGATGTGGGCAACGGGGGAAAGGAGCGGTCCAAATCCACATCGAGCACGCTATTGAAATCTCCCCCCAGTAGCCACAGAAGTCATGCCAGCCCGCCAGGTGGTGTGACAGATTGTGTAGGAAGGCAGTCTGGTCTGTGTTTGGGGCATATATGGAGCCAAATACAACCGGGTGGCCTGCCAGCTTTCCCTTGACTAGCACAAATCTACCCTGTGGGTCTACAACCTGCTCCTCCGCTGCAAAGGGAGTACCAGATCTAACCCAAATCAGCGTGCCTCTGGCGTATGCTGAGTGACCCGTCGCGTACAATTGCCTTCTCCAGCGTTGGCGCAGCCGGGGAATCTCAGGGCCCGTTAGGTGTCTCTCTTGTAAAAAAGCCAATTGGATTGAGTGTCTTTTGAAGTAGGAGTAAATAGCGTATTGCCGCTTGGGGGTATGAATGCCTCTTACATTCCAGGTAATTGCTGTGTATGTAGCCACATCATGGACGTTGGATCTTTTTTCAATTCCACCCGCCTAGCCCCTCCATGCAGCAACACCCCGTCAGTCTTCCGTTCCCAACTAATGTTCAGGGGTTTAATAGGTGTCCACCGGCAAGAACAAAACCGAACTAATGCCATCAGAGCAGACAGACAACGGGTCACCGCCCAAACACAACAACAAAAACAGTAACGTGCAATCGCACATCTATACATAGTGTGCCTCCACTGGTAGGAGCGTGGGGGTAGGCCAAACTTGCAGAGGGGTAGTTCAACCACAAGTCATTTTATTCGGCTGTAGCAGATAACTGAGGGAATAGAGGGGGACTATATAAGGGGGGTCTCGCTGTATTCAATCGCAAGGAAGCGCAGACCGCGGGACCGGGCGCCACACCCGCCAGCGTGTACATAGCTCCATGAGGTCCGACGCACATGTTCCACAGTCAGGTTCCCTGCTTGCTCTTCTCTTAGGGCACACCCGTGCAGGCGTCACTAGTTGGGTAGTTCCTACGGTGTATAGTCTCTCTTCATTGTTCAGGGATCCTTTAAAAGAGTTTGTCTGCGGTGGCTGTCGTCACAAGGGGCCCTCTGGAGAGACCCAACTTCGATAGGCGATCCGGTGTGGGAGGACGATCGCTGGCTGGCTGCGAGAGTTCTGTGTCTGACCCCGAGCCCAGGGGGGGGGGGGGGATGCTCCAAGTGCTGCAGCAGTGTGGATCGCCTCCCTTCTCTCCTGAATTAGCTGTTCCAGATCTGGGGCGCATTTCATTGATCCTGTGTGAGTTGTATTTCTTCTTCAGTCTCGTCTGGTTCGGCTGCATTTGGCTCGGGGTATCGGCCCAGCTCTTTCCGGTGCACCACCAGAGAACAGTCCCGACGACTCAAGCCATTCCCATGCTGCCTCTGGTGTGGGGAAGAAGTGCGTTTTATTTTCCGCTACAACTCGTAGGTTGGCGGGAAATAGCTAAGAATAAGTTAGGCCAAGGGATCGTAGCTTGCGTTCTAGAGGGAGGTAGGATGCCCGGTCTCTTTGTACTGCTAAGATATAGTCTGGAAATAGCAAGATCTGCACGTCGTCCACTCGGGGAGGAGGTGCGGCCCTCACCATTCGTAGTATAATGTCTCGGTCTACGTAGTGGAGGAGGCGTATGATGAATGGGCGTGGAGCACTCCCCGGCGGTCTCGACCGTGCCGGAATTCGGTGGGCACGTTCCACGGACAAGAAGGGGGTAAGCACTCCCTCTGGTACCAGCCCCCGCAGCCAACTCTCCGAGTAAGTCGCCGGGTCCCGGCCTTCGGTGCCTTACGGCTGGTTCACTACGCGGATGTTGTTTCTTCTGGAGCGGCCCTCTGCGTGTTCCGCTTGGCATTCCAGCTCCGTCACCATGGCCTGTATGTCTTCCATTCCTGCTTTCAGCTGGGTGGTCGCAGGTGTTAGTTCATTTACTGTGGCCTCGATCTCGCTAATTTTGTCCGTTAGTTTGCGGTGGTCCGCGTGCAGCAGGACAAAGTCACTCGCTACCTTGTCTAACTTGGCTTCCAGCGACGTGCGGGTACGCTCCAGTGAGTCTCCGATGCGCTCCACTGCAGCAAGCACTGCATCTAGTTTTTGGTTGTCTTGGGTTAGCAAGTTTTGTGTTTTCCCGGTTCCAGCACCAGAGCACAAGCGCCCTGTTCCAGGTCTTTGGGGGCTTCTGTCCAGCCCCAGATCAATGCCCTCCGCTTTATTAGTCACTGTGTATGTTTCGTACTATAGTTCAGTTTCAGTTGGAGCAGTGGGGGGCTGGTGGGCAGTTTGTTGCCAGTTCCGCGCAACCCGGCACCAGGCCACACCACCGGCGGCTACTCCTGGTTCTGCAGTGCGGATCTCCCTTTGCGGTTGGTCCAGTAGGGGATTACATCTGGTGGAGTCTCCTGCGCAGTGCTTCACGTGTCCCCGGCCACTAGCCGGTTCCGTAATCCCAGGACCGCCTCTGTTCGTTTAAGTGCCCAAGATGGTCAGGGGGGGGTCGGGCCCGCTTGTCGGGGGGCAGTGGGCCGCCCCCCCGTGACAGCACGAGCAGCCCGGCTAAACAGTTCCCCTCCCCCAGTCCTTGCCACTTACTTCTGCCTTCGAAGTTCTCCGTGGCTACCGCGGGCTCCCGGCAGGTTGGCAGGATTCAGAGCCGATGTAGGCGTAGGTCTGCTGACCCTCACAGTCCCAGCAGATGTCCAGAGCATCCACTCTCCGCAGCTCTCCAGTCATTCTCTGGCATGAAGTCCTGGTCATCGGGGCGTCCCCCTCCCCCAACCGCCACAGCCAGAGGCAGGGGAATAGGTCCTCCTGGCCCCACCAGTCCGCCCAAGGACTCACGTGCACTATCAGGTCTCACCTCCAGCCGCAGTGCAGGCCCCATGCGGGTCGCGCGCCGACTTCGTTGTCCCGCCGCCGGGAGGTAGGCCAACCCTCTTCTCCGGGTTGCGATCGCCATCCAGCAGGAGGAGAATCCAGGACTCTCGGGTCCCGGTGCGCAGCTCCTGCCGCTGCAGCCGCTCCGCTTTTTACGGCTGTACCGCCCCGCGGTTATTCCTCAGGTGCGGTCACTCGAGCCTCGTCGGCTCCTCAAAGGGCCCGCAGGTGTCTCTTGGGCCAGCCGCCAGTCCGGGCGCAACCCCCACGCAGGTCACGCGCACACCCCATTGTTTTGTCGCCAGTGGGGGGGCGCCGTCCCTCAACAGGACGCGATCACTGATTAGTGGGAGGGAGCTCGAGCACCACGATTCCGGTGTACGGCTCCAGCCGCACCGGGCGCTCCTCCTCTTGTGGGCTCACTGCCTCGCTGCTCAGTCCTCAGGCCCGGAACACGCAGCCGCGGCGTGAGCCGCCGCTGCAGCTCGCCGGAAGTCTGCTCCCAGCGTATTCGGGTCCCGGAGTCCCCTCAGCTCCTATCCGGTCCGCAAGGGAGCAATATGCCCCCCCGTTCCCCCTCAGAGATGCAGAGTGCGGCGCGGAGCTCTAGCAGCTCGGGTCCGCCATTGTTGGTGGCTTGGCCACGCCCCTTCAATCGGTGAATGATATCCCTGAATTCTCCCTAAAGGGGGGCAAAATTCTTCTCACGAATCTTAAAGAACGCAAACTCTCAGAAATGTACAAAATGCTATTGGGCAATGTGCATGATCTGCTACTTGGTGTGCGGAGGGTCATGGGAGGGAGAACAGGGCCAACTGGATGAGGATGATGATGATTGGAAGGAGGCAGTGGAGGCACCCAGAGAAGCTATTATATCATCACAATTTAGACTGATCCAACTGAAGGTACTGCACAGATTGTACTTCACTACAGCCAGACTCCAACACATGGGCTTGATCCCCGCCAGAAATTGCCTGAGCTGTGATGACTCTAGGAGGGTACCTGTCACATGCATTCTGGTGTTGTCCGATATGGACCCCCCTTCTGAAACAGTGTGGTAGGACAACTCATGAGGGTGCTGGGTTGGGACATACCACGGGATCCCTAACTTATCCTTTTGCACATCACTGATGAATTGGGGGCCACACACTACCAGAGGGCGCTTTTATGACTGGGTTTAATTGTAGCTAAAAGGGATATTGCTAGAGCTTGGAAGGACTGAGTATCCCTCTCTGTGGAGTCATGTGCCAAGAGTATGGATCATTGCATGGTATTGGAACGTCCTAAATACTCACCATGGGGTTTCCCCCATAATAGATCCTGAGTCACTGATGGAGGTAGGGGTCTATGTGCTATGGATACTCACAACACACAAGCAGAAGAATTGGGCTCTGCCCTGTTGTAACACCATTTACTGGACTGATGTTGTGTACACTGAGATGGTTCCACTGTCATTTTATTGCACTGCAATATGGTCTGATCCTCTGTATTTGTTTAGTGCTCGTAATGTCATTACAAGCCTGAGCTAGCTGCTAAAGCAAGCCATGACGGCATTTGATATGACTGATGTATGACGTGCATGCCACAAACACACAGGAGATCTCACACCATGCACAGGCAACAAACACATACCCCAGAATAGACTACGCACTCATAGATCGTCTTCACGCAAAACATATTCAAGAAGTGATTCACACCTGCAGACTGCCATTGGATCAATAACTGTTCAGGTATGAATACTACTGCCAAAAATACAGAATGCAGATTCCTAGATGGAGACTGCCAGTGCTGGCTTTGCAGGACGCAGTTTTCATGCAAGAAAAAAAGGAAAAATGCAAACACTTCCAGTACAAGGGTATGGAATGGGATGCACTGAAAATATTGCTGTGTGGAGAGATCATGGCAAACACTTTTTCTAGGAAGAAGAGGTTGTATACAGAAATATCCACTATTTTCAAATAGCTTGACCGACAGCAGACAATGAGGCATTTGCCTGCTGCATCTCAAAGAGTTGCGTAGGATTTCATAAGGTAATAATAGAAAAGGCAGCAGAGAAAGAACAACTACAAAATTCTGAATTTCACCAGTTACTCCATATGGAAATGTACAAGGTCTGCAGGCTGCTTGCCTAGCTGCTTAAGAAAGACCGTGCCAGCAACAATCACAACAGTCCGAGATGATGAAGGCACCTTGGTAAACACACAGGAGCATATTAATGGGGTTTTCCTGTCACTCTAGAAACACTTATCCATACAACCACCTAGGGTGGGGTCAGACCACTTACCCAATACTATAAGAGAACATGACTGTCCAAGCTCATACAAGAACAAAACGATCAGCTAGAATCACCAATATTACTTCAAAGGGTAAAGGGTGCTATAAAGGAATTAAATAGAGCCAAGACACTGGAGACTGAAAAGTTATCAGCTGAACGGTCCCAGGCTTATGCTGACATACTGGCAGAAAAACTGCTCTCAGTGCATCAGGAGGTGCTTGAAAATTGAGAACTATCCAGGTCTATGAGAGAGCCCACTATCTTAGTACTCCTAAAGCAGGGGAAGGATCCTCATGACTCAAGGTCCATGCTTAATGCGGATAACAAAATACTGGGAAAGATATTATCAATGAGACTGAACTGTGTAGGAGCAATACAGTTTCATACTGGGCAGACAAACAGCCTTGAATATCAAGTACCTCACTAGTGTGATGGGGAAATCGAAGTGTCCTGTGCACCCTTGGACTTGTTCCCCACAGAAAACCTTGCTCTTACTACTCGTCCAATCTCTTGGCAGGACAGGGGGCATGAACACAGACGTCCCTTACATTACAGTCTCCTAATTACAAGTGATAACTTGCTCGGCTGACGTGCTGGTTCTATTCTCAGCACAAAGGGCATATTTGTCAATTACTTTCACACGCCGGCAAAGATTAAGTTACACACAAAAGATGGCATGCAGAAACCACAGAGCAGTTACTGCAGACACACATCAGGAACCAATAATTCCAACACATCGGCACAAATGCATGCGAGGACTCATATACATCGCAAGTAAAGTTCACTTTTTTATTTTCTGCACTTGCCCCAGAATCTTTTTTTAAAGCACCAATAATTGCTTATTCATGTCTTGGACACAGCCCACCACATAAGTGCTTCAGTTGTCACTTAATACATTGCATGAGCACATTATTTCCTTCGTCGGTGCACGCAACTCCATAAAAGATAGGTTTGGTGTTTTCATTGAGTCATTCTATCTGCCTGGCATTTCCTTACCAGCCCCTGTATTTTATCAGAAAAGTGTTACCACTGGTTATTTCTTAGCCCCTCTGAAAGATGCAACAAAGCAACGGCATACAGACGTTATTTCTACAAGACAGAAGTGGTGGAGTTGACATTCGGTCAAACTCCTTTGTTCAGGTACCAACAACTAAACAGCTTCCAGTCATGCCTACCAGTGGCAACAGTTACAATACCGCAGGGAATTACAAATTGACCTTCCAAATCTTCCATACGCATTTTGTTTTGCAGTTTTAAACAGCACAAACCTGGTCTGAACGCTTTACATGAGCACCTGATTACATTACACAAGGTCAGACTCTTTTTTAAGCCTGTTTTAATGTGCACTACAGTCCCAGTTGCAGAGCTTAGATGAGGCGGGGGTGTTGGTTGCTGGGCAGTGCATAAAGATTTTAGCAGTTGACCCTTTACCAACATGATCTTCTCCTCACTCTTAGGTTGCATCTTGCTCACCCGCTCTGATGTCACCACTCAGTCACCTTCAGTAGTGTGTATATATATTTTTTGTCCTTAGGTATCATGTCTACTCAGACACTATTGCTGTGTTTTCCATATGTCTGCTTCTCCTAACTCCTTCCTATCTGGTTGTTTCTTTCCGTGTTCTCATGCACTTTGCTGTCCCCATTAGTCATACGCTGCGCACATTAGCTACTTTCTATAAGCCTCCTAGACCTCTCAGGTCATCATCCGCACTATTGGCAACAGTACCGCCAAAAAAAAAAACTAACTGGGGCGGAAGATCCATGGCTTATCTAAGCGCCAAGCTGTGGAACTCCCTTACATTTTCTCTTTGGCAAACTAGCCACGAACTGTCATTTCGTCGGCTATTAAAAACCTGGCTGTTCTAATATCTGCTTTATACGCCTAGTTGTGTGTGATTGCTGCTGCAAGCGCTGGGAGGCCTTAGGGTAGCCATGCGCGATAGAAATGCAATAACATAACATAACTTAACCTATGAGAAGCTTTTTCTAGGCAGAAAAGCCTTTTTTTCCAAGAACTGCTCAGAGTATGTGGATTGCTGCAAAACATTATTTGTCCTCACAAAGCAGGGCAAAAGTCCCAGGCATAGAACTGTAATGACTTTGGTTCCCCTGACAAATGGGGCTTTCGCATTGAGGACTGGGGATGGATGACACTTACAGTCCCTTAATAATGAGTGAAACAAGGGACCCGTTAAAGAGGCAATGCCAGTTATGTCCTTGTAGGGCCCAGAGCTGGTGTCACAGTGTTTTGGTGAATGCTTTTGTGCCCATTTCTCATTATACATGCAAAAAAATATTTGGATATAGAAACTGCAAGGTGCATTTTAGGCTTTGACAAGCTCATGGGATTAGTGTGTGTAACTCCTCTACTTTCTCATGCAAACATTGAAGCCAGGTGCGGTTTTGAGGGACCCGTTAAAAAGTCAATTCCAGTACCAGGGGAGCCCGGGAGAGCAGCAGGAGGAGAGGGAGCATCTGTGAAAGATAAGCGGGCGACACACTGAGCCAGGGAAATGCTGATTCAAATTTTAAAAGAAAGTTCCTGAACAGAAAGTAAAATAGAAAAAAAAACAGAAGCCTACAAGTTCTTGGGCAATACTCCAGGTGAGTGAAGGACTTGAAAAAAAGGGGGACCAGGAAGACTAAGCAAGGAATTTTAAATGACAACAGATTTGACAAATAAAAAGCAATGGTAGGAGTTCAAGCCAGCAAAGTACATACGATAGATCACCCTAACAGTGCAAGCTCTGCAGAGTGTTGCAAATTGAGCTGAACTCCCAGAGGCCAGAGGAGATCAAGGGAGCACATAACACAATTAGCTCTGCATGCCTGAAGCCTTTATGGGACTAGAGGGGGCCACAACTTACGATATTCCCAAGAAATGCCACTATGGTAAATCAATGAATTTGAAAGCATACACCAATGAGTTTTATATGAGACACTGGCCAGAAGGAGGTTGTCAACTGGCAGGGCACCTACCCAACAATGGGCAATTAATCATGTGGGAACAGGTGGAAGAACTGTTCCAGTTGTGAGGGGGCCAGTTCCTACACTAAAGGGCGGTCCGACAAGTAGTGAAAAATATATGGGGCGCATAAGAGATGAAGGACCCTGAAACTCAGCCACACTGAACTGACATTAATACTGCAGACAGATGAGGACATGGGAGTAATAACCTGCATATACCAGGAAATATGCACAGACACCAATATACTCCAACTATATGCAAGGCAGAAGTGGGAAATCTACTTCAATGAGCCCTTCCAGGAAAAAACACTGACAAGGGACAGTCTCCATCATTGAGAGGGCATTCTGCAACAGTTGGATTCAAATGTACAAAAAGTACATTAAAGGAAAAGTTCATAGATCTCACCTTGCTACTGGCGTGTGGCAGAGGGAGTCAGAATGAAATCTGTAAGAACTGACCCCAACCTATTAGAGGGCCTGGACTTATAGTATGTATTAAACAGGGCCGTAAGATTCCCAGTGGTGGAGCGCCCACTGTAAGCAGATGCAAAATAGGAGTACTAAAAAAAATATGACTACTCCAATGGAAAAAACAAATGAACATGAGGTTCACAAACATGGATTCATCACAAGAGTCCCTAACATGTATGCTTCTCATGTGACAATCCTGTTCACCTGATCAGATTAGGCAGTGTATATTGTACCGCCCCCTCACCCCCCACTGGACTCCCCAACAAACTTTTTTGTTTACTGCTATGTATTACTCTTTTTCTCCGATACTGAAAAAAAAAAAGAATTAAATGTGATATGATTATAGTGCGGCCTTTAATGGTGTGGTGCGCCACACCTCTGGAAGAAGCTGGCGGCCTGAGGGATACCACGGAAATTGTTAGCTTCCATAATCACACTGTATTCCGATACTTGGGTGAGAATCAAGATCACAAATACACATGTTACCAAGAAAATCCATACCAACACAGGATTAAAACTAGGATGTGTCATCGCCCCTACTCTCTTTAATCTGTACACGGCTGACCTTGGCGTGGAATTGCTTAGAGGAAATACACTCCCCTCCCGAAACTGGGTAACATAGTGCCCCCCCATAGTTCAACATGCAGACGACCTGGTCCTGCTTGCTCAGACTTGGATAGGGTTGAAAAGAGGACATGCAAAGAAGCCTTAAAATATATTTTCATTTCAGAGATCCCTGTGGAACTGGCTTGCCTTGGGACATTTTTGACTATTATGAGAAAGGCTCTACAGCTTGGAAAGATTTCAGAATTTTATATCATCAGATGCAATGTCAGATTTTGAGGACAGCCATTTCTGGTGTTTGCCTTTCATTGTTGCAATTACAGCACTTTATGGCATTTGCACTTTCACTATAAGTTTTAGAATTTTATAACAATTGATTTGATACCATACTTTTAGGACAATCTCCATTGGCATTTGCACCTTCACTGTTGTTTACGCTATTTTATAATAGCATTCTACAAGATGTATTTTAGGTGTATTTATTGTACTTTATGCAACGATTTTAAGTAATCCTGCAATAAAGTTACCTACCTACCAAAAAAATGTGATATGGATGTAAATTTAATGCATATTCAAGCTTCACCAACCTGTGGAATACAACAGTTTGTACATATAATACACTTTTCAATAAAACCATTAAAAAAAGTCTTTCCAGGTACAACTAAATTATACTGATGATGGCCATTCCATTCACACAGGGATGCAAGAGCAGCAAGTTTTACCTGTCATCTTTATTAATCTGATCACCGAATCCGACGGTGTCAACAACAGTAAGTTTCAGGCGAACATTGCTTTCCTGCAGCTCATAACTTCTTGCTTTCAGTCCCACTCCAGGCTCATTGTGGGATGCGGGGTGACTCTCAAACTCTGTGTTAAATATTGTGTCCATTAATGTAGATTTACCAATTCCGGTTTCACCTGTCAGAGAAAGAACAGATCTTCAGTTCTGTAATCAAAAGCATTATTTTCTCAATACATCCACTGTCACTTTCTTTTTGTAGAACAATGCCTACGAATTATTTTTTTGCATTTCATTCATTAAGGAAGCTATCAATTGTTCATTTTTTGTAGTGGATTTATTTTATTCCAACCACTGAGCCAATGTGAGCTTTTCTTTTTAGCGTTAATGTTGGGTGAGAAAAATATGTACACTCCTGAGCCAAAATGAGTCTCTGGCGTAGGAAAACCTGCCACTTGTCCTGCTGACACCCCTACAGGTCGGTGTGGGGAGAGATGGGGAGGGTGCTCCTGCAGTAGCTTGTATTTAATTCCCACCTACCCATACTCACCTCTTTGACAAACAGATATGGGCCTGAAGCGAAATATTAAATTGCTTTATACCCTGCATAAATGGCTTCCAGTGATGGGAAAGAGGCAAGGAGGTTGTGGGGTAGCCTGAACACCTTCCACTCCTGAAGAGTTGGGCTTGGGGCCCCTTGGCTAAGATTTTCTTTATCAAAACCTGTCTAAACAGCTCACTTTCTTGAACTAAGCTGCACATGGGTCTTTGGTTTGGGGAGGTCCACCATGTTGCAGCCATGCTGTCCATTTACTCCTCTTGGAACCTAAGGCGATATTGCAGACGAGAATCTGCAAATGTGATGGATTTAGGCCCAGATTTCTGACTGGGAGTGAATATTTGACATTGCTCAGCATTCCGTCCATCATCTGTTCTTTTTGCATTTGTCCCCCAAAGTGCGCTGGGTATGCCCAGACGTGGGTCCTGGCTTCACTGTGCCACTGAACTCGAGCTAGCCTGGCTGATGAGGGGTGGTACCCCAAAACTGGTCCCAGGATGCTTGTTTCTAGTCCAGGAATGACCTGGCCTGGCAGTTCGGGCTAGAATGTTTCCATGGGGAACAGGGTCAAGACTGATTTGCATATGACTGGGTCCAAACTGGGGTGGCATGGTGGGCCAAACAACAATGGATTTACGCTCAGATCTCTGACTGGAGGTGAATGTTTGACATTGCTCAACATTCTGGGCCTGATTACAACTTTGGAGGAGGTGTTAATCCGTCCCAAAAGTGACAGTAAAGTGACAGATATACCACCAGCCGTTTTACGAGTTCCATAGGATATAATGGACTCGTAATACGTCTGGTGGCATATCCGTCACTTTACCGTCACTTTTGGGACGGATTAACACCTCCTCCAAAGTTGTAATCAGGCCCTCTGTCTATCATCAGTTCTTTTGGTAATCATAATTATCCTCAGCACTTTTAAGTGTGATGTTTTGGGCACAGCAGCATGGCAGCCAAATGACACTGTGAACTACATGCCACAAATGACTACTCATGGGGCTGATAAACCTCTGGCCCAGCAAAAGGTAACCTCTCAAGATGCTCTCTTCAGATTGAACAGCATCTGTTTGTTGTCCATATATGTGATAAACTGCATGCTGATAAGGTCAAGTGAGACATTTGGGAAGATGAAATGAGGGAACTCTGGGAAGTGCTGGAAGGCAAATGATGTGAACCACAGAAGATTGACACCACTTATGCCAACTTTAGATGTCAAACCAAACATGAAAACAAAAATGTGATGGGTGGACTGCTTGAATTAAACTCAGTTACTCCAGACCACACTCGCAGCCATTGTTATTTGCCCATCATGCCTTACCAAACAGGAACTATCCATATGCAAAACAGCATTGGGATTACTCAAACAGGAATAGTCCAGCATGAAATTCCAGGCCAGCTCTCCTCAGAACGGGAACACAAGTAGCCAGAGACTAGTTTCAGCCTTCTTAGCCTCATCAGTAGGATGCAGCAGGAGTCCTGTGACAGAGTGAGTACAGGACCCACATCTAGGCATACTCATTATACCTAGGGCCTCAGTGCATGCTAGATATGATGGATATGCCCTGAGAGGGTCTGAAGAAATACAACTATATTATCCAGCTCTGATGGAACTTCACAGGCTCGCCTTGCCAGCCCACAACATCTTAAAAACCAGTTGCATTCCCTACAAATTCATTGTAATCAACACCCCTGCTCTTCCGGCTGAAAAACTCACCATCTCTGTGGCCGCAATTGCTTCTTAAGCTCAGAAACCAATACATTCTTCCACTGCATTTATGCACTGAAGACCTGGAACACCATGTCTTTGAAGAACAGTCCATCACAATGAACTAATAGGCTATTACCACTCTTTGTTTGCACTCAAATCAATGATTGAACCTGGACAGTAGTCCACTGCCTTCTGGCTAGGTTCACAAATAGAAGATAGATACATACATAGCTACATACATACATAGTAATCTTTTGTGAACGTATGTTGAGAGGACCATAGTGCTGCCTTAAAAAATACCTGCAGACTTATACATTACACAATCCTTCTGGCTGTGCCCCCTTTTGAAATATGTTTACCTAGTTGTGCGAGTGTAAAAGCAACAGTAACTGTTTTGGTCTTCATAATGGTTTAATTCTGCCAATATTGTGCACAAGTGCAACTTTAACATCTAGAAAGTAAATTGCTGTCTCTGCCCTGCTTGAAGATGTCTGAGAGAATGATGGACGTTGAATTGTTTAAGGAGGTGATACTACATTTGGGAGAAAGCCTTGGTGAGTACAGACAATAACCTAGCATTTGTGAACTTGAATGAAAGGTGCATCTACATAAGGCACGTTGTAACTGTACAAAAAGTGATAGCAACCAGAAAGGCAACTTACCAAGGTAACACTTGCAGTGAGCATGAATGCAGCAGCTGAAATGGTGGACCCACTGATCTTTATACAACAATATTAAGATCCCATATTGGCACTCAGGGGTGCTCTTGGTAGGATTACACTTCTCAAACCTTCCCCTATTGTTTGAGAAAGGAACTTTCCAAAGCTGAAAGGATTATTTGTTTTATAAATAGGCAGCTATTGCTGTCAAATGAACCTGAAGAGAAGTGTAAGCTGGGTCTGCTTCTTAAAGAATAGAAAGATCTCTTATAATGCAAGGAGTTAGTTCGTTTAGGAGGAGGTAATGAATTAAGTTTATGGACAAACCAATTCTACTTTGCTGCATAGTATACATGTGTAATGGGGTGACGTGCCTCCTTATGAATAGTCATACGCCCTGATAGCAAGTTAAGGTAACTAAATTCTATGACTTCAGGAACCAAAAATCACTAGATTGAATGACTGTATAGGGGGGATGGTAAATTTTGCAGCTGTGTATTGTTAGTAAGTCTAGGAATACCTTGAGCTTACAATGCAGCTGTTACAAGTTGGAGCAACTCAGATCATTGACATATACTTGTGATGCGTTTTGCGTATCACTGTTGGTAAAAACAAACCAGGTGGATAAATGTAGGCAAGGGGTGTGAAAACAAGGTTATGATGTTTGTATGGAGAACATGGTGTATGCCACTTGTGCAAGTGTGATTTGACAATTCCGGTAGTAATTTTCCATGTGTGCGTTTTTTCATTGTGCCTCTGTATCAGTCTTCAAAATATCAGTGCTTATGCTGAGGTAGTGTTCTGCAAGCAGCGGAATTTGCTTTGAGCTGCCAGTGCCATATTTTCTGAGCGATGCGAGACAGAACTAACAAATGTGTCCCTCCTTGTTTCCAAATGTAATACATGGTTGCCATGTTGTCAGTGAGGCATGACAGTCTTGCTCATCAGATGTTTTTGAAAAGGTTGTCATGCTAGAAATACTGCTTTCAATTCAATAATATGTTGCAATTGAATTGGTCCATTTCCTCTGGACAGTGAAGTGAACACACCTGAAGGGAAGAGTCTATGATGAGAAGTACAGCAAGAGATCTGCAAACAAGTCATCATGAGACTATTCGAGTAGGCTGCGCTTTATCAGATTTCTGAGGCGACAACAAAACTATAACTTCCCAGGCCCCAGCTACTCGAGCACACAGTGACACCTGACACTATTGCAATGGATAGTAATGTAAGCGTGCAATGGGAACGAGCTCTATGTACAAAGTCATGATTCCAGAAAGCTTCATTACCATTCTCACTGTCAGAGATTGTGATGTCTGGAAAACTGGAATCAGTATCTGAAATGCCTGTACTACCTCCCCTTTCGGAAAGCCTGAGCTAACAGGGTATTGCATCCAGATAATTCTGAGTCAGCAGAAGATCAAGATGGGACTACTTGGCATTGATGGTGGACCCTTTCTAATGGAAAGAGAATACTGAATTTGGTATCTTAGATAGGAATTACTGACCTGTCTCTCCTGTTACCAGCTAATTGTCTATATAAAGGTAAACATGAATTACGTAGTGGCGGAAGCAAGTCCCTACTATGACAGCCCATTTGGTAAACGTTGCTGCACATTTTATTCTGAGAAGTAAAACCAAACTGATAATGTTTGCACCTGCCATAAAATGAAGGTACTTGGGATGACTTAGTAGCATAGGGATATGGAAACAGGTGTCCTTCTGGTGGAAAGACATGAGAAAGTCACCTTACTGTAGGAGTGAGATCATTTGAAGTATATGATCTTTATAACGTGATTAAGACCTGCAGAGCTATGATAGGATGCTGCGTGTCATCCTTCTTTGGTATGCAAAAGGACATGAAATCAGCTCCCTGACTTTGTTGAAACTGTGGTACTTCCTGTATCCCTCCTATGTTTAATAGTGACCATACCGCTTCTAGTAATAGAGGCACATAGTTTTTGTTGATCTCATATTTATCTGGGGATACGTGAGCAAACTCAATGGAGTATCTGTTTAGCACCATTTACAACATCCACTTGTCTATTATCTTCTTCCAATCCCAAGAGTTACCCCTCAGCATCTTCCTCCCCCCACGTGTTGGGTGATAAGTTGGAATGAACACAATCACTAATTGTTAGCGACAGAGCCTCCCCTGGAAGTGGGGCCGCTTTCACAACCTTTATTAGTGTTGCAAAACCTAAGTGGTGAAAGGGCTGGAGCTAGATAGCCCGCATGATTGCTGGCATTATTGCGGAAAAGGCTGCATTGGTTGGTAAATTTGCCAATTGGCTGGAATACCTCACAGAGGGTGCTGATGGTTCTGACAAAACTGTAGTTGCTTAAGAAAACTCATTGATTTTCCATTTTGTTTCTAGTGTCTCTTCCACCAAAAAGGTGAAAAGTATTGAATGACAAATCAAAGATGGTGAACCTTTGGACAGATCCCATAGATACATAACTGAGGGTGGCAACAGAATATGATTCTGATGTTAATTTCCCACCTTTCTGTATTGGCGCAGTTTGATGTGAAACACATTCTAGCATTTCAACTAATTTTCCTTTCTCAACAGAGTCTTCTCCTTTCATTTAATATTCTCAGGAAAGTATTGAAGAAGGCTTTGTATCTATGTTTCTACCTATTGGAAGCAATTACATAGTCCAAACAATGCTTTTGAGTTTGCAATGCACCATGGAATGGCAACACCCACAGCTACACAATTTGCAGCATTGTTGAGGTTTTTACCTTCCTTATCTGTGGGGATCCTAATGTATTTCCTTAGCTAGTAGATGCTTTGAAGCAGTGTGAACTACTGTGGAATCTGGAGGAACAAGACTCTAAATATACAGCTGGTCTTGTGAGGCAGGCACATACATACACATTCCACTCTAAGTGTTAAACACAATGTTTTTACAGGGTGTTTAAAATTTTCAATTGTGTTTCTCAGAACAGACTGTTGCATTGGAAGATACTGGACTGCGAGGACCTTTGTAGAAAAAGTTTCAATAAATAAATCTGTTTTCCCATGGTAGTACGGTGTTGCATTGCTGCCTTTTGTATGACCGCATGGCAGGGAGACATTTCGACTGGAGGTGATGCCCCATTGTAGTATTATTCCACTGGATTCTCGTTATCGAACTCAACTATGTACTTATTCCATGAGTCTTTGCTTCGTGGGATGAGGTGCTCACATAGTGGACTTGCTCCTCTGCGTCACCTGTGCCTGTGCGGTGACATGATAAAGAGGGTGAATATGCAGGGTTATCCTGAGGAGAGGGTGACTGAGGAATGTTAGGTAGGTACTCTGCTCTCGTATGATTCAATGGTCTTTGAATGTTCTGGAATGCAATTCTGTTACAAATATGATAAATGGTTTCTAAGAAAGATATTTTGCGCTTAATACCATTCTTTCTTGAAAGTGGTAAGTTATGTGATTAAGGACGTTTTGTACACAAAAAGAGAGATGATTGAATGGCTGAATTAATCTCAGCCACTGGTAATTAAAAGGGGGCACATCCCAGTCCACTGTTACTTTGCACACCATGCCATTTCAGTTGGACCTAGCCATTTGCAAATCAGCCTTGATCTCGCTCCGATGGGGACAGTCCAGGCTGAACTGACAGGCAAGGTTCTCCATAAACCCAAACACAAGCAACTCAGGACAAGTTTTGCCCTAGCCTAATAAACAGTTTCCTCTGCTGAGGCAAAGTGATCCATCCCACTGATCTATCTTGCTGTGGAGGGGGCACAAACATCTAAAACGTTAACACCAAGGCTTCAAAGCTCTGAACAAAAGGCGGTTGTAGAGGAAAGGGGTGTTCTGGAGAATATATCAAAAATGTGTGAGGGATTCTGAAATGTGAACTGCAACCCATGATATTCAGTGGTAATGTGGACAGATCTGCAGCTCAGATTTTGTTCTTCTGATGAGGGGGAGATATTCAGTGCCCTGGCTCTCTCTGGGATTTCCATCACCCATGCTACGTTCTTGTGGAGGATTTCACTCCTACAGAAAGTAACAGCTAAAATAAAAAAATATTGAAATTGAGGAGAAAAAAAGAGTAATTTCTGTCCACATTTTCTTCTATAACTTTTTCCATCTATGGCAGATTTTTTAAAGCAATATACTGATACGTCTGCTCGACCCTTCTGGTTGCGGGGATATATAGGGCTTGTAGGTTCATCAAGAACCCTATGTACCCAGAGCCAATAAATAGCTGCACCTTGCAATGGGTTTTCATTGCATACCGGGTTTACACCAATTCATTTGGTGAAATATAAAGAGTGAAAAAATAGTTATCAAGTAAACCTTTGTTTTTCCAAAATGGACACAAGATAAGGTGTTGAGAAGCAATGGTTATTTATACATCTCTGCATTCCCGGGTACCCATACTAGCATGTGAATTACAGGGCATTTCTCAAATAGAAGTCTTTTTTACACACTGTCTTACATTTGAAAAGAAAAATTTTAGAGAAAGACAAGGGGCAATAACACTTGTTCTTCTATTCTGTGTTTCCCCAAGTCTCCTGATAAAAATGGTACCTCACTTGTGAGGCTAGGCCTAATGCCCGTGACAGGAAACGCAACATGGACACATCACATATTTACATTGAAATCTGACGTGTTTTGTCAAAAGTGCCTAGCTGTGGATTTTGGCTTCTAGCTCAGCCAGCACTTAGGGAAACCTACCAGACCTGTGCATTTTTTAAAACTAGACACCTAGGGAAATCCAGGATGGGGTGACTTGTGGGGCTCTCATCAGGTTGTGTTACCCAGAATCCTTTGCAAACCTCAAAATTTGGCCAAAAAACACGTTTTGCTCACATTTCAGTGATAGCAAGTTCTGGAATCTGAGAGAAGCCACAAATTTCCTTCCACCCAGCATTTCACCAAGTCTCCAGATACAAATGGTACCTCACTTGTGTTGGTAGGCCTAGTGCCTGCAACAGGAAATGCCCCAAAACACAACGTGGACACATCACATTTTCCCTAAGAAAACGGACCTGTTTTTTGCAGAGTGCCTAGCTGTGGGTTTTGGCCCCTAGCTTAGCCGGCACCTAGGGAAACCTAGCAAACCTATACATTTTTAAAAAATAGACACCTAGAGGAATTCAGAATGTGGTGACTTGTGGGGCTCTTGCGAGGTTCTGGTACACAGAATCCTTTGCAAAACTCAAAATGTGGCAAAAAAAACACTTTTTCCTCACATTTCGGTGCTGAAAAGTTCTGGAATCTGAGAGGCGCTACAAATTTCCTTCCAACCAGCATTTCCCCAAGGATCCCAATAAAAATGGTACCTCAATTTTGTGGGTAGGCCTAGTTCCCACAACAGGAAATGCCCCAAAACACAACATGGACACATCAAAATTATCAAAAATAAAACTACCTGTTTTTGTGGGGGGGGGCCTGCGTTTTTGGTCCTGGGCTCAGAAGCCATCTAGGGAAACCTACCAAGCCCAGACATTTCTGAAAACTAGACATCCAAAGGAGTCCAGGGAGGTGTGAAATGCGTGGATCCCCCAGTGTTTGTTTACCCCGAATCCTCATCAAACCACAAATTTAGCTTAAAAAAAACAAATTTTTCCCACATTTCTGTGTGGGATCACCGCACCGGCACAAATTTCCTACCACCCAACGTTCCCCTCAGTCTGCTGAACAAAATGATACCTCCCTTGTGTAGGTGGGCTAAGTGCCTGTGACAGTGAAGAGCCAAAAACATGTCAAAATTGAAGCAGAACAAAAGCCGGCCCAAAAGGGCAGTTTGGAAAAAAAAAAAGTTTTTAGGCTGACAAGTGGGGCAGAATTTTTATCGGTATAGATGCAATAATACTGGGTGGTAGGAATTTTGTAGATTCCGGAAGGTTCAATCACAAAAATATGGGGAAAATGTGTGATTTCAAGCAAAGTTGGAGGTTTGCAGGGCATTGTGAGTAAGAAAATGGTGTGGGGTGCATGTGAAGCACATCACCCTATACTCACCGAGATGTTTAGTTTTCAGATGTGTTTAGGTCGCATAGATTTTTGTACATGGCAGTGTCCCAAAGTCCAAAAAGTGCAGCCCTCACCATTCCATGTGCGACGATTTTGAGAGTGTAAAACCAAAACCCAAAATAATTAAATGTCCACTTGCCTGCCGCTGGGATAAGATCTTTTAGTGTGCAGGGGGAGAGCTGAAAGACTGTCACCCCCTTCCGTTGGGGTGGGGGCATAACCATGCCCATACTGGTTGGTAGCCACAGGCCTACTTTTTTTTTTTAATTCCCTGGCATCAAGTAGGCTTTCTGCACCCCCTCCACCCCTGGGAGTGGATCGGGGGTAATTGCCCCATCTGCCCACCGGTGAGCAGAACAACTTTGCCTCATTTATTCATTTTTTTGAGAGAAAATTCTTCCCTGGTGTTTGGCGGGCAGATGAGCCTCAGAAAAATAGGCTGATCTACCCACCAGGGGGGGGCTAAAATATATTTGCCCCCCAGGGGAGCAACCTTTGCCTAAGGGGTCACTCCCCTTGCATGAAATTGGTGCCAAAAAATCCCTGGTGTCTAATGGTTTCTGTCCCCCATGGGGGCAGATTGGCCTGAGAAAAAAAGGCCGATCTTCCCCCAATTTAAAAAAATGATCCCTGGTGTCTAGTGGCTTCTGCCCATCAACCTACCCCCAGAGGCAGATCGGCCTAATTAAAATAGGGCAAAATGCCCCACCAGTGGGGCAGAAATGGCCTTATAAAAAAATGCCCCCCTTGGGGAGCAACCTTTGCCAAAGGGGTTGCTCTCCTCATGCCAATTTCCTAAAAATAAAAAAATCCTGGTGTCTAGTGGCATTCCTGCTGCCCGATCGCATAGGAATGCTCAGAGAGACATGAAAAGGAAAGGAAAAACCATTCCTTTCCTTATCATGCCTCCCTGACCTCCCCTGCCCCCGTACCGAGGAGAAACTAATCTGTTTCTCCTCGGTCGCGCTGGAAGCTGAGCTTCCAGCACGATGGGGGCAGCCTCTGATGAGGTCAGCGTGCCATCACGCACTGACATCATCAGACATCACCGGGGAGCCAGGGGTGGAAGGGGAAGCGATTACCCCTCCATTCCTGACAGGGGTAGAGGGGTGGGAGTCCCACGGGGAGCGCTAGCACTCCCCCGTGGGCCAGGTGCTGGACGAGCTGGTCTCGCCCTCAGCACAGTAGCGCTGTGCCCGAGGACGAGACCAGCTCGTCCACGGCACTGTAGTTGTTAAGTCTCCACAGGCCCCCGGTCAGAGAGTCCTAGGTAAAGGATATGAACTGGTACTATTTCTTTGACATCCACAGAAGGTACAAATAAGTAATCTGTATGGGAAGCCCAGAGGTGCTGTGGCGAAGGGTAAGTGAATTGCGCCCCATCTGGGATTCATCTGCCCCAGTTGTCTACCATACCTAAGGCCATTGCCCATTTCTGCAGAGCCTTTGGATGGGTTCAGGTGGCAAAACCTGTAACATCATGAGTGAGGATCTTTATGGAGTAAAAGTCCCCGCCAATCACCCTGAAACTGAGGGGGAGAATACGCTGGTAACCAGTGCCAGGGTGTTATCAACCAGGCCTGGAGAAATCTTAACGCTCATCAGACACCACTTGCAGCCCTCAAACATACCACTCACTCATATAAATTGTCTTAGCGGATCGATCCTGGTCCCAGTAACCCTGAGGGAGAAGGTCTTTCACAATAAATTGGCCACTCCTCTGGAGCTCAATGTTAACCCAACATCATGGACCCTCATGAAACCGTAAAGCCCACGATTCCACAGTGCCCAGTAGGTGTGTCATCTGAAGAAGTAAGACATCAGGGGTCCAACGCTTGATGTAGTGCATCACAGCACTACGTTTGGGTTGGGGACTAGGTTCTAATCATGAAAAAGGGATCATCCTGCAAACGTACCTAATCAACTGTTGCACAAACTCAACATAAACATAAACGAAACCTCCCATAAGTATCTCGATTGTCCCTTCCCTACACTTCCTCCCCTAAAAACATGTGTCACCCACCACCAACATATGCCCAAAACAACTAAACTAGAAAGGACATGGAACTAACAACTTGAAGCACAAAATAACGAAGTTTAGCACAAGCACCCCTCACCATCTGTTAGCAAGTAAGTCATAGTTATAGTTTTGCAGAGTGCTAGAGGAAATGTAAGGGAAGAATTGAAGAAAATGACAATAGTAAGACAGTAATAACATTAACAATAACACTAACACATATGAATCAGGAGTCCGAGAAGCCACCACTTGGGACCCTCAGTTAAGAAGGGTCACCTGCCAAGCAAAGGTGCAGGTCACCCCACATTCTCCAGACCCTCATCCCACTGCTTAGTCTGGAGAAACTCTGTTGCCTACCACCATGACTCCGGCTTATCCTGATTCACCTGGGTGAGTGGGTGTGTGGGGCAACCATCTATTCAGGCAGCATCGCCTTTGAGAGATTTCAAATCTTCACAGGTCTGAGCGCTCCTTGACACTACTTGGCCTCCTCTGGGGAGTCAAACAAGAAAGTCTTCCCCTGGAAGGCCACTCAGGGAGTAGACAAAAAATTAAAATACCCCCTACTTTGAACCAAAGCTCTTATGGCACCAACCATGTGATGCAAGTCATCCTGACCTTCCCCAGAAGAGCTTGCTTGTCTTCCACCCAAGCACCTATCCATTCATCATTTCATCCTTCCATCCACTCACTGATATCCATCATTTAACCCTTACATTCTGTCATATATTCAATCTTTCATCCAACATTTGGTCTGTCACCATTACGTTATGTTGTCCGTCCATCCATTCACATTCAAACCTATTCATCAAATATATCCATTCCTCCTTTCCCTTACCCACCCCCTTTCAGCCATCTATTCACTCATCCATCCATCTCCCCTTTCATTCATCCATCCATCTTTTCACTCAGCCATCCATCCTTTCGCTCATCACCCACCTTTCAACCCATCCATCCCTTCATGCACTCATCCATCCATCCATCATTTCACTCATCCCTTCAACCATTTACCCTTTCACTCATCCATTGTGCACCCTTTCTTCCAGCCATCCATCTACCTTCCCTTTCACTCATCCATTCATTCTTTCACTCATCCATCCTTACATCCATGCCTTCACTCATCCATCCATCCTTCACTCCGTCCATCCATCCATCCTTTCACTGTATTCATCTATCCATCCACTTATCAATCCATACATTTACCCTTTCACTCACTCATCCTTACATACATTCTTTATCCCATCCTTCATCTACCCACCCTTTTACTCATCCATCTATTCAACCCATTACTCAATCCACCTGTTCATCCTTCCTCCCTTTTATCCATGCCTACATACACCATTTCACTCACTCATCCATCTACCATTTCAATCACAGCCATTCATTTACTTGTTCACTCATCTATCCATCCTTTCACTCACGCATCCATCCACTCTTTCACTCATTCATCTATTCACCTTTTCACTCACCCTTCCACCCATACTTTCAAAGAGCCACCCATCTACTCTCCCTTTCACTCATCCATCTATTTTTCACTCATCCATCCTTTCACGTAGCCACCCATTCATCCATCAACACCTTCACTAATCCATCCAGACTTTCACTTCATCCACTCATCGATCCAACCATTTGTCCTTTCAGTCATCCATCCATCCACTCAATCATCTATCCATCCTTGCTTTCATCCTCCATCCATCCACCTTTCAATCATTCATACTTTCATCCAGCCATCCATTCAACCATACATCCTTCCTCCCTTTCACTCATACATACATTCTTTCACTTTCTCATCCATGCCCCTATCCATTCACCCCTTCAATCACCCATCCATCCACCATTTTACTCACACATCCATCCTTCCATCCATTTATTCCTTCACTCACCCATCCATCCGTTCTTACATCCTCCATCCACCCACCCTTTCACTTATCCACCCATCCTCCCTTTCATTCATCCATCCTGTCACTCATGCATCCATGCATCTATCCATCCTATCATTCATAAACCTATCCATCAATTTTCTCTTTCACTCACACATCCATCCTTTCACTCAGTCATCCATCTATCCACCCTTTCACTCATCTGTCCATCCGTTTACCCTATCACTCATTCATCTGTCCACCCTTTCATCCAGCCATCCATCTACCCTCCCTTTCACACGTCCATCTTTCCATCCTTTCACTCATCCATCCATCAATACTTTCACTCATCATCCATCCTTTCAACTCTCCATTCATCCAGCCTTTCAGTCATCCATCTACTCATCCATTGATCCATTTATTTTTCACTTACCATCCATCTTTGCACTTACCTTTCATAATTCACTCATCCATCCATTCATCCTTTCACTCATCGAGCCATTCATCCATTCTTTCTCCCTTTCACTAATCCATTATTTCACTCATTCATCCATGCATCTATCCATCCGCCCTTTAACTCCTTGATCCATCCATCAATTCACTGGATTGAAGGGGGGGGGTCGGTGCGGAGTGTCTGACAATGCCTTTGTCGAGTAGGAAACATCAACGTGTAGGATAGGTTCATCTTCTGTTTCACAGCTAGGAAAGTGTGCCAGTGTTGCTGTACCGATCAAGTGTAGTCTGAGAAAATAAGTATGTTCATATTATGAATGGCAACCTCGTCTTTTGCACAGGCTTCTCGCACGATAAGGTCTCTATCGAAGTAGTTCAGGACGCAGGCTATAAGACAATAAGTAGTGGCCACTGGGTCATCAGAACCCGGTTTTCATATTCAACCAGAAAAATGTTTGAAAATGTCCACAGCGGTATCAATGCTTGGAGTCATAAAGTAAAGTATTCTTAAGCAGAGTACCCTTCGACCCCACTAGAATGCCCACCACTCAAATTTTGTTTACGCAAGCTTGGCCTTCAGCATCCTTCACCCTTTAATCAAGACGCTGGGAAGCCTCTTGTAGGCAGGCTGTCAAGAACCCATTAGCCTGCATTGTGTCTTCTACCATTGACAGCCTTGTCTCAGCCTCCGTTATTCTCTCCGCTGTCTTTCAAAGGTCTTGCTGCAGCAAGGAGATCTCAGTCTAGATTTCATACATCATGTGTTTCAGAGTGCATCCTCCCCGGGGCCATAGGAAGAAGCCGGAATTGCCCTCTGCCCAATTGGCCGAGCGTATCTGTCAATCTGTGTCTTAGACTGAGAAGGTGTCTTAGTTTTCACCATGGCAGTCGTTCTACGGGTGCCATCAGTCCAAGCCCAGTCCTCACAACAGCCTTGTTCCATCCACACTCCACATCCCTGGGAAGAATCTGGCACCGTACAGGCCCCTTTTTGGAGGTGGCAACCTAGAGACCCCCGCAAACAATCAGTCTTGGCAAGTCTGGGCGCAGTCACCATCCCACAGCAGAGAAGGGTGGAGGGCAAAGTCTCAGCCCAAAATGACACCGAAATCAACGAGCAGGGCCTCCAAAACTGCAGCACCAAGCTACACCCCAACTCACTGTCGCTCCAGCAGCAGAGCCACAGTCACTGGGCCCCACCTCTTACTAGCAGAACCCTGTGGATCCCAGGTTCTCCACTTCCAGGGCCAGGGTTAAAGGGACAAGGTTCCCCACAAAGCCTCGGCCAGTGGTTGGGGCTAGCTTCCCTGAGGCCTCATACTAAAAAGTATGATGGCCCAAAAGCGTTGCAGGCCCAGCTGCAGCAGGGGCATCTTAAGGACGAGTGCAGCGGGACGCCGCAGTCAAGTCACCATGCTCTCACCAAGCGCTACCCTCAGGGAGCACAGATCAATGTATCATCTGCCACACCATGTCAGCCATGGTCCTCGGGCCCAGCCACGCTCGAGTGAAGCTCAGCAGCTCCCTAGTCTCCTATCTCCTACGTCCTGGGTTAGGGGTGTCCCAAATATGTTCCTAGAAGTCGTTTGGGGTTTTAAGGCTATGTTAAATGTCGAACCATAGACAGTTCTGAAATCAGCGCTGAAGAAGTGCTAGGTGAAATGACTCTTCTAGGCTGGTCATCTTTGAGTGCCAAAGGTATTTTTCCGGATTAAACTTCCTCATGCTTCTAGGCAGGTTTTCAGATTCGATCTAGTGACCGGAATCAATACTTTGAAGGAGCCTGTTCGGATCCTGTAGATCGTAGTGCGTTGTTCTGAGTGACCCTTGTTTGAAGGTGATGCTTATCTTCTTTTTCAACCGACCCAAGGTGGAGTCTCAGTACCTCTGTGGTCTTGTTTTGGTCTCATAACCAGGGGCATAGCTTAGTCAGTAAGATTTGGGGTGTGTGAGCTTCAGATTTTGCGACAATCAAGCTGACATATGTTAAAATACATTATACGACAAGCATGGTGCACAAGAGGAATTTAAGGGGCAGTGGAAAGGGAGAGGAATTAGGATTGATAGGGGTAATAAGTTAGGGAAATCACAGCATTTTGTAAACTTACAAAAAAATTTGATGACATTCAAAACAGAGAAAGGAAGAGAGTGTGTGTATGTGTGTTTTTGTCTGTGTGTGTGTAAAACCTCCTGGTGAAATCCGACAGACACCTCAACACCTGACTGAAAGCTCCTAAACCCAACTATTTAACAGAATATACATTAGGGTTGTGTAACACCCCAAACATCAGCTTGTAGCGAAGCCCCTGCTCATAAGAATTCACAATGGTCTTGAAAAATGACCTTCTTCATGCAGCTTTTGCACTCTACGAAGACTTCAAGAGTACTGGTTATCAATGATAACCTCATGCACTCTCAAAAGCTAATTGTCCCTGTCTTTCGATGCAATAGTGTCTAGCCCATTCAAATTTGAAATCTTGGCCTGATGAGCACTTTCCTTCTTTGTAGTTTCAAGGAAGGCATAGACAGCAAAGCAGATGCTGTATTGAGACAACTTTGACAACAAAATTCAATTAATCAATCAGACAGTGTATTTGTAGAGCACTCTACTCACCCGTGAGGGTCTCAAGGCGCTTTGAGGAGGGGGGGCTGCTACTGCTCGAACAGCCAGGTCTTGAGAAGTCTACTGAAGGTCAGTAGGTCCTTGGTCTGCCGTAGGTGAATAGGGAGGGTGTTCCAGGTCTTGGCCGCAAGGTAGGAGAAGGACCTGCCGCCGGTTGTTGTCCTGTGGATGATTGGGACGGTGGCGAGGGCGAGGTTGGCGGAGCAGAGCTGACGATTCGGGGTGTAAAAGGTGAGGCGATCGTTGAGGTATGCTGGTCTGGCATTGTGAAATGCTTTGTGGGCGTGGGTTAGGAGTTTGAAAGTGATCCTTTTGTTGACGGGAAGCCAGTGTAGGTTTCTCAGGTGGGCTGTGATGTGGCTGGGATGTTGAGGATGAGGCTTGCGGAGGCGTTCTGTATCCGTTGCAGTCTTTTCTGAAGAGCTGCTGTGGTTTCCGCATAAAGAGCATTGCCGTAGTCCAGTCTGCTGCTGAGGAGGGCCTGGGTAACCGTCTTTCTGGTTTCAGTAGGGAGCCACCTGTAGATTTTGCGGGGCATGCGGAGGGTGTTGAATCAGGAGGACGAGACGGCATTGACTTTTTGGGTCATGGAGAACGATGAGTCAAGGATGAAACCCAGGTTGCGGGCATGGTTGGTGGGCGTTGGTGCAGCTCCCAGCGAGGGTGGCCACCAGGAGGTGTCCCAAGCGGAGGGGGTGGGGCCGAGGATGAGGACCTCTGTCTTATCTGAGTTTAGTTTTAGTTGACTGTTCTTCATCCAGTTGGCGATGGCCTTCATACCCTCGTAGAGGTTGGTTTTGGCTGTGGCAGGGTCCTTGGTGAGGGAGAGGATCAGCTGGGTGTCGGAGTAAGAGATGATTTTGAGGTTGAGAGATCGGATGATTTTGGCGAGCGGTGCCATGTAGACGTTGAAGAGTGTCGGGCTGAGGGAGGAGCCCTGTGGTACACCGCAGATGGTCTTGGTGGCTTCAGATAGGAATGGAGGGAGGCGGACTTTCTGTGTTCTGTCGGTGAGGATGGAGGTGATCCAGTCCAGGGCCTTGTCGCAGATCCCTGCGTCGTGGAGGCGTGTGCGCAGGGTGTGGTGGCAGACGGGGTCAAAGGTGGCAGAGAGGTCCAGGAGGATGAGGGCTGCTGTTTCGCCTTTGCCAGGAGGGTCCGGATGTCGGTGGTTGCTGCGATGAGGGCAGTCTTGGTGCCGTGTTTGCTGCGAAAGCCGGATTGGGATGGGTCCAGAGTGTTGTTTTCCTCCAGGTGGTGGAACAGTTGCCTGTTGACGATCTTCTCGAGTACCTTTGCCGTGAACGGAAGTAGGTAGATGGGCTGATAGTTTTTGAGGTCCTTCGGGTCCTCCTGGGGTTTCTTGAGTAAGGCGTTGATCTCGGCGTGCTTCCAGCTTTCTGATCATACAGAGTTGGGGGGCAATGAAGGAGCTCGCTCTGTTGTAGATGTAGTTCAGGCAGGGGTCAGATGGAGAGGCGGAATGAATGGTGTTTATTACTTTGATGGTGTCGGCGTCGTTGACATGTGTCCAGGAGAGAAGGAGGTTGGTGTGGTTGGGGGGTGAGGACCCGGAGGTGTTGGTGGCTGCTGGTGGGGTCTTGTTGAAGCTATCGTGGATGTCTGTGATCTTGCGGTGAAAGAATGTGGCGAGGAAGTCGCAGAGGTCTTGCGAAGGTGGGATGTCTTTGGTGTTGGAGCTGGGGTTCGAGAGTTCCTTTATGATGTTGAAGAGCTCTTTGCTGTTGTGCGTGTTGTTGGCGATACGTTCCTTGAAGGAGGATCTCTTGGTGGCCCGGATAAGCTGGTGGTGCTTGCGGATGGCGTTCTTGAAGGCCGTGTGGGTGGCTGGTGTCTGTTCCTGGCGCCACTTCCTCCCGAGTTTGCGGCAGGCTTGTTTGGAGGTCCGGAGGTCGGTGATGAACCAGGTGGCCTTTTTGATGGCGCAGTTGTGAGAGGGTTTTTTGATTGGGGCGAGAGTGTTGGCGCAGTCGTCGATCTATTGCCTGAGGTTGCGGGCGGCTGAGTTGGCGTCTGTGGAGTCAGCTGGTGGGGGTCAGGCAGAGATCAGCTGGTCGTTGGTGATCTTGTTCCAGCTGCGGCAGGGGATCGGTTGTGGGTGGTAGTGGGGTTATTGAAGGTGAAGTGGATGCAGCGGTGGTCGGTCCAGTGGAGCTTGTGGTGTGGCTGAAGGGGATGTGTCTGCTGGCGGAGAAGATGGGGTCGAGCGCGTGTCTGGCGGAATGGGTGGGAGATGTGACTAGTTGATTGAGTCCGAGGGTGGCGTGTTTGTCGAGCAGGGCAATCAAGTTGCTGTCATTGGTGTTATCAAGGTGGAAGTTCAGGTCCCCGAGAAGGATGTAATCTGTAGAGGCAAGGGCTTGATTGCTGATGTCGTCGCCGATGGAGTCACTGAACTGAGGTCGAGGTCCAGGGGATCTGTAGATGAGGGTACCCCTAAGGGTAGTCTTGGGGTCGATGTGGACTTGGAAGCGCATGTATTCGGCGGTGCTGAGGGTGTCTTCGGTGTTGGTTGGGATTCTGATGGTGTTCCTGTGTACAATGGCGATCCCTCCTTCCGGTCTGTTGGTGCGGTCTCTGTGGGTGATCTTGTAACCGTCTGGGATTGCTATGTAAATGTTGGGAGCAGAGGATAGGTTCATCCAGGTCTGTCAGGAATGCATGTCCAGAGAGGAGGAGACAAGAAGGTCCCAGACCTCGATGGGGTGCTTTTGGATGGAGCGGGTTTTGAGAAGGATGCACCTGAGGTGGTTGTGTCCGGTTCTGGCGGGTGAGGTGATGGAACGGAAGGTGGAGAAGTTGCAGCTCCGGCAGAGACGGGTCCGTGGGCGAACTTTGGTGAGGCCTGGAAGCAGGTGGTAGAGCGGCCGGTGTTGAGGGAGTGGAGGGCATTGGCCCTGGTGTATTCTCCATTCCCCTGAGCACAAGAATTAAACTCATAGAATGTGGTAGGTAAATATGGAGGAGACGTTGATTGTCGAGTTGATGTTTCTCTGTGTAGAAAAGGTCATTAAATCGTTCGGTACCATTTATTCTATTTTAAGAAATAAAATAAAATAAAATAGCATAAAATGTTGAAATCCCTGTTGTGACAGAGTTATGAAGATGAACAACCAATGAAGATGAACAACTAATATTTATCTTGGAGCACAATGGCACAGAAAAAAATAATCTAAGGTGGAGTCTGCATGATAAGGCATTGTGGGTTTCTTGCTATGTGATCACAAGTCATTCTTGAATTCTTGAAACTGAAGCTTTGACTTTACTGACATAAACAAGTTCTATACTCAGAACCTAAAATTAGATGTCAAGGTAGTGCAAAGCATTATCTTTTCAACAACAAATGCTGTACATATGTGCCACTAAGGGGCAGCCGAAGGAAAAGCAGGATCCTGTTTCTAAGAGCATCTGCACCCATTTTGAGCGCCACTGCATCCATTTGTCCCAGAGAGAAACAGAGTACTTTCTCTCATGCTTACAATGTTATATTTGAAGTGCCACATCAGAACGGCAATATTAATGTCATTCGGCGTATTTTTTTATATTGAGGATGATTAAGCTGATCCCCTTCCGGGGTGCACCTTTTCTACAATACCTCCGAAATGACAAATGTGATGACCCTGTTCCCTCCTCTTTGATCTCCGTAGTTTATAATAATATCAGCAACTATCTTAGATATCACATAACGACAGAACAAGGTTACCTTAGAAGCATTTGCATATTACCTGATATGATGTTTTTGTATTTTATTTTAGGATTCCCCTCTGGCTCAAAACTGCTAGGTCACAGTAATGGGTTTATCGCCATGGATTCCTTAGTACATTACAAACATGCAATGTTTGTTTTGAAATCATTCGGTAACGCAAAATAATAATCAATACCGCCTTACATTTGAGCAAATTAATTTACTAGTAATTAAAGTCCCTAGACACATATTACCGTATCTTCATATTACATGCTTGCACACGTTGTATGGGACCTTCCTCTCTAATTCATGTAAGTGAGATCAACTACTGATAAAATAATCAAGCTGCATCCCCCTCTGACCCTTAAGGAAGCAGCCACTGTGAAACACTGCAGTTAGTTGGTGAGAATGGGCGTTACAAAGAATTGTAATCGCTTCTGGGAGCCCCTTAAAAAATCATATCTAATAGCCTCATCCTTTCAAACTAAGCATAGTTCCCATAATTATGCATATATCATGTTCACTAGGCGGTCCAAAGTAGAAGCAAGCCGTCTCAGTTCTTGTGACAAAGACTCTGATCCACTGAGTAAGAAACCATTTAATTCTAGTGATTTTATGTGTATGTACTTAACAAATGTTGTTTCATATGCGCAGTCCTCCACCACTTTATTCATTCATGATTTAGGGGATGTTTACTTACATTAAAATGCGTAAGTGGAAACAGAAATATATTGATAACCTATTCTGTTTTTAGTGAGCAATAGTCTACATTTTTTAATAAACTTTAAAAAAAATTACCCTTAACTTTTAGTCAAAAATCAAACAGATTGAGTTTACCAGTTCTTTAATTATTTTGAAGTTAACCGTGGGTATTAGGGAGTTGCATACAATTCATCATTTCGTAATAACCTGTCTTGCCCTCCTCACAAATTCATTAAGCAGTTAAACTCTTGAGGCCGTCTACCCTTCAGTGGAAGTCAAACTGTTGGGCTATGACATGAAAACACAAAAGGATTTTTTTAAATAAAAGTGTACGAGATCATAAATTGTATGATAACTTCAGAGGGATTCCATTTTCAGATGATAAGAAAAACCTCTTGCTTGAATGAACTAACAGAGGTTCTTACTTTAACAGTTAGGTATAAATACCTGCGCCATTCAAGACAACTAAAACACGATCTTTTGGATTCTCCTGTTGTTCTGTCCAGGTGGCAGGATTCATGGTGTACACTCACCTGTATAGGCTGCGAAGCCATAATCCGATGAACTTCAAGGGCACTAGAATTCCCTGCTGTAAAGGAGATCAAAGGTGAGTGCAGAATATGGGTGTGCTGGGCTGCTTCTAGTAAGATATTTTGTTTATCTTTTGCTCTGCATCACAGTTTGCAGACTTTGCATTTTGCTGTTGTAACATGTTGTAACTTAGTCACTTGAGGGATCAATTAGAAGTCAGGGTCCATGACCACTGAAGAACAAGTTACTTAGCCTTCGGTAAGGCCTTATCTGGTAGAGACTATATAAATCTGTAGATTCCTTACTTTAGAATTTCCCTCAGGTTTCAGACTGGATCCGGAAGATTTTTCTTGAGAAGTCCCCTGTGCACCGGTAGGTGGCATCGATCAGCTGCTCATGCGTCGTCGGCTTCGTGCAGCTAATAAATGCCACCTATCGCCGCCAGAAAGGATGTCCGCATTACCTATACAAGCACCACTAAAGTACACTGACGTCAGTTTCTTTTCACGAATTTGAACACCAGAAGTGCAGAGCAGTATAGAACTCTGACCACTGGTGTAGAAAAACTGGGGCCCTGAAAGGGAACAGCCCAGTCTCTAGAAATCCATTTGCAGAGCGGGGTGAATGCGTGGGTCGGTAAGGAATCTGTAAGCTAGATACAGTCTCTAACAGATAAGGCATTACCAAAGTTAAGTAACTTATTCACCTGATAGAGACTTCTAGCTGCAGATTCCTTACTGTAGAATAGATCCCAAATCAATACCAGAGGTGGGTCTGCAGACCAATGTCAAACCAGGAAGTCCTGCTTGACCGAAAGGGCAACACGCCCATCCCTACAGACCTGACGGTCCAGACAGTAGTGCTTAGTGAACATGTGCAAACAGGCCCATGTTGCTGCCTTGCAGATATCAAGGACCAGAAATCCGCGTGCGATTGCAGTGGTCGCAGCCTTAACTCTGGTGGAATGAGCTCACAAGCCCTCACGAGGTTGCGTTTTGGCCAATGAGTAGCAGATCTTAATGGAGAGTATGACCTATCTGGAGATGATCCGCTTCTGCATGGCCCAACCTTTCTTTGCTCCAACATACCGCCACAGAGTTGGTCGTCAACCTAGAATTCTTTTCATTGATCAAGGTAGAATGACAGTGCTCTTTTTGGGTCCAGACAGTGGAGTCACTCCTCTTCTTTAGAGGTATGTGGAGAAGCATTAAAAGTAGGCAAAGTGACGGACTGTCCCACATGAAATGGAGTGACCACTTTCGGAAGAAAGGAGACTCGTGCTAAGCACCAGTTTGTCAGGGTAGATGGTGACGTAAGGAGGCTTGGATGACAATCCTGAAGCTGTTTGACTCTCCGGGCAGATGCAATCGCCATGAAGAAGGCTGTCTTAATTCTAAGGAACTTGAGGGGACAGTTATGGAGATGCACGAAGGGAGCATATATTAAGATTAAGGTCCCACTGAGGCATGATGAAGGGTGAAGGAGGAAAGAGACGTACAATTGTTTTCCATTGTGAGGTGTGCATGGTCTAGGTGGAGGGCTGCGTGGCTGCCAAGATAACATCACAGACTTTAGGAGGAAGGTCAAAAGCTGTCAACTGCCACTGCTTAATCTGCAGACAAGGAGGCAAAGACTGGACAGGTTTGGGTGGAGAATCCTACCCTGCTGCTGCGACAGAATATCCTCCAAAAGGGGCAGCCTGATGGGAGGATCGATGACCATGATCACTACCTTCGGATACCAGCCTCTCGGGGTCCAGGCTGGAGCCCAGTGGTTCTTGATCTTTTTGAGAACTTTGGGCAGAAGTGGTATGAGCGAAAAGGCATACAGGAGGCCTGAGCTCCACTCAAGACTAAAAGCATTTCTGAGCGAGAGCTGCCTTGGAAACTCCAGCATACAAAACTGCTGATGGTATGTGTTCTCGGCAGCGGCAAACAGATCTAACCAAGGCTTTCCACACTGCTGAAAGAGACCTTACAACATCTACTGATGGAGACGTCATTCGTGATCCGCTAGGCATCTTCGACTGAGTTTGTCCACCCTGAAATTCAGAGAACGTGTCAGGTGTTGAACCACTATTTCCAGCCATGTCCAGAGCCTCTTGACAAAGGGTCCACAACCCCAGCCTGCCTTGTTTATTGCAGTACCACATGGTGTACATTGATGGATGGCAGAAGGCTTTTAATGCCAGTCGGATTGCTTGGAGCATCAAGTTCATGTGGAGTCTGAATTCCACTGCAGACCAGAGCCCCCTGATCTCCACCTCTCCCAGATGGCCGCCCCACCCCAGGAGTGGTGTTCATCCGTCGTTGTCGACGATGACCAAGGATATCACATTGAGGAGGTTGACTGGGTATGGTGTGCCCGGCTGTGGTTTATCAGGGTGATGCGGGCTCAGAAACTCTGCCGCACATCGGGCACAAATAGTCTGCTGGTTGGTTGGCAAAGAGTTGGCTATGAATTTGCACAGCTCACGCCTCTTCTGCGCCTCTGCAATCCTGCTCTGCTCATAGGAGGTAGCGCCTTTGCTCTTACAGCTTCGCCAGGAAGGGCGGTCTTGCGCTAGGATTTCCCAGAAGTCCGGGTCAATGGCAAAGCTCTTCAGAGAGACGTTCAGCGTGTCCTTGAAGCATTTTTTCTGCCCACCTTGTGTGCGTTTGCCTTCCGCCAGTTCACCATAGAACAGTCTCTTGGGAAGGCGTATATCTTGCATACGTACAAGGTGGCCTGCCCACCTGACTTGGGCTCTCCTAAGCAGGCTGTAGATACTTTGCAGACCAGCTTGGGAGAGGACATCTGTGTCTGGAACTTTGTCCTGCCAGGACATTTTCAGCAGCCTTCTTAAGTAGTTCATGTGGAAGCGATTCAGCTTTTTAGCAAGGCGCTTGTACACAGTCCATGTCTCACAGGCCTACAGTAGTGTGGGCAGTATGACTGCCTTATACATCTTCAGCTTTGTGCACAGTTTGATGACTCTCTCCTCCCACACTAACCAACCATCCAAATGCAGAGCTTGCCTTGGTGATGCATGTGCCTGCCCTCATTGTCAATGTTCACAGATCTGGAGAGTGTGCTGCTGAGGTATGTAAACTTGTCGACAGTCTTCAGGATTTCTCCTTCAGCGGTGATAGTTGGTTCCGTATACGACTTCTGCGGTGTGGGCAGATATAAGACTTCAGTCTTCTTGATACTGATTGTGAGGGCAAAATTTCTGCAGGCAGTGTTAAAAACAGTTCATGCTCTGCTGCATCTGGGCCTCTGTGGCAGAGTTGAGTGCGTAGTCATCTGTGAACAGGAAATCAACCTTGGTCTTGGCCTGTAGCCTCCACAAGTTGAAGAGCCTGCAATTAGTCCTATCTCTGATCTTGATACTGGTTTCATCGTTATCGCAGAAGGCATCTGACAGCATGGCTGAAAACATCATGTTGAACAGTGTGGGTGCCAGTACAAAGCCGTGCTTGACTCCGGTGATGACTGGAAAGGCATCGGAGGAGTTTCCATCGTCCAGTACTTGAACAAACCTGCTGTCGAGAAACTGGCGCACCAACCTGATGCCTGGGCAGCCAAACTTCTCCATGATCCACCATAGCCCCCTCACGACTGACAGTGTCAAAGGCTTTGGCCAGATCCACGAATGTTGTATAAAGGTCCCAGTTTTGTTCCTGGCACTTCTGTAGTTGACGTGCTGCAAATATCATGTCCACTGTCCCTCGGTCCTCTCTGAAGCTGCACTGACTCTCTGGCAGGTGTCCATCTTCAATGTGATAAGTGAGGTGGTTGAGGAGGACTCTGGCAAGGATTTTGACCGCAATGACCAAGAGAGAGATTCCTCTATGGTTGTCACAAGACTGCCTGTTTCTCTTTCTCTTGTAGAGATGGACGATGGAGGCATCTTTCAACTCTTGAGGGATAACATCCTGTTGCCACATGGTCTGAAAGAGTTTGGTGAGCTTCTGTAACAAGACTAGTCCCCTGCCTTTTAAATTTGGGCTGGGATGGAGTCACAGCCTGGTGCTTTACCATTGAAGAGAAGCTTAATTGCTTCCTTAACCTCTGATTCCTTTGGAGGTTCTGCCAGGGAGGTGCTGATGGCGACATGCAACATGCAACATGCGATCAATGGCTTCAGCATTGATAAAGGAAGGCCTGTTCAGGACATTGTTAAAGTGCTCAGCCCATCTTTTCAGGATGGTGTTCTTGTCAGTTAGCAGGGCGGACACGTTGGCACTAAGCAGTGGTGATGTTCCAGAGGACTGTGGCCCATAGATGGTCATCAGGACTTCGTAGAAACGCTTAGAGTTGTTGCTGTCAGCATACTTCTGGATATCATCTACCAATTTGCTGAGTCAGGAGTCTTGCATCTCTCTGAGCTTTGCTTGCACCTTGCCTTTGATGGAGTTGTAGGCTGCCTTCTTGAAGTGTCTTGCTGGAGAGATCTGAAGGCTTCAAGCTTCTCATCCACCAGCTTCTGAATGTCATCATCATTGTCGTCGAACCAGTTCTGGTGTTTTTGTGTGTTCTGGTCCAAGTGAGCGATAGCGGTGTTGTAGACTACATTTCTAAAAGCTGCCCAGTCCTCTGCTGCACCATTTGTGCCAAAGCTGAGTTGGTCAAGCTAACTGTTGAGGTCCTCACTGAGGTTTTGGTGCACAGAGTGCCTTTCTAACTTGCTGACATTCAGTCGCCTATTGGTCTTTTTCTCCTGCAGGCACCGCCTGGCTGGATGTCCATGTTGAGTTTTGACAGGATGAGTCTGTGGTCTGTCTCGCAGTCTGCGCTTGACATGGCCTTAGTCACTCTAACATCATGCCTGTCCCTTCTTATAACTATGACGTAATCAATGAGATGCCAGTGCTTCCTTGCTGTGTGGGTGCATCCAGGAAATCTTGTTACAGTTGGGTATGCAGAAGACTGTGTTTGTGATCAACAGGTCATGAGCTGCGCAGGCCTTCAAAAGTAGATGATCATTGCTGTTGCATTTGCCAACTCCATTCCTCCCAATGACTCCCTCCCATGTCTGGAAGTCTGCACCAACTCTCTGAGGGATTGAGTCTTCATACAACTTGTCTTTGATCTCCTCTGGGTTTGTCTTGGTATGGGTGGGCATATGCACTGATGAAGGTGGCGTGGCGCTTTCCTTTGAGGGGGAGCCGCAGTGACATGAGACAATCATTGAATCCTTTTGGGAGGCTGGCTAATTTGCTGGTCAGATTAGATCTGATGGCGAAACCTCCTCCTGCTTCACGACGTTCATCGCTGCTGAGGCCACTCTAGAAAAAGGTATAACTAGCTTTGACTTCTGTCAGCTGGCCAACTCCTGCGAACCTGGTCCAGCTGAGGGCTGCGATCTGGATGTTGTACCTGCTGAGTTCTCTTGCAACAAGTGCTGTCTGTCTCTCAGGTCTGTCTGTTTTAGAGCTATCCATGATTGTGCACACATTCCGTGTGCCAATGGTGAGTGGAGTCACTGATATTTTCTTCTTTGTGATGCAACCGCATGGTTGGGATCCCCGCCTGCCACGGCCAGCAGGCCAGGGGTAGAGTGAATCAGGCTATGTTTAGGGCACCTTTTCTAGCCTGTTCCTCAGATCATTGAGGTGAGCAAAACAATCCTAAAGAGGGCTGTTCAGACACCCAGAGGCTGTCGAACTCCACTGCAGCTTTAGTCCGGTAGAAAGCAACCCATTACCTTGGGGTGTCTGTGTGTGGGGTTGTAGCTACAACTTCCAGTGTATCCACACCTGCTGCTTCATCACTCGCCCATCGCCATAGGACTTGATGGGGGTGTGATGTCTTCACTTGTGCGTGAATTGGATTTTAGTGAGGAAGAGTTGCACAGATCGTCAGCCTCACTCTCTCATCCCTGCCTATCTTGATCTAGTGCAGGACATAATTGAGATGACTGGAGATGAGTTGGGATACAGTGGATGGCCAGCAATGTCCTAATGTGTCTCACTGTGCCCTATTTGCGCTCCACAGCACTTTGCTGAGCCCACCTTCCTGCCAGTTGAACAAATCTTGTGATTTCCTCCGTACAGTCCACCAGATCCAGTCTTTGCATGCATAGGTAGACAAGCCCCATCTCACCAGGGGTTTCAGACCCATCAGCTACCATCACCTGGTTTTGCCAGCTAGTCGAAGCCGTTGCCCGGGGTGTGGCCTCTGCTGCATGCAAACAGCTACGAGGAGCCAAAGTTGTGAGCTGAGCGTCAGGTGTGGACCAAGGTGGATGAGCTACTCCGAAGAGCACAACGTGCTCCCCCAACAGAGGCACTTCCTCCTCCTAAAACCCCATACACCTCAAGAGTGATGCATCTGTCACTAATGTGAGATCTGGATGGGGAAGGGAGAGGAGTCTACCGCTATGCCAATTGCGGTCCGTTAGCCACCAGTGCAGTTCTTTCACAGTTCCCTCTGAGATCTGGACCATGTCGGAGAGATTTCCTTGATGCTGCCCCCACTGGAACTTTAGGTCCCACTGTAGAGCTCACATATGCCATTGCACGTGTTCCTAGCAAGATGCAGGAGGCCATGAGTCATGACAGCCTCAGAGTCTGACTATCCTATACTCAACATTCAGAAAGATCAGTCAGAAACTGCACTGTGTCCAAAACATCTCTAATGAAAGGGAGCATCTGAGTGGGAGTCAGGTGTGACTTTAGCACGTTTATAGTGAATCCCGGTGAATGCAGGAAGTCTGTCGTAGTCTGGAGGTGGGAGACAGCAGCCTGGAGTGAGCTTGCCTTCATCAGCTAGACATTAAGATAGGGAAAGACTGACACCCCTGATCTCTGCAGATGAGCTGCAACCACTGCCATCACCTTGGTGAACACCCGACAGGCACCGGTGAGGCCAAAATGGAGCACAGCAAACTGAAAATTGTCATGGCTCACCATGACCTGCAGGTAAGGTCTTTTAGCGTGCAGGACGGGATGTGGAAATAAGTGTCCTGCAAGTCCAACACTACCACCTAGTCTTCTGGATCCAGGGCAGACTGGACCTGAGCTAATGTGAGCATTTTTAACTTCTCCTTCTTGAGGAAGTAGTTGAGGGGCCGCAGGTCTAGGATAGGATGAAGGACTCTGTCCTTTTTTGGCACCAGAAAGTAGCAGGAATAGCAACCATGACCTACTTCTGGCACCCTCTCTATGGCCCCCCTGGCCACAAGAGCCATAACTTCCTGGCAGAGAAGGGAAAAATGATCCTCCATCAGCCTTTAATAAGAGGTGGCAAGGGGGGGTGTTGGCCAAAAAGGGGAGGGAGTAGCCCCTTTGTATGATCTGAAAAACCAACCTCTCTGATGTTGTAGACTGCTAGTGGTGCAGGTGATGGCAAATCCTGCCACTAACTAGATGCCCATGATGGAATATGGGCAGGTTAGGAGGATTTGCAGGCAGCAGCTGCCGGGGCAGTGGTGGAATGACTTAACCGCTGGCTGCCCAACCCACAAGATCTGTGGTTACCATACCCTCGGCCATTCACGGGCTGTGACGCATGTGTAGCATGGTGGCTGGAAGGGTACTGGTGTGGCTGGAAACCCCTTCCGTAGCTGCAAAAGGAGCAAACTTGCAGCTTGTGGGCGATGGGGTGGGGGAGGGCATACAAAGGTCCAAAGACCTAAGAACCTGGCCATAGCCCTTCTGTCCTTAAAGTGCTCCAGTGCTAAATCCACCTAGTCTTCAAAGAGACAGGAGCATCAAAAGGCATGTCCATCAGAGATGACTGGACATCACCCAAAAAGTAAGTCATCCTCAACTAGGCGTAGCGCCTCAAGGCCACTGTCAACAAAACCACTCTGCCCAGTGAGTTGGTCACACGAGGATGGTGAACTTCGCTGCATCCCTCCCATCAACAACAGCCTGAGAGAGTACGGCCCCGGCCTCCTCAGGGACCGCTGGAAGCACCTGCACAACCATCTCCCACACAGCATGGGATTAGTGGGCCAAATGACACACGCTGTTCATGGATTGCAAAGCCAGACTGGTGATAGAAAACATCTTCTTCCCCAAAGTGTCCAGCCTCTTTGATTCCCAGTCCAGGGGTGTGATTGGGAATGGTCCAGGATTTACATGTGATGTAGAGGCTGGGACCACAAAGCTCTTTGGGGTAGGATATTGGGTCAGGGAGTTTGGGTATCCCGGTGTGGGACAGTGAGGACAGGCAATCGTACTATTCACAGGAGGCCTTGTCCTTGACCAAGTCCTTAAAAGGATGTCAGTGAGGGCTTCATTTAATAGGAGTAGCAGTACTGAGGCAGAAACGTCCAGTTGATGCACCTCTGTCACAACATTAGTTTTGACTATCACTGAAGGCAGTTGAAGGTCAAGGGGCTCAGCAGCCCTTCAAACCACCATCGCAAAAGAAGCTCCCTGCTCCGTAGCCATGGTAGAAAGCATAACAGCTCCTGGAGAAGTATGCAGGCACTAGCTTCACCCAGTTTCTCACACCAGTCTATTTTGGGGTCTTCATAGGGCTGGTATTCTTCAGGTCCTAATGACCCCTTTCACTCTCCCCCCAAGTCCTAGCCCATAGGAATATGGCTCAGGTTCTGCCCTGGAAGGCACGGCTCCAGTCGGCCCTAGAAACAGCTTCAATTGGCACAGCCCTCCAGCTCTGTGTTAGCGTTGGGGAGATTAGAATGGGGACAGTGCCACTGGTGGGCACTGGCAGCACCTGGAACATTGGCTTAGGACCAGCACTGAGGAAGGTCGGGGTGGCATGACTGATGCCAGTCCACATCCAGGAAAGGATCCCTGGGGCACAATTGGAGCTGAGGGTGAAGCTGCCGGCGTGCAACCAGAAGGAGCCCCTGCTGGTGTGGAAACAAAAGGGGCCCATGCTGGCTCCTTGGGACGCAAAGGCACACCAGAGGGGTCAGCCTGCCCAAATAAGAGGTGCATGGCCTCATAAAACTCCTTTAATTAGAAGGGGGTCGCTCTAGCTCCAAGAAAGTTGGGAAGGTGCGGTGCCAGCCCAGGCACAGAATCAATTGCCGAGTGAGGCCTAGAATGCAGACGCTCCTGCGTCGTGTCAGTCGACGGAAGCAGAAAAGTCAAAGAGCGCTTCAATGACGACTTCTTTTTGTGCTGAGACTTACCCGAGTGTCCCATAGACTTCGAATGGGATGTGGGGGGGAAGGTCAGCCTTGGACTCTGTGACTGCTCCCAGGACCTTAGTTCCGACCAGGAACTCAAGCGTCATGGTGTTGCAAGTCAGATAACTCCCTCAAAGCTTAAGGGTTCATGGTGTGGCAGTCGGGGCAAAACTTTGAGTCGTGGTCACGCTCGAGACACCACAGGCAAAAAAGGTGCAGGTCCGTCACCAACATTGGTCGGTAACAGGTGCCGCAGAGCTTGATGCTGCCCTTTATAGAGGACATCCCGGTCACTACAGGAGGTAAAAAAGTGACTGACGAGGTAGCTCTCTCTGGATCTGCGCTGTAGGCATGGAAATAAAGAATTGATGTCAGCCTGCCTGGGTGCCGCTTATATAGATGCCGCAGACATTTCTAGTGTAGACAACGCCGATGAAGCATGCAGAGCCGATCAACGCCACCTTCCAGTGTGCAGGGGTACTGCTCACAAAAATTCTTTCGGATCCAGTTTGACATGTGGGGAAATTCTATTGTGAGGAATCTGCAGCTACAGGTCCCCATCAGATAGTTATCTTACTTTCTTTGAAGCCCACGTTAACTGCTTGGGCTAGATGGTTGTAGGAATATAGTTTCTCCATTGTCTGGACATCAGGATCTCCTTTTTTGGAAAAAATAGATTTAAAATGGCCTATCAGCATCCATTCTTCAGTCACAGGGAGATACTGGCCCTTTACTGGCCCCTGTGTTTAATTAGTCTAACTGTCACAGGTTAGATTGAATGAACTGACCAGATTTGGTAGTGGCATAATCTAGAGACTGATTAGGAGAAGAAAGATAATTAAGCTTTGAGGAACTCCAGACTATGGGGGTCCGCCGCCCGCCAAAGTTCCCCCGTCGAAAGACTGCGGGGGTCATTTCGACTTTCCCGCTGGGCCGGCGGGCGACCGCCAAAAGGGCGCCCGCCGGCCCAGCGGGAAAGACCCTGCAACAATGAAGCCGGCTCCGAATGGAGCCGGCCGAGTTGCAGGGGTGCGACGGGTGCAGTTGCACCCGTAGCGATTTTCACTGTCTGCAAAGTAGACAGTGAAAATCCTAATGGGGCCCTGTTAGGGGGCCCCTGCACTGCCCATGCCAGTGGCATGGGCAGTGCAGGGGCCCCTACGGGGCCCCACGACACCCGTTCCCGCCATCCTGGTTCTGGCGGTGTAAACCACCAGAAACAGGCTGGCGGGAAGGGGGTCGGAATCCCCATGGCGGCGCTGCAAGCAGCGCCACCATGGAGGATTCTCTGGGCCAGGGGTAATCCGGCGGGAAACCGCCGGATCCCCTTTTCTGACCGCGGCTTTACCGCTGCGGTCAGAATAGCCCTGGAAGCACCGCCAGCCTGTTGGCGGTGCTTCCGTTGCCCTCCGCCCTGGGGGTCATAGACCGCCAGGGTTGGAATGAGGGCCTATATGCTGAAAAAGGTTGACTGCAGTACGGGCAGTAAGGCAATG